>NC_134397.1:94458810-94811025 GCF_050003625.1 Haematobia irritans | reverse complement strand
AACACATTTCAGTCTCGCTTGAGCAACCGATCGAGCTGGGTGTGTTGTAGAGGTGGAGAACTATCGATAGTCGGCGCCATCGATAGTCGACGATAGTAATTTGACAACCATCGATAGTTGACGATAGTACTATCGATATTCGACGATAGTATCGTGCACAATAATATACATATTTGGTTCGAATTTAAAATATGTTTAATATTTTAATATGAATATTTTACGATATTACAGCCTATTTCTGATATCCGAACGAAAGCAATTGCGAACGAACGGCAGTCACTCACTTTCGTCTAGATTTGGGTTTCTCTAACTTCCTTTCGTTCGTTCGCATGGCTTACGTTACTGTCAAATGCTAGCATTACCAGATCTCAATTATTTCAATTTCCTGAAAAAGGCCCATACATTTTAAAAATAATTTTCCATAAAATTCAATCTGGCATCGCCGTTCATTTGGCAAACATTTCCCGCTTTTGATATTTGGTTTAGCTCAATAATTTTGTTTAACAAATTAGCCCGTGTAGAGAGATAAGGATTTGTATTTCCATATTTCTACAATAATTACAGTTCAGTTGTCCTTTTAATGAGTGTTTCATTCGAAATGTATGTGTTTGCTCGTGTTAGACTTTCCCTTAAATGGTCTCTATGGCGGTTATAAAGAAAAAATAGATCGCTATAATTAACTTTTATCAAATATTTACAATAAAAGCTTTAATAAATTTATCAATTATTAAGTTTTTCCTATTTATAAATGCCTTTTTCCACAAAACGAAAGGTCTTTACCAAGTGAGTGGTTTTGACATTTCAGTTCGTCAAAATGCGAACGAATCGAGTTAGAGAAACCCAATTTTAGAGCTTACGTTACGTCTTCGTTCGCATTGACTTTCGTTTCGATTTTCGTTTAGATACCCCTTAGAGAAACCAAAATCAGCTGTTTTTCGTTTTGTATGCGAACGAAGACTAGAATTCGGATAGCAGAAATAGGCTGTTAATGTTATTTGATCCAAAAGGTTTGGTTTAAAAATAAAATAATGTTAACATTTTTCGCCTTTCGAAAACAATTTGTCCCGCTTTGTTGCAGGGATGTTTGTGTCCCCTTACACGTGAAGATTTGTGCCTCCCAACCGGAAAAAATCAAAGTTGTTTTGATTTTATACCAACACGTCCCCGCAACACGCGAACATGGCTTTATACTACCGGATTTGTCGCCGCAACGTGTTGTGTCGCAGGGTTTATCCGACCGTATAATGTGCCCTTTACAGTGTGTCGGATCGATACGACTTGTCGGCGATGACTAAATAATCGGTAAATGTGTTATCGATACCATAAACATGCAGCAGTATCGATTATGCCTTCGGACTTAAAGGGCACCTTATACGGTCGGATAAACCCTGCGACACAACACGTTGCGGCGACAAATCCGATTGTGTAAGGTCGTGTTCGGCTGTCGCGGGGACGTGTTGGCATAAAATCAAAACAACTTTAGGGCTGTTTTCTTTTAGCACTGGATACCGTAAGCCGTGAAGGACTAAAATAAAACAGAGTACTCGCTTATCCAGGACATCTCCAAAAATATGCAACACTGTCATCAGCTGTTTAAAAACAATCACAGAAAAGAAGTGAAATCTTGCATTTTTAATGTATGAAATGCTCCAATTAGTAATAAATATTTACTGCTGCGATTATTTATGACACTATACCACTTTGAATTTTATGTTTTTAGATAAATTAGTCACAATAAAGTGCTATTGTGAATCGATGCAGCGTCACTTTATCAAAACACAATCTGGCAAGATCTTCGCGACTTGCACTGATGAGATGTTCTGGATAGAACACCAGCGTAACGATGTTCTGGATAGCCCATACAAATGTTGTATCCAGTGCAAAAAGAAAACAGCCCTTTTGATTTTTTCTGGTTGGGTGGTACAAATCATTGAGTGTAAGGGGATGTTCGACAAACATTATCAAAGACAAATTTATTTTTACATTAAAAAACGGCATTTCTGCAATGAAATTAATGATGGATCGCCAATTCTGGTTGAAAATTAAAGAAATACATAAATCTAAACCAGTATTGTGGCAAAAACGTGGAAAAATTCCACTTCCAATAAATGGGAAACCAGGCGACAAGTATTTTAAATTCATCAAGTAATTTGTAATATATTAAATGTGGATTACTTCAGGAATCATTGTTTTGACACATATACCAGGATTTTTTTTATTATTTTCTTCCATTTTTTCAGTAAAAAATGGTTTCACCCATAAATCTTCGTACAACTTCATTGTTTGTTTATGCTTCTTCTTATTTTTTCATGTTGTCATCACATTTGTTCGTGCAGTGTAAAGGCCGGTACTCTGTTCGGTTTTCGCGTTGAAACTCCATACAAAACCAAAAAATGCGAAAAATTTGCGAAATTTTTTCCATTTGTGATACTTTGTTTTTTCGTGTTGAAAAACTGACGTTTATAGCACGGCGCCATTTGCAATGTGAATTAAGAAATAATTTATTTATTAAAAACTATTTGTGCGGGTTTATAAATCAAACACGGACCATATTTTTGTTCCGAATATATACAAAGGATCAAAGGAATAGCAGATCAATTGCCACATCCCTGCCAGCATTTCAAAGTTCCATTTCGTCTTCATCGCTACCACAGACTCGAAAGTGTCACTACAACCATCCTACTGTGATGGGGGGCAGCATATCATAAAGTACAAAATGTACTTCATACATGTATTTTGCCATCACTACTTTTACAAAAGCCATTTTATTTTTTGTGAAACGCCAAGCCCAACCAGCTTGTTATATTTTATTTAAATAAAAACGAAAATAAAGTTCTGAAAACATAGATTTTACGCTTAAAATTGTGAAAGGTATATTGGTGAACAATTTTTGATTTTCCAAATGGAATAAAGTGATTGTTTTTCAAATATTTTACAGACACGCTGCCTCCATCGAATAAAAACACTGGCTGATAGACGCTGCAACATGTAACTCGCTACTTGTAACTCTACATCATCATTAATGCAAAAAATTATGTTAAATGTGATGTGATAGTGGTATAAATGTTATATTATTAAGAATTTGTAAATGATTAATCAAATTAATAAATATCTAAACAAACGTGTTTTACTCGACCACAATGATTCTTTTACCACTATCTTAAAATGTGCTTTTTCTGATTGTTTCGAGAGTCTCTTATTGGCGTCGTTCTAAATTGATCTATAAAGGCACCTAATAATTGCACTCATGCGAAACCTTTTTGTAGTAACTTGGCGTGGTACAACTTCTCAATAGTGACGGCGCTTTTCCGACGAGTTTTTGATATCGTATATGATTGTTTTCGACGTACTGGGGATTCTCAGAAGCGCCCCCAAATTCAAAAAATGTTGGCAGGGATAGTACTATGTTCATTCTTGCGAAAAATTTTTATGGAAACCATTATTTCGCACATAGAAAGCGGCGTTTTTTTTAGGTAGCTTGGAGCGCTATTTTACAGGGAGCGATATTGTTGGTGGTTGTTGCTTGTTTTTACAAAATAACATTTTATTTTTCCTTGGGCAATTGATCTGCTATTCCTTTGGTCCTTTGTATAGTTTCGGAACAAAAATATGGTCCGTGTTTGATTTATAAACCCGCACAAATAGTTTTTAATAAATAAATTATTTCTTAATTCACATTTCAAATGGCGCCGTGCTATAAACGTCAGTTTTTCAACACGAAAAAACAAAGTATCACAAATGGAAAAAATTTCGCAAATTTTTCGCATTTTTTGGTTTTGTATGGAGTTTCAACGCGAAAACCGAACAGAGTACCGGCCTTTAAGGGCAAAACTTGAACGAACACACAACAAATAGACGAACCTCTGTCGGAGTGTTTATCCGACCGTCTAAGGTCCGCTTAACTTATAATGTGCACAATATATGGGATATGTTCGACACGAGCACTGTCGTCCGGAATAACTGATAGTCTGTAAAGCGCATAACGAACAATACAGAAGCGCATTTTATTTTGGTCACTACCAAGGAACGATAGTCGATATCTGTTATCGCGTCAATCTAGACTTATCGATAACATTTCACATCGCAAAACTCTTACCTCCCCCACCCAATAATTCTTGCTAACAACTTTTTTCAAGAAGAAGAAGCGATAGCTAAATAGCAGACGAGGTTCTTCCAAGCGGACAATTATTTTTTTCTGTACATTGGAAATATATGAAACACAAATAATATATATAAACAGATTTTTAACATTTGAAGAAAATCAGATGGTCGCAAACTCAACCGTATTAGCTTTAAGCGCGTAAATATTGTGTACTTTATTTCATTTGGACCCAACAAAAAAAATTGTAAGTATAACATAAACAACACCACCAACAAAATATGCCAATTGACTGGCCATTGTATATGACATTATTGAATATATTTGAGGACTGGGAATGCATCAAGTAAGGACAAATGCATTCTCATAGTAATTCATAGTCAATTTCCATGGCTAATGGTCTTTCAGTTAACCAAACGAATTTAAAATCAAGTGTCAATATTTGCAAACGCCAAAAGTGTATGTGTGTTTGTACTTAAATCTGGATTTTTGCCTGATTTTGATGAGAGTCAAAAACATATAAGTATGCTGGTCAAATACCGAGAGGACCACGAGAAAAAAATATGTATCGATGCATAGGCCAAATTGTTCACAATTACATTAAAATATTTCCTTTTGGCTGAAATGCAGTATAAATTTGTTTGAGCGTAATTAAGATGGATTGATAGAAATCTTCATGAGTCAAACGACGCGTTAGCCACTAGGGCTGTTATTCAGGATAGATTTTTATAAATCCCGGGATTCGGGATTTTGTTCGGGATTCTTTAATGTTTGATGTAATAATCTACATCTCCAAAAAAATTGCACATTAAACCAATTTCAATTCAATATTTCTTTATTTTCACATTTGGTTAGGATACATTAAATAATACGTTTACAATGTGACCTTAAAAATAAAAAAATGTACAGCATGGTTTTCATATAAACCGTCTGCCGGAAATAAATTTAATAATTGTATTCATCTATTAATGATCTTCTGTAATTTAGAGCCTCTATCAGAAATTTATGTTAACATCTGTTTAATAAAGTAGCGATACAGATTGTCGACTTCTTCGAAATTTGAGATACCCCAAATCTGTGCGCCATAACTAGGATTTGAACGGCATACAGAGAGGACAATTTTCCATTTGGCTTTTAGGGAAACAGTTGTCTCTGAAACAAAGTTTTTTTCACGTTGAGTTAATGGCCATTTTTGCGTCTATTTATTTTCTTAGCAAATGCTTTGAAAAGGATAATTTAGGAGTTAATGTATTCCTAAATGTCGAAGCTAGTTCAAAAATCTTATTATATTTTGTTTCCAACTTCCTTTGTATATACATATATGAATTTATTAGAATGAAATAAGCAATTACCATTTCTATGTTAAAACAAACCAACTTTCCAATTGAATTTCGCTCAATTGTATCTTAGAATCTCTAAAGATGACTTAAGTAACGGACCTTCACACATGCTACAGCAACTCAAGCGATAAGGAGCTGAAACCAGATCAATAAAATCTGTTGTATGTTATACTCAAACGAAACCCTTTTGCATTTTTCTTTATTGCTTTGAAAATATATTTTCAGTCCACTTCTGTAGGTATCCCACAATTGTACACTAAATATTTATATTCATCTACAATTCTAAACTTTTCACCATTATATGTCCATTCCTCGCCTTGCAGCCTGCTTTTCTGAACACCTTTATCTCATTTTTCGCTTGGTTCACTTGCATTCCCCACTTTGCAGAATAAGCTCCTAGATTTTGTATCATTTGTTGTAGAATACCCGGTTCATACGCTATCATAACTATATCATCTGCGTACATTAGTATACGTTCATTGATCTCATCTATGAAAAGTCCTCCTCCCAGACTGTAGTGCAAGTCATTTAAATATAATGAGAACAAAATTGGCGAAAGTAGGCAACCTTGTTTTACTCCAGTTGTGTTGAAGTAGTCAGAGAATTCATTTCCAGTCCACACCGCCGATTGTGTATTTATACCCTTCACCACTACTGTGGTACAGGGTATAATAAGTTTGTGCATTTGTATGTAACGCCAAGAAATAATTGTCATAGACCCATCTTTTAGTATACCGATCGGCTTAGAATTAAATTCTGAGTCGATTTAGCGATGTCCGTCCGTCTGTCTGTCTGTCCGTCCGTCCGTCTGTCTGTATAAGTAATTTTGTGCACAAAGTACAGGTCGCAGTTTAAGTCCGATCGTCCTCAAATTTGACATAACGTCTTTCTTCGGGTAGAAGACAATCGCTATCGATTAATTTAGAAAAAATCGGTTCAGATTTAGATATAGCTGCCATATATAGTTATCACCGATTTGATCGTAATTCACGTATTTATGAACCGACGTTCTTCAAATTTTGTACATCTGAATGTTTTGTCAGTCCCGTAATAACTGCCAAATATCAGCTAAATCGGTTCAGATTTATATATAGCTCCCATATATATCTTTCGTCCGATTTGGACTTATATGGCCCCAAAAGCGAGAGTTTTGCCCTGATTTGCTTCAAATTTTGCACAACGAGTACGTTTAATAGTATCGTTAATTGTGCCAAATTTAGTTGAAATCGGTTCAGATTTAGATATAGCTCCCCTATATATCTTTCGTCCGATTTTGACTTATATGGCTTCAAAAGCCAGAGTTTTGCCCTGAATTGATTAAAATTTTGTACAAAGAGTACGTTTAATAGTATCGTTAATTGTGCCAAATTTAGTTGAAATCGGTTCAGATTTAGATATAGGTCCCATATATATCTTTCGATCGATTTGGACTTATATGGCCCCAAAAGCCAGAGTTTTGCCCTGATTTGCTTCAAATTTTGCACAACAAGTACGTTTAATAGTATCGTTAAGTGTGCTTAATTTGGTTAAAATCGGTTGCGATTTAGATATAGCTCCCATATATATCTTTCGTCCGATTTGGATTTATATGGCCTCAAAAGCCAAAGTTTTGCCATGAGTTGCTTGAAATTTTGCACAAGGAGTACGTTTACTACCATCGTTAATTGTGCAAAATTTAGTTGAAATCGGTTCAGATTTAGATATAGCTCCCCTATATATCTTTCGTCCGATTTTGACTTATATGGCCCCAAAAGCCAGAGTTTTGCCCTGACTTGCTTCAAATTTTGCACAACAAGTACGTTTAATAGTGTCGTTAAGTGTGCTTAATTTGGTTAAAATCGGTTCCTATTTAGATATAGCTCCCATATATATCTTTCGTCCGATTTGGATTTATATGGCCTCAAAAGCCAGAGTTTTGCCCTGAGTTGCTTGAAATTTTGCACAAGGAGTACGTTTTATAGTATCGTTAATTGTGCAAAATTTAGTTGAAGGCGGTTCAGATTTAGATATAGCTCCCATATATATCATTCGCCCGATTTGGACTAATATGCCCACAGAGGCAAAAGTGCTACTCTGATTTACGTGAAATTTTGCAGAGGGAGTAGAATTGAACTTTAAACTTTGCACAGGCAGTAGAATTAAAGTTTCGCATATGCATGTTTATTTTGGTTGAAATCGGTTCAGATTTTGATGTAGCTCCCATATAAAGTTGTTATCCGATTTACGTGAAAGTTTGCACAGGGAGTAGATTCAACATAGTAACTATGCATGTGAAATTTGATTGCAATCGGTTCAGATTTCGATATAGATTCCATATATATGTTTTTCCTATTCCGCCACTGCTAAGTCGAAAACTTATCAAAATGACTCAAATGTTCCTATTACTCTATTACACATCTATCGACTGATAAATCATAAATACACTTTTGCGAAGTTGCCTCAAAATTGGTTCATATTTAAATGTTTCCTATATTTATTTTTTACTAACATTGTGTTCCACCTCAGCGCATTAGCCGACTTAATAGTAAAATCTATAAGTATTGCAGAACTCTGTACAGATCTGCTCAGATATACAGAATATATTTGTATGGATTCATATAGCACCCAACACATTGGACGGATTTGATATGGTATCGAAAATGTGGACTTACAAAGTGGTGAAGGGTATAATATAGTCGGCCCCGCCCGACTTTAGACTTTCCTTACTTGTTTTATATATATTTTCCACTATTTGTGGAAAACAACCTTAGGTCTGATAGCTGTCATATGGGAAAATTTAGAAAATAATAAACGGACCAAAACAATCAAAACGAACTATTTTGGTTGAGAGTCTAATCTCATGCATTTTGCATATCAAGAGGTCTCGATGTACTCTAAAGTCCACGAAGAAGGCGTAGACTTTTTTTATTCTCGCCTAGCTTTAGATTAACTATTGACACCAGATTGAAAATGTTATCAGAAGTTGTGTACAATTCTGGATACGATCCTTGAATAGCGGACTGTCAAGCGATTGCGGTTTAAGAGTCTCCAAGAATTGTAAAATACCAAAAAGAGAAAATATAAAGAAAAGGCAAGATTTCAGGTTTTGTCTGGAACTTTATTGGGATGGCAGCTTACCAAGCGGAATGACGATGCACAATTGAATTATAAAAAATACCATTAGACATATCAAGTGTACAAATTCGTTAATTCAGCAATTCATTTTAATGGTAGAGAAGGACGAATATCGCTAAGATTAAATTTGAGTGAAAGCTTTCAATGAAGAGAGAAGCAAGGAGTTGCCACTTTCTCTATGCTATGTAATTCACAATTTCTATTTGATACTTCAGTTATTTCAATTCAATATTTTCAATTTCTTTATGAGTCTAATTCAAATATAAAATTAATTTAGTAAATACAATTCAATTATACATATTCATTATATAGTATTGGAAATGACGAAGATGGTTGAACAGGGTTCAACAAGTTGAATATCCATTTCTAAAACCCGCCTGGTACTCATTTAATATTTGATGCCGGCTGTCCATTCCGTAATTCTGCTATTAATCATTCCTATCATCACTTTCCCAACGCAGTTCATAAAAGTCATTCCTCTATAGTTCTGAACGTCATTTACATTTCCTTTTTTGTGAATTGGGAATGTGACACCGTTTCTGAATACATTATAGTCGTGGAAACCATCAAAAATACTCGTGAATCATATTCATAATGATTCTAAAAACGCATTCTGAGCATGTATAATGAACTCATACGAGGTGCGATCCTCACCTGGTGCTTGTTTGCCTTAAGTTTCCTTAGAAGAACTGTGATTTCTTCTACAGTGAAATTTCTATCTAATAAGTCCTCAGTAGGTATGTTTGCAACATAGAAAATGGGATCGTAATAGCATATAGGATTCAGGAGAGTTTAAACCAATTTAGTTTAATTCAATTTTATTAACAAAAGAACATAAGAGTAAATTAGCCCTTAACAGTCATCCCTAGTCAAATTGGCGACACGTATTTTCATTTTCGATCTAAAATGAAAGTCGATTGGGAAATGATAAATTTAACTTAAAAAAATACGATGAAATTTATTTTCAACAGTTTAGTGTACGGACAATTGTTTGGGATAGTGTATCTATCTGCCGATTTAGACGCATAAGATCACCCAAGACCAAAGTTTCACTCCGATTTACTTGCAATTTTGTAGTGATGGCTGAATTTGTATTTTTGCAATGCGTGCCTAATTTGGTTCAAATCACCCGAGGCCAAAGTTTCACTCCGATTTACTTGCAATTTTGAAGAGATGGCTGAATTTGTATTTTTGCAATGCGTGCCTAATTTGGTTCAAATCGCTTAAGTTTTAGATATAGCTTCATGCTTACTTGAAATTTTGTAGAGATTGCTGAATTTGTATTTTTGCAATGCGTGCCTAATTTGGTTCAAATCGCTTAAGTTTTGGATATAGCTGCCATTTGAATATAGCTCCGATTTAGTTGAAATTTTGTAGAGATTGCTGAATTGGTATTTTTGCAATGCGTGCCTAATCGCTTAAGTTTTGGATATAGCTCCCATATGTATGTACGCCCAATTTGGGAAAAATGGTAAAACAATTTCATATTTCCTCACCCATTTTGAACGGGACTTTACCCCCGATGTCTTGATGCTGTACAAAGTGAACAGATTTGGACAAAGTGAACAGATTTGGACCGAATCAGATAAGATTTAAATATAGCCTGTTCGTCCGATGGGGCAAATATAACTAGAATACCCACATTTTATCTACGAGGTTCAACGAAATTTTACTCCAATCAACTTGATATTCTCCACAGAGAGTACATTTAATATTTTATTTATTGGGTTAAATAGGATGAATATATCCTATTTAACCCTTTAACGACGAAGAATTAACCGCTCGATAAAAGTAAGTTTTTCTTGCGAATTCATATTCAAAATACACCTATTTACTAAGTAAAGTGTCGTCGAAATGTTAAAAAAATATTTCCTTCTATGTTACGAGAAATTTCATGGGTTATTTTCATGGGTCTTCAAAGGTAAATAGATAGTCAGAAAAATGTTTTAAAACACTTTACATAATTCACTACAAAATACATCATGAGCTTTGTTAGCATTTGTAGAATACAACCACCACAAAAAAATACGCGACTTAGCAAGTATTCATGATCATGCGTGCTTGGTTTTGAGCACTTTGTATAAGCTTGCTCTCAAACCAAAATTTATTTTTAAAAACGTTTTTATTTCTCCTATAAGCCAAGAAGAGTATAAGGTTTTTTTTTTTTTTTGGGTAATAATAGTAATGAGTATCCATACATTCCCCACATTGTGGAAGTCGAATAATTTGCCTCACATTTTGAGTTTGAATCCGTTCATGCTTATCATGTCATGTGTAATATCTATAACCATGACATCAACACCAGAGTTTTCGAAAGTTATTCTGAATCAAAAACAATAGATAATGAAGATGAGAAACTGACCGATGTCATGTTGCATTGGATATCTTCTTATTCGTTAATTTTTGTTTGCAAACTTTTTCATGAAAAAATTAAAAGTTAAGTTAAGTTAAAGTTGGACTATCAGCCAAAGAATTCCGAAGCGGACAATCCTCCGGTAGAGTCAGCAGTGAAAAAATCTCCTAACGAAGCCGAAGGAAACATAAAAATTGCAGACTATGCCGAAAAACGTATGCGGGAGGTTTCTACAGGCTCAAACATCACCAAAGCTGAACCGCGGACTGTTGCGAGAGTCACCGAGATCTGTGAAGAGGAAGCCCTTGATGACTTAATTGAAGCGGCTGATGTGACGGTGTTGAAAATTTGGATGATTCTACGGTTCCTCCAGATAAATCTTCACCATTGTAAGGCCGCTTGTGCTGCCTTAAAAGTTCTCCTGATGAAAGGAGACATAGATATAGTTCTTATTCAAGAACCATACATATATAAGAACAAGATCTGTGAATTAAGCACTCCGGGTTTCAAACTTTTGCCGGTACCGGTAACGATATAAATCAAGCATGTATAATTGCTAAAAACGAATTAAACTTGTTTCTGCTTCCTTCATTGAGCAATGCAGACACTGTCGTAGCCAGTCTAGAGATATCCACATGCAAATATTGGGTATCTTCGGTCTACATGGGACATGATAGGGAGATGCCACCCTGTGCCGTTAAGACCTTAGTTGAGGAGTCACTAAAAACAAAGACAAAACTCATTATGGGATGCGATGCAAATGCACATCATAGTATTTGGGGAAGTAGTGATACTAATGCAAGGGGAGAGTCGCTAATAGAGTTTATTTTGCGTACTAACCTGGTAGTTTGCAATAAGGGAGATGCACCAACCTTCGTCACCAGGAACAGACAAGAGGTTTTGGACGTAACGTTGACCTCTCCGGAACTGAATGATAAGATATCTGAGTGACAAGTTTTGAGGTAACATAGCTTCTCAGATCATCGCTACATCAGTTTCAGATTGGCTGTTCGTACTTCAAAGACCATATTTCCGCCAAATGTTAGGAAAGCTGATTGGAATAGGTATAGGGAATCGTTCAATTTGATGATACCTGAAATGCCGGAGACAAATATGAGCACTGTGCAAGATATCGAACACGCAGTGGAGCGGATTACTAAGGCCTTCAACATTTCACTGAAAGCTGCTTGCCCTAGAGGAAAGCCAAGGGGAAAAAATCGGCCGCCATGGTGGACTACGGAGTTAAGTAATATGAGGAAATCCTGCAGGAAGCTCTTTAACAAGGCAAAGTCCACAAGAGCTCCGGAGGATTGGGACACTTACAAGATGAATCTGAGAGCATATATACGAGAACTGAGAAGGTCTCAACAAAACTCTTGGGATGATTACTGTAGCAGTATTGAGAATACGTCAGAGGCTTCCAGACTACGGAAGGTACTAGCATCCACTAACACCGCTCCAGGTTTCATTAAAACATCGGAGGGAAATTGGACAACGTCCAGTGAGGAGACGTTGGAGGTACTTTTGGACACACACTTCCCTGGAAATCAGACGGTTGAACCATGTTCCGGCGGTGTAACAGAGGCTCAGCGATCATTTCCTATCGAGGAAATTGTGTCGGAATCTAGAATAAAATGGGCTTTAAATAGCTTTGGACCATTCAAATCCCCCGGACCTGATGGAATTACTCCGGCGGAGTTACAGGCAGTGGCTGAAAGAGTTATCCCCTGGTTGACGGTGATATATAAACGATGTGTAAACTTAACATATATTCCAGAAAAGTGGAGGGAAACAAAAGTCGTCTTCATACCTAAAGCAGGAAAAGCCTCTCACTCGAGTGCGAAGGATTTCCGACCAATCAGCTTATCCTCATTCCTACTTAAGACCCTGGAGAGGAATGATAGACATGTATCTTAGAACTAGCGTGGATTCAAGTTTGCTCTCGAAACGACAGCATGCATACTCGAAGGGCAGGTCTACTGAGACCGCATTGCATGAACTAGTCAGCTTTATTGAAAGCTCACTATCTGTCAAAGAATACACAATCGTGGCGTTTCTAGACATGACCCGTCTACAGGTCGACTAATTGGGCCTGACTCTTGGTCGATGCCCAAATTTATAACTTCAGTCGTTACCCGTCCACTGGGCCCTGAAGTTAGCAACCCAGTGGATGACTTTGAATTTCGCTGCATGGTGGTTTATTATTTCCACCACACGTGAAATTCGTAATAAGTACTTATTACGATGAAATACTCCGCTATTAAAAAACACGTCCGTTCAGTTCGACGGTTGAATTATCATTCGATGTCAAACGATGTGTAAACTTAGCATATATTCCAGAAAAGTGGAGGGAAACAAAAGTCGTCTTCATACCTAAAGCAGGAAAAGCATCTCACTCGAGTGCGAAGGATTTCCGACCAATCAGCTTATCCTCATTCCTACTTAAGACCCTGGAGTGGATGATAGACATATATCTTAGAACTAGCGTGGATTCAAGTTTGCTCTCGAAACGACAGCATGCATACTCGAAGGGCAGGTCTGAGACCGCATTGCATGAACTAGTCAGCTTTATTGAAAGCTCACTATCTGTCAAAGAATACACAATCGTGGCGTTTCTAGACATCGAAGGGGCGTTCAATAATGTCTATCCGAGCTCGATATTAAATGGACTGACAACTCTGAATGTTGATCCAGGTATACTTAGGCTGTTAGACGAACTTCTAATAAAGAGACGTATTTCAGCCACACTAGGGCAAGCAAACATACAAAGGTATGTGAACAGAAGCACTCCCCAAGGAGGAGTTCTATCACCTCTTCTTTGGAATGTTGCTATAAACAACCTTCTGGTTTCCCTAGAAAAAGAAAGGATAAAAGTGGTGGCATACGCAGATGATGTGGCGCTAGCAGTCAGGGGAAAATTCCCATCCACAATCAGAGATATTATACAGAGAGCTCTCCGGATGACTGAGAAATGGGCGAAAGATAATGGTCTTGGTGTAAATCCTGCAAAGACAGAACTAGTCATGTACTGCAAAGATCGCAAAACACCCACGGTTAGGCCCATTTCCTTAGGGGGTACTGAAATTCCCTTTGGTGAGTGTGCAAAATACCTTGGCGTTATTTTAGACAGGAAGCTGAATTTTAGGCTTAATATTGAAGAGAGGGCGAGAAAAGCCACGGTAGCTTTGTACTCGTGCAAAAAGGCAATAGGGAAAAAGTGGGGACTAAGACCAAAAATTGTGCAATGGCTATACACGGCAGTAGTTAGTGCTATATAATGCTATATGGTGTTGTAGTCTGGTGGCCGGCACTTCAGAAACCGACTTGTTTAGATAAAGTTCAGCGTATGGCGAGCTTATGTATCTCAGGCGCATTTAGTAAGACAGGAACAGACTCCCTTAATGTCATGTTACATCTATTGCCTTTAGACATTTTGGCCAAACAGTCAGCTGCAACAACGGCTGTGCGGTTGCGCGAGCTATCGCTGGGGTCGGAAAAAAGTTACGGTCATAGTTCGGTCCTCAAAGTAATGCCAGATGTGCCTAACGTAGTGGATTACACCCTGGCAAAACCACTTTTCGACAAAAAGTTTGAAACTCAAATTCCCAACAGTGAGGCGTGGTGTACACAGACCCCGGGGAATAAAAGATATATAAATTTCTATACTGATGGCTCCATATTGAATGGACAAGTGGGGTTCGGAGTATATTCTAAAGATCTGGAAATTCGAATAGCGAAAAGATTACCTAATCACTGTAGTGTTTTTCAGGCTGAAATATTGGCAATAAGAGAGGTGGCGAATTGGCTGAGAAGTAATGTTCCAACAAATATTGGCATTAATATATACTCAGACAGTCAACCTGCAATAAAATCCTTGGACTCTGTGTTTCTTAACTCGAAAACGGCCATAGACTGCCGCAAATCTCTCAACGAGATAGCTGAGCAGTACAATATTCACCTAATATGGGTGCCTGGCCATAGGAACATACCGGAGAACTGCGAAGCAGATGTGTTAGCAAGGCTAGGAACTACCTTACATATTCCATGGGAACTAGAATCTGTTGGTATGCCTCTGGCCACCTGCAAGCTCTTACTGCGTGAGAAGGCTGTTATGGTGGCCAATATTCGATGGGAAAATTGCAAGGGTTGCAACGACACCAAGCAAATATGGCCCCATTTAAATTTAAACCGCACACTAGATATGCTAGTGTTCTCAAGGCGTCAGATAGCACTCCTGATATCTGCTATAACGGGTCGCTGCCTGATAGGCGAATTTGCAAAAACTATAGGTGCGAAGTATAATGACTATTGTATAAGCTGTCATGATGTGGAGGAAAAGGAATCAATTAAACACCTCTTGTGTGAGTGTCCTGCTTTTTGTGTAAGGCGTAAGCGAATTTTAGGAGCATATAGCTTTAGATTACTGGCTGACCTGGAAAACGTTAACTTAAGCAGTTTGTTAATGTTTTTGGAGCAATCTGGTTGGTTCCACAAAAGTAAATAATAGAGAAAGTTCAGTGGTTAAGACTAGAAGTGCCCATGTAATAGGTACTTTTAGTTAAATGTGGTATCACAATGGACTGAATAGTCTAAGTGAGCCTGAAATTTAATCGGGCTGCAACTTTAACCTAACCTAACACCGCTTCAGGTTTCATTAAAACATCGGAGGAAAATTGGACAACGTCCAGTAAGGAGACGTTGGAGGTACTTTTGGACACACACTTCCCTGGAAATCAGGCGGTTGAACCATGTTCTGGAGGTGTAACAGAGGCTCAGCGGTCATTTCCTATCGAGGAAATTGTATCGGAATCTGGAATAAAATGGGCTTTAAATATCTTTGGACCATTCAAATCACCCGCACCTGATGGAATTTCTCCGGCAGAATTACAAGCAGTGGCTGAAAGAATTATCCCCTGGTTGACGGTGATATATAAACGATGTGTAAACTTAGCATATATTCCAGAAAAGTGGAGATAAACAAAAGTCGTCTTCATACCTAAAGCGGGAAAAGCCTCTCACTCGAGTGCGAAGTGAGAGGCAGTGGAGCGGATTACTAAAGCCTTCAACATGTCACTGAAAGCTGCTTGCCCTAGAGGAAAGCCAAGGGGAAAAAATCGGCCGTCATGGTGGACTATGGAGTTAAGTAATATGAGGAAATCCTGCAGGAAGCTCTTTAACAAAGCAAAGTCCACAAGAGCTCCGGAGGATTGGGACACTTACAAGATGAATCTGAGAGCATATAAACGAGAACTGAGAAGGTCTCAACAAAACTCTTGGGGTGATTACTGTAGCAGTATTGAGAATACGTCAGAGGCTTCCAGACTACGGAAGGTACTAGCATCCACTAACACCGCTCCAGGTTTCATTAAAACATCGGAGGGAAATTGGACAATGTCCAGTGAGGAGATGTTGGAGGTACTTTTGGACACACACTTCCCTGGAAATCAGAAGGTTGAACCATGTTCTGGAGGTGTAACAGAGGCTCAGCGGTCATTTCCTATCGAGGAAATTGTATCGGAATCTAGAATAAAATAGGCTTTAAATAGCTTTGGACCATTCAAATCACCCGCACCTGATGGAATTTCTCCGGCGGAATTACAAGCAGTGGCTGAAAGAATTATCCCCTTGTTGACGGTGATATATAAACGATGTGTAAACCTAGCATATAGTCCAGAAAAGTGGAGATAAACAAAAGTCGTCTTCATACCTAAATCGGGAAAAGCCTCTCACTCGAGTGCGAAGGATTTCCGACCAATCAGCTTATCCTCATTCCTACTTAAGACCCTGGAGGGGATGATAGACATGTACCTTAGAACTAGCGTGAATTCAAGTTTGCTCTCGAAACGACAGCATGCATACTCGAAGGGCAGGTCTACTGAGACCGCATTGCATGAACTAGTCAGCTTTATTGAAAGCTCACTATCTGTCAAAGAATACACAATCGTGGCGTTTCTAGACATCGAAGGGGCGTTCAATAATGTCTATCCGAGCTCGATATTAAATGGACTGACAACTCTGAATGTTGATCCAGGTATACTTAGGCTGTTAGACGAACTTCTAATAAAGAGACGTATTTCAGCCACACTAGGGCAAGCAAACATACAAAGGTATGTGAACAGAAGCACTCCCCAAGGAGGAGTTCTATCACCTCTTCTTTGGAATGTTGCTATAAACAACCTTCTGGTTTCCCTAGAAAAAGAAAGGATAAAAGTGGTGGCATACGCAGATGATGTGGCGCTAGCAGTCAGGGGAAAATTCCCATCCACAATCAGAGATATTATACAGAGAGCGCTCCGGATGACTGAGAAATGGGCGAAAGATAATGGTCTTGGTGTAAATCCTGCAAAGACAGAACTAGTCATGTACTGCAAAGATCGCAAAACACCCACGGTTAGGCGCATTTCCTTAGGGGGTACTGAAATTCCTTTGGTGAGTGTGCAAAATACCTTGGCGTTATTTTGGACAGGAAGCTGAATTTTAGGCTTAATATTGAAGAGAGGGCGAGAAAAGCCACGGTAGCTTTGTACTCGTGCAAAAAGGCAATAGGGAAAAAGTGGGGACTAAGACCAAAAATTGTGCAATGGCTATACACGGCAGTAGTTAGTGCTATATAATGCTATATGGTGTTGTAGTCTGGTGGCCGGCACTTCAGAAACCGACTTGTTTAGATAAAGTTCAGCGTATGGCGAGCTTATGTATCTCAGGCGCATTTAGTAAGACAGGAACAGACTCCCTTAATGTCATGTTACATCTATTGCCTTTAGACATTTTGGCCAAACAGTCAGCTGCAACAACGGCTGTGCGGTTGCGCGAGCTATCGCTGGGGTCGGAAAAAAGTTACGGTCATAGTTCGGTCCTCAAAGTAATGCCAGATGTGCCTAACGTAGTGGATTACACCCTGGCAAAACCACTTTTCGACAAAAAGTTTGAAACTCAAATTCCCAACAGTGAGGCGTGGTGTACACAGACCCCGGGGAATAAAAGATATATAAATTTCTATACTGATGGCTCCATATTGAATGGACAAGTGGGGTTCGGAGTATATTCTAAAGATCTGGAAATTCGAATAGCGAAAAGATTACCTAATCACTGTAGTGTTTTTCAGGCTGAAATATTGGCAATAAGAGAGGTGGCGAATTGGCTGAGAAGTAATGTTCCAACAAATATTGGCATTAATATATACTCAGACAGTCAACCTGCAATAAAATCCTTGGACTCTGTGTTTCTTAACTCGAAAACGGCCATAGACTGCCGCAAATCTCTCAACGAGATAGCTGAGCAGTACAATATTCACCTAATATGGGTGCCTGGCCATAGGAACATACCGGAGAACTGCGAAGCAGATGTGTTAGCAAGGCTAGGAACTACCTTACATATTCCATGGGAACTAGAATCTGTTGGTATGCCTCTGGCCACCTGCAAGCTCTTACTGCGTGAGAAGGCTGTTATGGTGGCCAATATTCGATGGGAAAATTGCAAGGGTTGCAACGACACCAAGCAAATATGGCCCCATTTAAATTTAAACCGCACACTAGATATGCTAGTGTTCTCAAGGCGTCAGATAGCACTCCTGATATCTGCTATAACGGGTCGCTGCCTGATAGGCGAATTTGCAAAAACTATAGGTGCGAAGTATAATGACTATTGTATAAGCTGTCATGATGTGGAGGAAAAGGAATCAATTAAACACCTCTTGTGTGAGTGTCCTGCTTTTTGTGTAAGGCGTAAGCGAATTTTAGGAGCATATAGCTTTAGATTACTGGCTGACCTGGAAAACGTTAACTTAAGCAGTTTGTTAATGTTTTTGGAGCAATCTGGTTGGTTCCACAAAAGTAAATAATAGAGAAAGTTCAGTGGTTAAGACTAGAAGTGCCCATGTAATAGGTACTTTTAGTTAAATGTGGTATCACAATGGACTGAATAGTCTAAGTGAGCCTGAAATTTAATCGGGCTGCAACTTTAACCTAACCTAACACCGCTTCAGGTTTCATTAAAACATCGGAGGAAAATTGGACAACGTCCAGTAAGGAGACGTTGGAGGTACTTTTGGACACACACTTCCCTGGAAATCAGGCGGTTGAACCATGTTCTGGAGGTGTAACAGAGGCTCAGCGGTCATTTCCTATCGAGGAAATTGTATCGGAATCTGGAATAAAATGGGCTTTAAATATCTTTGGACCATTCAAATCACCCGCACCTGATGGAATTTCTCCGGCAGAATTACAAGCAGTGGCTGAAAGAATTATCCCCTGGTTGACGGTGATATATAAACGATGTGTAAACTTAGCATATATTCCAGAAAAGTGGAGATAAACAAAAGTCGTCTTCATACCTAAAGCGGGAAAAGCCTCTCACTCGAGTGCGAAGTGAGAGGCAGTGGAGCGGATTACTAAAGCCTTCAACATGTCACTGAAAGCTGCTTGCCCTAGAGGAAAGCCAAGGGGAAAAAATCGGCCGTCATGGTGGACTATGGAGTTAAGTAATATGAGGAAATCCTGCAGGAAGCTCTTTAACAAAGCAAAGTCCACAAGAGCTCCGGAGGATTGGGACACTTACAAGATGAATCTGAGAGCATATAAACGAGAACTGAGAAGGTCTCAACAAAACTCTTGGGGTGATTACTGTAGCAGTATTGAGAATACGTCAGAGGCTTCCAGACTACGGAAGGTACTAGCATCCACTAACACCGCTCCAGGTTTCATTAAAACATCGGAGGGAAATTGGACAATGTCCAGTGAGGAGATGTTGGAGGTACTTTTGGACACACACTTCCCTGGAAATCAGAAGGTTGAACCATGTTCTGGAGGTGTAACAGAGGCTCAGCGGTCATTTCCTATCGAGGAAATTGTATCGGAATCTAGAATAAAATAGGCTTTAAATAGCTTTGGACCATTCAAATCACCCGCACCTGATGGAATTTCTCCGGCGGAATTACAAGCAGTGGCTGAAAGAATTATCCCCTTGTTGACGGTGATATATAAACGATGTGTAAACCTAGCATATAGTCCAGAAAAGTGGAGATAAACAAAAGTCGTCTTCATACCTAAATCGGGAAAAGCCTCTCACTCGAGTGCGAAGGATTTCCGACCAATCAGCTTATCCTCATTCCTACTTAAGACCCTGGAGGGGATGATAGACATGTACCTTAGAACTAGCGTGAATTCAAGTTTGCTCTCGAAACGACAGCATGCATACTCGAAGGGCAGGTCTACTGAGACCGCATTGCATGAACTAGTCAGCTTTATTGAAAGCTCACTATCTGTCAAAGAATACACAATCGTGGCGTTTCTAGACATCGAAGGGCGTTCAATAATGTCTATCCGAGCTCGATATTAAATGGACTGACAACTCTGAATGTTGATCCAGGTATACTTAGGCTGTTAGACGAACTTCTAATAAAGAGACGTATTTCAGCCACACTAGGGCAAGCAAACATACAAAGGTATGTGAACAGAAGCACTCCCCAAGGAGGAGTTCTATCACCTCTTCTTTGGAATGTTGCTATAAACAACCTTCTGGTTTCCCTAGAAAAAGAAAGGATAAAAGTGGTGGCATACGCAGATGATGTGGCGCTAGCAGTCAGGGGAAAATTCCCATCCACAATCAGAGATATTATACAGAGAGCGCTCCGGATGACTGAGAAATGGGCGAAAGATAATGGTCTTGGTGTAAATCCTGCAAAGACAGAACTAGTCATGTACTGCAAAGATCGCAAAACACCCACGGTTAGGCGCATTTCCTTAGGGGGTACTGAAATTCCTTTGGTGAGTGTGCAAAATACCTTGGCGTTATTTTGGACAGGAAGCTGAATTTTAGGCTTAATATTGAAGAGAGGGCGAGAAAAGCCACGGTAGCTTTGTACTCGTGCAAAAAGGCAATAGGGAAAAAGTGGGGACTAAGACCAAAAATTGTGCAATGGCTATACACGGCAGTAGTTAGTGCTATATAATGCTATATGGTGTTGTAGTCTGGTGGCCGGCACTTCAGAAACCGACTTGTTTAGATAAAGTTCAGCGTATGGCGAGCTTATGTATCTCAGGCGCATTTAGTAAGACAGGAATAGACTCCCTTAATGTCATGTTACATCTATTGCCTTTAGACATTTTGGCCAAACAGTCAGCTGCAACAACGGCTGTGCGGTTGCGCGAGCTATCGCTGTGGTCGGAAAAAAGTTACGGTCATAGTTCGGTCCTCAAAGTAATGCCAGATGTGCCTAACGTAGTGGATTACACCCTGGCAAAACCACTTTTCGACAAAAAGTTTGAAACTCAAGTGGGACAAGTGGGGTTCGGAGTATATTCTAAAGATCTGGAAATTCGAATAGCGAAAAGATTACCTAATCACTGTAGTGGTTTTCGGGCTGAAATATTGGGAATAAGAGAGGTGGTGAATTGGCTGAGAAGTAATGTTCCAACAAATATTGTCAATATATACTCAGACAGTCAACCTGCAATAAAATCCTTGGACTCTGTGTTCCTTAACTCGAAAACGGTCATAGACTGCCGCAAATCTCTCAACGAGATAGCTGATCAGTACAATATTCACCTAATATGGGTGCCTGGCCATAGGAACATACCGGGGAACTGCGAAGCGGATGAGTTAGCAAGGCTAGGAACTACCTTACATATTCCATGGGAACTAGAGTCTGTTGTTAAGCCTCTGGCCACCTGCAAGATCTTACTGCGTGAGAAGGCTGTTATGATGGCCAATATTCGATGGGAGAATTGCAAGGGTTGTAACGACACCAAGCAAATATGGCCCATTTAAACTTAAACCGCACGATATGCTAGTGTTCTCAAGGCGTCAGATATCACTCCTGATATCTGCTATAACGGATCGCTGCCTGATAGGCGAATTTCCAAAAACTATAGGTGCGAAGTACACACAAAAAATTTTTTCTCTGATTCAATCACCAAATTAATTGATCCAATTAATTTTTTAATTGAAATGTCTTCAATCACGAAAATGATAGTATCAATCACAGTTTTAATTGGGCATAGAAAAAATTCTTGATTAAAAAATTAATTGATTTTTTCAGCAAAATTCAATTAATTTTTTAATTGATTCAATTAAAAATTTAATTGATGTTGATTGCAAAACGCAATTAATTTATTAATTAAAAAAGGTAACTATTTTTAATTACTTAGTTAGATTGGCTTAGAGTTTTTATTTAGATTAACAAATGATTGTTTGAAATACATTTTTAATTAAAAAAGTAAAAAAAAAATCAGCACTTTTTTTAAACTGAATTGGTCTTCCGAATTTGATTAAAAAGTTAATTGTATCAATTAATTTTTTAATTAAACATTTTTAAAAATTCAATCATTGACTTAATTAACTTAATGTTTCTATCATGATTAAAAAGTTAATTGTATCAATTAATTTATTAATTGAAAAAATTTTCAACTTCAATTAACTTTTTAATTGGAAATATTTTGGTGATATTTTTTTCTGTGTATAATGACTATTGTATAAGCTGCCATGATGTGGGGGAAAAGGAATCAATTAAACACCTCTTGTGTGAGTGTCCTGCTTTTTGTGTAAGGCGTAAGCGAATTTTAGGAGCATATAGCTTTAGATTACTGGCGGACCTGGAAAACGTTAACTTAAGCAGCTTGTTAATGTTTTTGGAGCAATCTGGTTGGTTCAACAAAAGTAAATAATAGAGAAGGTTTAGTGGTTAAGACTAGAAGTTGCCCATATGTAATAGGTACTTTTAGTTAAATGTGGTATCACAATGGACTGAATAGTCTAAGTGAGCCTGAAATTTAATCGCGCTGCCACTTTAACCTAACCTAACCTAAGTTGGACTACACAGAAAAAATATCACAAAAATATTTCATGTTAAAAAATTTGATTAAAATGAAAACCTAATCGATTTAAAAATTAAATTGTTAACCTAATTAAAAATGTAGTCAATTGAAAAATTAACCAATTAACATTTTAATTACAAAAATATATTTTTCCATTTAATAATGTAATTTTGTTCGGAAATAAATTTCTATACTCATATACAGAAACATTTT
Organism: Haematobia irritans; assembly: GCF_050003625.1. NCBI lineage: Eukaryota > Metazoa > Arthropoda > Insecta > Diptera > Muscidae > Haematobia > Haematobia irritans. Next base: position 94,788,093 of record NC_134397.1, on the reverse strand, counting down.
TTTGGTTACACAACGAAATTAATTGTTCCAGTTAATTTTTTACACAGAATTAATTAGTAATAAAAAATTACTTGATCAAATCAATGGGATTCTTCTTCACTTTCAATTAATTTTTTAATTGATTCAATGAAAACTGTTATTGATTGTGACCCAATTAATATTTTAATTGAGGCTTTCAATTAATTATTGTATTTTTTTATTTATAATTATTACATATATATTTATTATTATTATTAGTATAATACCCAGCAAAAACTCTCATTACCCGGTAATCTTGTATGTAAGCCTATTTAAAAATTAACAACCACTTATTAATTGGCATCGCTCCGGATTACATTTACATACGCATGTCCTAGGAGGAAAGTACTTCCCACCAGGCATACTTTCGGCCATGAAATAAGTAGTGCTTTTAGAGCATATAATCACCTAATATGTAATCACTTATTCGTAGATGCACCAAAGTTTGCAAAATAGCCACTTATTGCCTCAGGCAACCAAATCTCGAAAATATTGGTTTCTATCGCCGATTACAATGGATCAAAATATGGCGAGTAATGCTGTAATAGGAGCACTACTTGAATAGAAACGAATATTGTATAAATAAACAAAAAATCTAATAAATCATCTAAATAAGATTATAAGATTCATTTCACACTTAAAATAGAAATAAATGTAGGTTGTTTAAGGGAGTTGGATTCGTGAATTACGTTATAATATATCCAATAGTCAATTCACATTAGGTTCGAAATCTACTAAAAGTGGATTTTAAGTCCCTTTTTAAAAGCAAATGGCATTTGAAATATAGTTTAAGTGCATTTTGGAAGTGTAATGTGAATGAGGTATAAGAAAGCATTTATTTAGAACATAAATGGCATTAATTTAAATCACAATTATTATGAAATATTTGTGATAAAAATTTCTTAACGGAAAAATGTTCAGAATTACCGTTACATTACATATTCTTTTTGATTTTTTGATTTTATTTATTTATTTATTTACAATCATAATGAATTATGAAAATAAACAGGTAACAACATAGGTTTTCGACCTGTTTGATTTTTTAAGTAAATACTCAATTATGTGAATAATTATACCTAATGGTACCAACATTTATTCTATTTTATTAAGTCATTAACAGCCAACTGCATAAAATTTTGAGAATAACAATTCGAAAATTACCGAGAAGTATTTATTTTTGTCATTACAAGTTAGTCATTATAACTCACCGCTATTTTGGCACGATAATACTAATACCGGCCTTAACAATAAAATAATTATAAATGAATAAATAGTAATGCAATAATAATTGATTGCCTCTATAATTGAGTTTTGTGAAAAAATCAATTTTATTTTTAATTGAAGCAATTAAAAATCATTCCTCCTCCAAGTTAACGTTTTTTATTTAGCGCTTTAATAACATTATATATAACCCTATATCTTTATTAATAACTTAATTTGCCTTTTTATGTCCCGAATTCATTAAAGCGATTATTAATTTGTCGGCGATTTTTTGATGACTCCCGAAGGTAGATTCAGAAAACCCAGGAGTTTTCGTAGCGAATTCCACCAGGGAATAGGGGATAGAAGATACATACCATTTTTGTGTCGTACCAATAAAGTTAGCTGCTTTAAAGTATGCAGTGAAAAGAGATGTTCGAGCAAATCATAATAACTTATTATTTCTGAGACATCTTGTAAAAACTTTTGATTAGTGATTTATGTAATCAAACTGCAAATTGAAATTCAGTGTTTGGTGATGAAGGTCAGAATGTACTTACTATGACTCTCATTAATTGGTCTAATTGTGTTAGCTCATTTATTTTTGTTGTGAACAAAGATGTCCGATTACTTTGATTTTTGACTTTGTACTGATAGTCCACGCCAATTTCTAGGATTAGGATACATGTCCCTTTCAGCCGTCTAAGAATTGCCCATTCCTCTTCATCATCTTCCAACATTCCAATTATGCATAGCTACAGATAGAAGAATTTGGATGAAATTTAACTCTCTTTATCACATACTGAATCTAAATCTTTACAAACATGTCAATGACAAACCCATGATAAAGTGAACGGCCCCATATCTAAACATAAATATGGTTATGTTGTAGTGGCAGCTCGTTATTTTTAAGCTCACTTAGACTCCAAGTGATTGTGTCGACGCACTGGGATGATCTTGGTCTCCGCATAAAGGTGATCCAGGGGTGCACTGACATCGTGTTGCGCTTCTAAGGGCAGCGTTCTGACAGGTCGGTATGTTATTCAACTGCGTATCGCTCGTTTGAGGTGTCCACACTGGCGCTGCATAGTTTACCACTGAACGGCCAATTGCATTATATGTAGTTAACAAGGTTTCTTTGTCCGCACCTCAAGTGCTGCCGGCAAGCGACTTGAGGACCTTGTTTCTACCGCGGAGCTTATCACAAATTGCAGTGTCATGGGCGGACGACTTAAAAAGGCTGTCGAATGTGACCCCGAGAATCTTGGGGTAATTTGTTGTCGGAATTGTTTCGCCATCGACTCTGACATTCAACTGCCTGCGTACTTCCGCCGTCCATGTAGTGAATAGTGTGGCTGAGGATTTGGAGGGAGATATCCTCAAATTTCTTGCAGTGAAATAACTGGTAAGATCGCAAATGTCATCAACAATTGGCCCGGATGCCATGATTGTGCAATCGTCCGCATATGACACAATCTCGACGCCGTCAGGAGGGGGTGGAATCGAGGACAGGTAGAGGTTAAACAGTGCCGGAGATATCACCCCGCCATGGGGAACTCCCTGTTTAACTCTACTGGGTTTAGACTTCTTGTCCCTGAATTCCACGTACGACTGGCGTCCACACATATAATTCTGAACCCAACTCTTCATTCCTGCCGGTAGGGACGTATTCTCGATGTCCTCGAATAATGTGGCATGGTTGACCGTATCGAACGCTTTCGATAGGTCAAGCGCCACCAGGACCGTCCTATGACACGGTTTGGGCTGATTAAGTCCCTCGGGGCCCAGCGCCTTGGATGGTTTCCGCTGTTGATGACATTTGTAACTTCGGCTGCGGTAAATTGTGGTGTGTCGTCGGCTCGTATGCGACGAGTGGCTCTCCTTTACCCTCTATCACTCTCGGGATGCTCGACAAACTGTCGGTTGAAGTATTTGGCGCATCTCTTCGTATCAGCCACGTCGCCGAAGGTGACTGAAATCCCATCATCCCTTGTAGCAGGGTTCGAGAGGGCTCTCACTGTTGACCACAATTTACCAGTTCCTGTGCCTAAGATACATTGCTTCAGGTGCTCTAACCAGGTGTTCCGCTTGCGCTCGTCGACTATCTTACTAATCTCTAGATTTAGTTCTCTGATTCTAGGATCAGCAGGGTTAGCACGACGGTTCATCACGCTCGTCTGCGAGTCCCGCCGCTTCGGCTGGGAAGTTGGGCCTCACTTGGGCAATTCGACTAGTGGGTATGAAGCGAGCGACTGCTGCGTTGATGATGCCCCGGAACGCCCTCTGGGCAACATGAACATGTGAGGGGGATGGGAGCTCACTGAAGCGGTGATCGGTGTATTCTCTGAAGCCTTCCCAGTTGGCTTTCTTCTGAATGATAAACGTCCGGCGTTCAAAGGTTATGAAATCGGAGGGTCGGTTAATGGTGAGAATTATGGAGAGTTGGTCCGATCCCACTGAAATGACGGGTTGCGAGGAAACGTCATTTATCAGACCAGGCGACGCTAATGATAAATCTGGCGAACTGCTGCAGTCACCCATAATTCTCGTGGGGGCCTCTTCGTTCACCGTGCAATATGTGGAGTCATCTATCTGCTCTGCCAAAGCTATGCCTCTCTGGTCATTACCTAGGAGTGAATGCCAAAGTTCATGGTGGGCATTAAAGTCTCTTAAAACCAATCGGTTATGCCCGCACAACAGCCACTCAATGTTTGGGCTATAACCTGGAGCACAGCTACCAACCGGCGGTAATACACATTGTTTAGCTCTATCTCGGCAGCCCCAGACGTGACTGCTACCCCCATACATTCTATATACGGGTCACTAGTGTCTGGCAAAAGCGGGATAGGTCTTTACAGCATGGAACGGTGTATTATGAAAGCCAGGCACATTGTATCCATCATAATGGCGTAGGGTGCAGGTGGAATTCAGCTTAGTCTCCTGGATCGCCGCGACCCTTATCCTTTTCCGATTCATAAAGTCCACGATTTCGCTAATCTTACCTCGGAGCCCGTTGCAATTAAATTGCAAAAACGATGCACTATCCGGAACTGGAACAACAATATTGATTGTAAGATGCTGCGGCGGAGAATATTGTTGTACGGGAGATGTCGGGGGGGGGTCGCATATTCAGACGACCCACTGCTGCTATCCTGCCACGTAGTCAGTATGACTATACTCCCGCAGCGATGTTAAGCCGGAGCAGTTCCGGTAATGCTCCCACTCCATGAACCGGTTACATCAGACCGAAACCGAACGGTGGTGGATCAGGTTTCGGCAGACTGAACAATATCTGCTGTGCTGCTAACGCTGGCACAGCATCCTTCCACGTAGTCAGTATGACTATACTCCCGCAGCGATCCAAGCACCGGTAACACCTGACCGAAACCGAACGGTGGTAGATCAGGTTTCGGCAGACTGAACAATATCATGGTCCGGGGTTCTCCTCTATCCCGGCTCGGACCAACAGCAAACGGAGAAGGCTCCCCGGGATGCACCTTCTCCAACACAAAAAGATGGACGAAACAACACGTACACTGATGTGGTAGCCGCTGGCCAAGAGATGGGATCCATCGGGTCAATCCGGTACTAGAGGTGTGCACGTGACACGAAATTGTCGTGACTCACGCGTGAGTCGTGAGTCACGCTCATGACAACGGCGTGAGTGTAAGTGAGCGTGATTAACAAACCAAAATGTCGTGCGTGAGCGTGAGTCACGAAAATATTATCTTCGTGAGTGTGCGTGAGTAAAGATTTACGCTCACGAAAATAATCCCGCTCACCAACATAAAACGCTTAAGAGTTAAATGTATTTACAATTTTAGTGACACCTGGGATGTTAAGAGTGTAATAACGCTCTCGATTTTAATAATGCTCATATTTTCAGACACGTCGCTAAGGTAAATTACTCAAAAAATTGTTCGTGAGTCACGACATTTTTCGTGAGTCACGATATTTTTCGTGAGTCAGGGTATTTTTCGTGAGTCACGACATTTTCGTGCGTGAGTACAAATTTTCTTTTCGTGAGTGTGCGTGAGTCCTACCAAACAATATCGTGCGTGAGTGTGCGTAAGATTTTTCCGTCGTGAGTGTGCGTGAGCAAAATATTATTCACGTGCACACCTCTATCCGGTACACAGAACCCACCGCCGTGGGATTGGTAAAAAAAGTTGTAATGACAATAGTAAATACTTCTTGGTAATTTGTGATGATTTATTTCAAAAATTAATGCAGTTGACCGATAATGAATTAATAAAATGGAATAGATTATCAACATAATTTAGCATTTTCTTAAAAAAAGTCGAAAACAATGTACAATGTTACGATAATTGGGGTTGTCTTTTTTTAATATATTAGTAATGGTGTTTTAAGAGAATGACCTTAAGTGTTAAAAGTTTTATAACGCTCTCGATTTTAATCATACTCATATTTTCAGTCAGGTTCTATAGGTAAATTACTCATAAAATTATTCGTGAGTCACGATGTTTCTCGTGAGTCACGACATTTTTCGTGAGTCACGATATTTTTCGTGAGTCACGACATTTAAAAGATTTTCGTGCGTGAGTACAAATTTTCTTTTCGTGAGCGTGAGTCCTACCAACAAATACGTGCGTGAGTGTGCGTGAATAAGATTTCTCCGTCGTGAGTGTGCGTGAGCGTGCACACCTCTACTATACATATGTTTCATGTACTGAGTTTGGAAAAAAGGAAACGATACTTAACGTAACGTGTTTAGCAAAACCATCAAGCCGTTAACTGGAGAATCTGATTGGGCAATCTGGAAAAGAAAAGTCTAGGAACTTTTAGACTTTTAAGGAGGTGCTCTGGATGTGGTTTCAAGAAAAATCAAAAAGCCAGAACCTTTAAGAGAAGGAGCCTCGGATGCCCATGTAAGAGATTACAACACTAGGTACGCATTTTACAGGAAAACCAACAGTCTTGCCAAAACGCTAATTACAAGCACAATATATGTCAAGATTATGCACAAAGAATCGGCTGCTGATGTTTGGGAAGGATTAAACTAACAATTTGAAGCAACATCCAAGGACCAACTTTTTAAGATGTGCACAGAACTTTTTTCGTTTTTATGGGTAGAGGATTTGGACGTTTCCACACACATTTCGAAACTTAAAAGTTTGTGGACAGAAATTAATGCTGGTTTAGAATTAAAAGGTAATAATTCTGCATGTGCTATCGCCATCCTTTGAAATGTTTAAATCAATTTGGATGATGTTAACTAGAGATGAGGATAAGTCGTTAGAGGAACTTATAATACAGCTTGGTTTATATGAACGGAATTTCAAGAAGACCGAGAATGTTGAAATATTTGGTGGAATATGAAGAAATGGATCAACCTAACTCCATACGTTCTGCAGGAAAAGAATGCTTAAGAGCAATTGGCAAAAGAATGATAGAACTAGTAGCAAAAGTCGATAAAAAGGAAAGAGTTGTAACGCTGAACGAATGGAGAACTTGTAGTACAGGGCCAACGAGAAGTCAATGGGACATTGTACAAGTTACCATTGTCACATACACAGAATATTTCCTTACTTGAGGAGAAATCATTGCTACAGTTATACCATGAACGCTGGGGTCATCAAGATTATCGCCATGTTAAAAAAATAAAACTTCAAAAGGAAATGGGAATTTCAGTGAAGTATTCGGCTGAAAATTGTGAGCCATGTATTTTTGGGAATGCTTCTAGGAAACCTTTTGGAAGACGTGATGAGAGTGAACCTGGAGAAGTAGTATCAACAGACCTATGCGGTCCTTTCCCCCTTTCATTTAAGGGATACCGGAATTTTTTAGTATTTAAAGACCACTATACAAAATATCGATATAGATATTTTTTGAGACAAAAATCTGAAGCCGAAGATTCAATAAAAGAAATGCTGGTGCATGTCAAATGTCAAGGACACCAAGTCATAACGGTGTTCTTGCTCAGCACGGAGTCGATCATAAGTTGACTGCTCCATATACTCCGCAACAAAATGGGTGCGCTGAAAGAGAGAATAGAACAACAGTAGAAATGGCAAGAACATTTAAGTATGCAAATAAAGAAATTCAATTTTCGGAATCTTTATGGAGCGAATTTGTAAAGTCAGCAATTTATATACTAAACAGAACAGAAAAGTCTTTAGAAGCTCATTTAAGTAAATTTGGAAATGGTACGGCAAGAAACCAAGAATTCAATGCACATTCCAAGTCAAAAAAGGAAGAAAATGGACAAAAAAGCTGAAAAGGGATACTTGGTAGGATATGATGGAGACGAACGATATCGTATTTATATTCCAGAGAAAAGAGCCGTCCATGTTTCGAGAGATGTAAAATTTGTGGAGAAAGCAAATAACAATCATATCGTTGAAAAATCTCCATTTAAATTAAGTCAAAATGCTAAAAAGAGTTCTCACACCTTTGATTTGTCAACAATCGAACGTGTAAATGATATCATTCGAGATGACGAAATTCAAAATGATATAAACGAGCAGATTGGTCAAAATATGGGTCTACAAGATGATCAACTAGCAGAAGATTTGCCAAATATAAAAGAACAGAATGTAAGACAACAATCAGTTAAATATTTCAGAAACAAATGCAAATTCTGACAGTTATTTTGAAGGATTCGAAGATGCTTTATCAGGAGGAAACAACATACAAGAATCTGATGGAGAAATTTGCAATTTCAGGCAATTAAGAAATAGAAGAGTATAGAAACCCCAAATTCGTATTCTGAAGCTACAAGATGAGAGCAAAGATCAGAGTGGTTAGCTGCCATGGAAAAGGAAATGAATTCATTAAATGAAAACAAAACGTGGGTGCTTACCGAACTTCCGAGGGGTGCAAAAGTACTTCCATCAAAATGGGTCTACAAAGTAAAAACAACTGCGGATGGCAGTGTGTATAAGTACAAGACAAGGCTTGTTATCAAAGGATATGATCAGAAAAAAGGCCTTGATGAAACTATTTACATGTAGCAGCCTAAAGGATTTGATTATGGGACAAAAAGAATGTGTTCTCTAAAAAGGAGTTTGTATGGACTTAAGCAAGCACCAAGGTGTTGGAATACCAGAATGCGAAATTTTTAAACAAAATTGCAATTTAAGATAAGTTCTGCCGATAGCATTAGAGAGAAACAAGGAATGTAGATGACGGTTTAGTTGCTGCATCTGAACGATTTGAAAATCTTTCTAGATGAGTTGCAAAAATTACGCACAAAGACGCCAATTATTTTCTTGGTTTAGAAATTGAAAAGTCGAATGAATTTGTAAAAATAAGCCAAAAATCATTTGCCAAGAAAATTTTAGAGAAATTTAATTTCTCGGAGTGTAGAGCAGTATCAACACCAATGGAAAATGTAACATCCAATGCAGAAAGTCGAAAATCTGAAAATAATTTTCCATATCGACAAGCAATTGGTGCTATAATGTGTTTAATGTTGGGAACTAGGCCGGATCTGTCTTTTTGAGTAGGTTTCCTCTCAAGGTCTATTGAATCCCATATAATTGAAGACATTCAAAGAATTAAACGAGTTTTTCGTTATATTGTTGGTACACTCGATTATGGAATAACTTACAAAATTAATGGAATAAAGAAATATGAATGCTATAGCGATGCAGATTATGGAGGATGTATGAGTACAGGACGATTAAATAATTACAACAGTGACCCAGTTTTACACATTGATAATACAGCTGCTATCCGATTGTCTCAAAATCCAGAACAAAACATATCTCCTTAAAGCATTTCTTCGATAGGGAAAAAGTAATTGAAGACGATATATTGCTATCTAAAATCTCAACTGAAAATCAAATTGCAGACATGATGACCAAACCGTTACCAAAAATTCGTTTGAACCACTTCATAAATATTCTCAATATTAATCATTTAAACAAGGGGAAGTGTTGAAGTATATGTTTAAATAATCATTATTTGTAAGTAACATATTTTTCATGTAGTGAGTTTTTTCTCACTTCAATAAAAAACTATACAATTCAATAAAAATTGTAATAAAATATGTGAAGACAAAAGTGGATAAAAGTTCCGATATTTTAGCCAGGAATTTAGCCGTTGCAAATAAAGGTAGTAAACGAAAAAAGTTGAAAACGTACAACAAATTATTGCCTTGTCTATAACTTCTGCTTCTTTCTTTGTTTGGTTAAAAATTAATATTTCGGAATGTTTCGTATGTTCTTTCGTAGTATTTTTGATGTTTTGTTGAAATTACACATTTAAGTTGTTTTAACAAATTCAATGATACAAATCTTGTTTAACTTCGAATGACGCTGCGCCCCCAGCGGTCCATTAGATAAATGCTCTAATAGGCATATTATAAAGTAATTTACGAATCTAACACTGGTTTTCTATTCATCATAATATTAATTAATATGTTTTATATGAATTCATTCAATTTCTTTCTGATTTCCCCCATCATTTTTTGCAATTATGACGTATATGCACATCCAAATTTATATTATTCAATTAATGGACCAAAGTTCGGCTCTATGCATTGTATCTTTTATTTTTTTTCCACTGAAAAAACTTGTTGTGAGGCCAAAGATTTCTTTTTCTTAAAACAAGAATGCCAGTGGATACATTTTTCAGTGAAGTCGTTTTGTCATTACGATTAGTCATCCGAATTAAAAATGGATATCATTACATGAAAGAAAATTTTGTTGGATATGGTCAACTTGGCTTTAATTGTTCTGAAAAATTCTTCAAAATCAATTAAATTTGTTGATTTTTTGTGTCTTGGCTATAAAGCCAAAATAAAATAGGTGATGTCTTCCAACACTTCATTTTAAATTTTGCAGCATAATTTGTACTTGAATTCGAGTCTAAATTTTTAAATTTAAAGTCGTTAAAACATTTTTAGAGTATTCGGATAGAGCATAAAGAAAATTGAATAGTCTAAGTGAGCCTGAAATATCAGGCTGCCACTATACTTAACCTAACCTCACATTGGTGAAAAGATAACATCATTGATTCAATTCTATGATTCAAAAACTAATCGATGAAACTATCTATGTAAGCAATATATATGAACTAAAGTACTGCACAAGCATATTTGACTTTTCAAATTTCAAAATGTTCTGAAACATGAATAGGACTTTCAAAACACAGCTATAAGCAAAACTTTCAAACATCAAATAAAACAAATATCAGATCATAACCTACGCCAAAGATTATAGATTTGAGGAAGATGGGAGATTGGCTTGCGTCATACCAAATGTTGCATTTACCAGATTAGTTTAATACATGCTTGTAATCTTTTAGTTGTTTTTAGTTTTTACTTTTTAAATGAAAAATTTAATTTTCTTAATGAAACAATGTTAAATTTTAGGCAACAACAAAAAAATACATTTTCCCCTTTATGGAAATTTATTTCGTGCTCTTAATTTCTTTTTATTTGCATTTTAATGCTATGTCAATACTTGTCATATACGCGTTTGGTTCGAGTATTAAATTAATGTGGTAAATGATTTGATGTGCTCAGTAGTAGAGGTGTGCACGTGACACGAAATTGTCGTGAGTCACGCTCATGGCAACGGTGTGAGTGGGCGTGAGCGTGATTAACAAACCAATATATCGCGCGTGAGTGTGAGTCACGAAAATATTATCTTCGTGAGTGTGCGTGAGTAAAGATTTACACTCACGAAAATAATCCCGCTCACCAACATAACACGCTTAAGAGTTAAATTCATTTACAATTTTAGTGACACCTGGGATGTTAAGAGTGTAATAAAGCTCTCGATTTGAATAATGCTCATGTTTTCAGACACGTTGCTAAGGTAAAGTACTCAAAAAATTGTTCGTGAGTCACGACATTTTTCGTGAGTCAGGGTATTCTTCGTGAGTCACGACATTTTCGTGCGTGAGTGTGCGTGAGTACAAATTTTCTTTTCGTGAGTGTGCGTGAACGTGAGTCCTACCAAACAATATCGAGCGTGAGTAAGATTTTTCCGTCGTGAGTGTGCGTGAGCGTGAGTAAAATATTACTCACGTGCACACCTCTACTCAGTAGCCTCTTCTATAACACTAGGTCACAAATAACAAAATTTTCTCTGTTATTTGTTTCTAGCATACTTTTTCCCATTGATTTTGACCTACTAAACACGAAAATGAGTTTTAAAAAATTTTCTGTCGATTGGTTTTCGAGATCCAAATTTTTGAACTTTTTTTTAATTTTTGGAGGTACACTTACAATTTTGAGCATATCTTTCGTCTTCTTTGACCTATTTGATCCTACTACTACTCAAATTAAAGAAAATTGAGCCGTCTACAACTCATTCTCAGATTTTTTTTGGTAAAGGACCGAAAAGACCAAATCAACGCCAAAAAAATGAGTAGAAACAAAGATATAACTGTACATTTTACGTCAGGTGGAAAACAGCGTTGATGCGTTGATTTGGTCTTTTCGGTCTTTTACCAAAAAAATTTTAAGTCCGCTATTTGTTGTTAGATTTTGTTAAGTAAGGGCTTATTTTCTTTGCTGTTATAACAGCAATTTTGGTTTTTTTACGTATAGCTGAAATTTTTACAAAGAAAATAAGCATAAAATATACAGTTATATCTTTGTTTCTACTCATTTTTTTTTTGGTCTTTTTGGTCTTTTACCAAAAAATTATAGGTCCGCTATTTGTTGTTAGCATCGTGTTTTATATTTTATATGAATTTTTATATAGTTTTTTTCTGCCAAATTTTTACTAAAAAACGCCGTTTTTTAACCTTTTTAAGTCGCCAACATCCAAACTACTTACCCGATTTGAGTTGTAGACGGCTCATTTTTCTTTAATTTGAGTAGTAGTAGGATCAAATAGGTCACAGAAGACGAAAGATATGCTCAAAATTGTAAGTGTACCAACAAAAATTAAAAAAAAGTTCAAAAATCTCGAAAACCAATCGACAGAAAATTTTTTAAAACTCATTTTCGTGTTTAGTAGGTCAAAATCAATGAGAAAAATTATGCTAGAACCAATTCACAAAACGACTGTTGGCTAGTGTAATCTTTGACCTACGCATACTTGGTTGCAAACGAACTATGTTTTGAAGGTTCTATTCGAAACCAAGCATTAAGGTTGCGAGCATTGTAGAACCTGTGCGCATGTTCTAAAGTTCTTGCAACATTTTGTTATGCTTGCAACATCTTCTGAACAGAGCTGAAAGCAAAAAATTAAATGGTGGGGCAGTTGGTGCGTAGTTATTGAAGTATGTGTGTGTGCAAGGAAAGTTTGTAAGCCATGGATTCCCCGAACATAAGTTTTTTTTTGCATTAAAGGCGGTACTAAGTTTACCATTCATTTTGTGATGCCATTTTCTTTCAAGCTATTTTAGATTTTGCAAATAATTTCGTAAGCTTATATTATTTTTGCACTTTTTTTGTTTTCTCTTGTGAAACATAAGCTTAGTACCGCCCGTTTATATATAATGTAATCACTTTTCCTACGTCCATTATTTCAAATCAAAAAAGACAAAACATTTATCTTTTTTAACAACTGATAGTTCTATTAAATGAAACCATGAAATTGTAATTTATTTTCCCTTACTTTAAATGAAATAACTAATAAACGTAAACCGAGAGCTATAATTGATTTTAATTTTATTTATTGTAATTTTTAATTATAATAAATAAATAAAATAAATAAAAAATCTTTTACGTTAAAATTGAAAGTCAATATAATTTATTTTCATTTTCAATCCCAAAAGTTCGACTCTAGAAATAAACAAAAAACAATATGAAATAATAAAAAAAAAAAAAAAAAAAAAAAAACAATACGCAAAGCTAAACCAAGCTTCTATATTGTACAAAAATTATTGAAGTAATTGGTGCTTTAGGCTTCTATATTTCTTTCACAAAATTAAATCACACCACTGTGCTGTGCTGCTTGAGGTTCTGTAGAACAAAGATTATAGATTTGAGGAAGATAGGAAATTGGCTTGCGCCATACCAAATGTTGCATTTACCAGATTAGTTTAATACATGTTTGTAATCTTTTAGTTGTTTTTCGTTTTTATTTTTTAAATGAAACATTTAATTTTCTTAATGAAACAATGTTAAATTTTAGGCAACAACAAAAAAAAATACATTTTATGGAAATTTATTTCGTGCTCTTAATTTGTTTTTATTTGCATTTTAATGCTATGTCAATACCTGTCGTATACGCGTTTGGTTCGAGTATTAAACTAATGTGGTAAATGGTGTGATGTGCTCAGTAGCCAATCTCCTATCTTCCTCTTCTATAATCTTTGCTGTAGAACATGCATAACCCACGCAAAACATTTATAACCCAAGTAGCAACAAATTCTATACAACATGGAATTGATATTTGCTATGCTTGGTGGTTTGGGTTCGAATGCCTTTTTTGTGTTTGTGTTTTAAAGCCATGCTGCCGTCGAACCAAAGATTATAGAAGAGGAAGATAGGAGATTGGCTACTGATCACATCACACCATTTACCACATTAGTTTAATACTCGAACCAAACGCGTATACGACAGGTATTGACATAGCATTAAAATGCAAATAAAAAGAAATTAAGAGCACGAAATAAATTTCCTTAAAGGGGAAATGTTTTTTTTTTGTTGTCTAAAATTTAACATTGTTTCATTAAGAAAATTAAATTTTTCATTTAAAAAATAAAAACGAAAAACAACTAAAAGATTACAAACATGTATTAAACTAATCTGGTAAATGCAACATTTGGTATGACGCAAGCCAATTTCCTATCTTCCACAAATCTATAATCTTTGCGTCGAACGAGGTATTTGTTCGGTTTGTTTAGCGAAGCGCTGATGTTCTGCATGTTCTATAAAAAACCAAGCCATTTGAAATCGCTTTCAAGCATACTTGTGCAGACCTTTAATGTGAACACAATAATATATAATTTTAAAATATTAATTTACTTTACAAATTCCTATTGAATTAGTGTTCATCTTACGAGTGCAGTATTACAATGCTGTAGTTGCTCGTCATAGTTTGATCCATTAACAGGTTGGCTGATAAGTCCCCGGTCTAACAAAGCAAAACACATTTTTTATTTTCAAAATTCGTTTTTATTATTTATTCCAATTTTTTGATACCATTTTGGTAGTACTCCTTCGGTTTTGCCTCAAAATAGGCCTCAGTTTCGGCGATCACCTCTTCATTGCAGCCAAATTTTTTCCCTGCGAGCATCCTTTTGAGGTCTGAGAACAAGAAAAAGTCGCTGGGGGGCAGATCTGGAGCATACCCAGCCAAAACTGTGTAAGCACTAGTTATTCTTTCAGTAATACCGGTAATCAAAAAGTTACTACTTGTAGTATTACCTGGGATTTAAAAATAATAACTTACCTGTGTCGGCAAAAAGTGATTCTTTCTATTAATACCGGTAATCAAAATCATATCTTGAGGTCCGGGTTCGGTTCTACAGTGGGCACCGTTAATAGTAGCGATAAGTAATGCCAAATTACATTTCAGAAAAAAATTGCCAATAAAATATACCTTTGTTTTCTAAAGTTGTATAGTACATAATTTATATTAAAAAATAACATCATTGAATAGATCCATGTCGTGGAGCGTGGTATAGTGTGTTGGATTACAAAACAACAGGGGTGAGTTCGCACTTTTTGGGTATCTTTATGGTAAAGATATTATTTTTGGAGAACTGGTATGCTTGCGAAGAGGTACTTATTTTTCGACTGCTGGTATGCTTGCACGGAAGTACTTTCCTCCAATGTCATGCCGTGTAAAAGTATTATTACTGATATATGTACGAGGAAGTTGTTACCAATTTGGCGCAGGCATACTTGTACTCATACCTGGTAATAGGAGTTTTTGCTGGGTACGGTGGGTGGGGAAGCAATTCGAAGCCCATTTCATGAATTTTTGCCATCGTTCTCAATGACTTGTGGCACGGTGCGTTGTCTTGGTGGAACAACACTTTTTTTCTTCTTCATATAGGGCCGTTTTGCTGCGATTTCGACCTTCAAACGCTCCAATAACGCCATATAATAGTCACTGTTGATGGTTTTTCCCTTCTCAAAATAATCGATAAAAATTATTCCATGCGTATCCCAAAAAACAGAGGACATTACTTTGCCAGCGGACTTTTGAGTCTTTCCACGCTTCGGAGACGGTTCACCGGTCGCTGTCCATTCAGCCGACTGTAGATTGGACTCAGGAGTGTAGTGATGGAGCCTGTTTCATCCATTGTCACATATCGAAGGAAAAACTCAGGTGCATTACGAGTTAACACCGCTCAGAATCATCAACACGTTGTTGTTTTTGGTCAAATGTGAGCTCGCGCGGTACCCATTTTGCACAGAGCTTCCGCATATCCAAATATTGATGAATGATATGACCAACACGTTCCTTTGATATCTTTAAGGCCTCTGCTATCTCGATCTACTTCATTTTGCGGTCATTCAAAATCATTTTGTGGATTTTTTTGATGTTTTCGTCGGCAACCACCTCTTTCGGGCGTCCACTGCGTTCACCCTCCTCCGTGCTCATTTCACCACGCTTCAATTTTGCATACCAATCAATTATTGTTGATTTCCCTGGGGCAGAGTCCGGAAACTCGTTATCAAGCCAAGTTTTTGCTTCCACCGTATTTTTTCCCTTCAGAAAACAGTATTTTATCAAAACACGAAATTCCTTTTTTCCATTTTTTTTTCACAATAATAAAAGTTGCTTCACAAAAGACGCTCTATCTCACAAACTAATTGACTTACAGACGTCAAATTTTGACACGAATCATTTGAAGGTTGGCACTATATAAAAATAATATGCATTTAATACTAGCGACGCCATCTATGTGTCAGACCGGGGACTTATCAGCCAACCTGTTCGAATCGTTGACAGAAGTATTTATTTTCGATATTTGGATAGCTGAGACAATATGTGGTTACTTCTCTAACTTTGGTACATATACGAATAACTGATTACATACTAGGTGCGATTATATGCTTTAAATATACTACTTATTTCCCGGCTGAATGTATGCCTGTAGTGAATAGAGTGATCAAAACCGGTGGACCGGTTTTTCGTTTTGAACCGATTGTCGGTTTAAGGGTGTGAAGATAAAATAGCGATTTAAATTCCCGTTCGGTATATCGTCGAAAAATTTATCCCTAAGAGATAACCGCTAATAAATGTAAAGTCGTATAAAAATGTAAATAAATCGTGAAGTAATGGACATAAGATAGTAAAATAAAAAAAATAAAAACATCTAAGGGGTACCAAAATAAGATTCTTAAATAACTTAAAAAATCTCTTGCACAGTATTTGAGATATAGTGCCATCAGATATCGGCAACATATACACAGTCTTACACAAGTTTACATACGGTTTAAGAAATTGTATTTTCTTTAATTATTAAAATATAATAAAATATGCATATATATGCTTTAGATTTTGTAAATTAATTTGAAGAACAAAGTATTTGTCCATTTTCAAGAAGATGTTTTTATTCTGGATTATAAACAACAACAAGAAACATGTTTAGTTATAAGGTAAAAACCTCAAGGGTATGTAAACTTATGTGAGACTGTGTAGCTCTGATATTGGATCGCCCATATATGGGAAACCATTCTAGAGGAATTGACCAAACAAAATGCCAGTGATAGATATTGGCCTGGGCCAAAAAACAAAATTAAAAAATCAAAAATTTCATGTAGGGTATTCCGGATATAGGCTATATAGCCCCGATATTTGATCGCCTATATCTACGAAACCGTTCTAGAGGAATTGATCAGACAAAATGCCAGTAATAGATATTGGTAACGGCAAAAAATCAAAATAAAAAGTCTATGTACAGTTTTTGAGCTATATTATCGTCAGATATCGGGGCTATATGCCCCGATATTGGATCTCCTATATCTAAGAAACCATTTGAGAGGAATTGACCATTTCATTAACCATTTTCATTATGATTACAGTGAATATTATCTAAAGTGTATATCACCTATAATATCGTTATTTTTATAATTGTCCAAAATTGATTGTTTATTTAAAAAAGTATTTTTTTAGGAGTCAATTATATATTTTTTAGTTGATAGAATATACATCGAATCAATTACAAATTCCTTTTTTTTATCACAAAAAATATTCGTAGCTAACTCGATAAAAAATATTTTTTATTGTCAAGTATTTGGTAGTTCAGTGTCCTACAGTACTCCCCCTCTAGAGGAAGCCTCATACCTTTAGTCTGTGTTATCGTCTACGGACACGTATGCAGGTTTAACTCGATCTAATGAAACCGTTTTGGTTGTAAGATTGAATTTGATTGTCATGTGCTTCGGAGTTCTGTTTAAAACTTGAAAGGGGCCCTCGTACGGTGGTTGCAATGATTTCCGTACCCCATCTTTTCTCACGAAGACGAATTTCGAATTCTGAAGGTCCTTGTGAACAAAAACCGTTTCTTTAGAGTTATATTTAGTATTTTTTGGTTGAAGATTTTCCATGTCCGTTTTCAGTTGCAAAACAAATTCATTTGTTGGTATCTCTTGCCTACTCGGTTGTAAAAATTCTCCAGGTACTTTAATTGAGAGTCCGTAGACCATTTCCGATGGCGTTGATTCTACATCACTCTTTAGACTTGTTCGAATTCCCAGCAGAACGGTCGGTAGAACGTCCATCCATTTTTGAGTGTTATGGCACATGATTGCCGATTTAAGGGTTCTATGGAATCGCTCAACCATTCCATTAGAACAGGGATGA
The DNA here is from genome assembly GCF_050003625.1 of Haematobia irritans. Taxonomy (NCBI): domain Eukaryota; kingdom Metazoa; phylum Arthropoda; class Insecta; order Diptera; family Muscidae; genus Haematobia; species Haematobia irritans. Next base: position 94,770,181 of record NC_134397.1, on the reverse strand, counting down.
TAGTGAGTGGTTCGGATTCGTTCACAACCCAATAGCTTCGTGAGTTCACGGAAGAGCGTTGACTCAAATTGCCTACCTTGATCCTTTTCGGCAATTACAATAAATGATTTTGCGGATTCAGTTTCGATTCCATGTTGGATAAACTGAGCCTCTGCTAGCACAAACCATAGCGTAGCGTTCGACTTCCAGAATTTTGGTAATTTTATTGCATTTGTAGTTGAGGAATTCGCTGTTTGACCTACTGCACCCTCGGTGGGCGCGTCTGCGGATCTTGTTGTTGGCGCCATATTCAAACGTCGGGGTCACCAATTATAATTGTCCAAAATTGATTGTTTATTTAAAAAAGTATTTTTTTAGGAGTCAATTATATATTTTTTAGTTGATAGACATCGAATCAATTACAAATTCCCTTTTTTTATCACAAAAAATATTCGTAGCTAACTCGATAAAAAATATTTTTTATTGTCAAGTATTTGGTAGTTCAGTGTCCTACATTTTCATTGGATATCTGGAGATAATATTGCCTAAAAACAGTACATGAGACTTTTGAATTTCTAATTTTGATTTTTTGAAAATAACTGACGGTGTTTGGCAGTTTTTCCACCACAAAGTTGCTTCTTTTTAAGAAAAACTATTTTTTTGAATGTGTTCCACAAGTTAAATTCGTTCCACATATTTGAATTTTGCTTAGCCAAGACATCAACCGCGAATTTAACTCGAGAATTTATCTTCACACCCTTTGTCGGTTTTGTATAAAATGTTTAATACAACACCCGGTTGTCGGCTTTTTATTTTCAATGTAAGTGAAATAGGAAAGCATCTCGAATGTATTTTCTGTACACTTCCAGAGATATGTCAATGAAATATAAGCAAATCGTGCATATACAATTAGAAGCGTATATTTTGTTAACAAAATCTATGATATTTCTTACGTTATTATTATACGACTTACGGCCATTTTCATGTAGCTCCGTTAGGCTTTAACTGCCAGTTAACAGAAAGTAAATTGCAAATATCTTCTCTCCAGTTAACTTTAACTGAAAAATTTTCGTCAGTTAAGTTCCTAACTAGCATATGGGATATATATGCAAGATGACAGCTTCGTTCATAATACGGTTTAAAAGTTGGTTAGTTAACGGAACACTAACGGAGCTTTATGAAAATGGGGGTTAATATTTTAATGTTTATCTACGGTATTGTTATCGCAATTGCTGCCAATGAATTTAAATTTTACATTAAAACAAAAAAAATTATTCAACATTTTTTCCTTCATTAAGCGTTCTTGCTACGTTTGGGACAACCCGGTTGGACCGGTTATGCCGTTTATTTAATTTTTAAAACACCGCCCACCGGTTTTAAAAAATGGTTCGGTTTTCTAGAACCGAGAAAACCCGACATTCACGGTTTTTTGATCACTCTACTGGTGAAGGACTTTCCTCCTGGACATGCGTATGTAAATATTATGCAGAGCGATTGCAATTAATAAGTGGTTATTCCTTTTTGCGTAGAACTACCCACAAAATTATCGGGTAATGAGAGTTTTTGCTCGGTATATCCTGCAAATACTATAACACAAACATGAAATCCATGTGTTGGAATCTCCAAGAGCATTCCATAGAACATAGATTTCTGGTAGAGTGGAATTTTCTAAATGTTCAAAAAAGAGGTGAAAAGTATGTATATTGCTTAGCATAGCGTTATTCATCCGTCAAACTTATTGAGTAAGATATTTGCAATTTCTGATATTTTATGATTATTTGTTTTTCTCTTTCAAAAATTTTCAATCCATGTGATGTTTTTGGCAAAACCCTTTATGGTGCTCAAATGGGAAAGCAGACGTAGCCCAAAGAGGGAATCCAACGTTGAACATATGAGCGTAAGTGTAACGATCGATGTACATTGTAAGCTATAAAGCGATAGAAATATTAATAAAATGTATGTTCTCAATCGTTGATTTGACTTCCTATTACACGCACATATAATTGTCCTAAATCGCTTGAAAATAGTTTCTCGACTTGAGTGTACATTATTTCATTTTGTAAATTGACATCTTTTATAGACAACATTAAATTTGCATTAAATTTACTTTTGTTATTTTGTAATACTAATTTAAAATTCATTTATCATTTATATAACATGTCCTTTTTTAACCAGACAATAGCCAAACCAAATACAAGATATAAATGTAAAAAAATGTGTTCATATGTAGTTACGAATGAATATGTGAATATACACACGGCTAATAATTAGACCTAACCTATGACTATATGTTGATAGATAATACAAATTAGGTATTTTCGTGAAATGTTAAAACTAGGGCTGTGGAGTCGGAGTCTGAAGATTTTGCTGGAGTCGGAGTCGTAAAAATTTGCTCGACTCTGACTCCGGCTAAACTAAATTTTTTAAAACACTTCACATTTTTGTAACTAAACAAGTTTTTACGCAAATTAGTTTCCATTGCGTTATTCATTCGATCAATGTAAGGTATGACTGTAAATGAAAAGCAACTTCCAATTAAGGAGGTCATTTTATGTTTCCTAGAATGTTAGATTAGCAGATTGGTCGAATCTATCCATTTTAATGTCCACCACCAAAACAATTTATTTGAAATATTTCGAACAATCGATTTTATTTTTTATACCCTAAACTACATAGTGGTCAGTGTATAATAACTTTGATCTGCCAAAAACTTTGCCTACCAGAAATATTGATTTTAGACCCCGATCGACTCAGAATCACCTCCTGAGTCGATCTAGCGCTTGGTGTCCGTCCGTCTGTCAATGTATTTGTTGTTCACAGGATTCCGGTTGCAATTATTAATCGATTTTGATTAAATTTGGTACAGGGTGTTTTTTGGGTACAAGGACGAACGCTATTGAATTTGGAAGAAATCGGATCCAATTTAGATATAGCTCCCTTATATATGTATCGCCCGATTTAGCCAAATTTGGCCATAAAGCCCTTATTTATTAACCGATCTTACTCACAGTTGGCTTGATCCAGTCTGCTAGATTATGTTAGGTTAAGTTAAAGCCCGATTAAGTTTCAGACTCACTTAGACTATTCAGTCCATTGTGATACCACATTTAACTAAAAGTACCTATTACATATGTGCACTTCTAGTTTTAACCACTGAACCTTCTATATTATTTTCTTTTGTTAAACCAACCAGATAGTTCCAAAAACATTAACAGACTGCTTAAGTTAACGTTTTCCAGATCCGCCAGTAATCTAAAACTATATGCCCCTAAAATTCGCTTACGCCTTACACAAAATGCAGTCTGCTATAGTACTGAGTGTGCATAATTTCAAAATCAGTTCAGATTTAGATATAGCTCCCATATATATGTATCGCCCGATTTTAAAGAATTGCACCTAATAACCTTATTTTTGACCATAGAGGCCTCATTTATTAACTGATCGTACTAAAATTTTGCACTGTGGTGTCAATCATACGTGCAAAATGTTATACAAATTGGTTCAGATTTAGATATAGCTCCCATATATATACATCGCTCGATTTTCCCAAATTTGGCCATAATATTCTTATTTATTAACCAATGCTACTCAAGTTTAAAATTTTTATGTATAATCCGATCGTATTTAGACTTACATGTAACTCTTACGTAATAATATTGCCCGATTTTACCGAATTTTGATTTATTACGCACATTAATTGAGCGATTTCCTCTTTTTTTAATAATGGACCCAATATTAGTTTTATACTAACTAATATCAGACATTTCTGCTCAGATTGCGCCAAAACTCCCAAAAAATGTACCCCTTAATTTTCTTAAATATGGAAATGGGGTTTATCGCTCAAACCAATACCAATGTTACCCCACAAATGCTTATCTTTACTAATTCAGTAGGAGTGGTTTAGGGTATGTCGGCCCGCCCGACTTTCTACTTTACTTACTCGTTTTAATTTTATTTTAAGACTATATAACTATAAACATATGTCGAATATTGGCAGACAATTTTTTTCAAAAATGTATTTCTGTAGAAAATTTTGGAAAAATTTTATTTTTATAGAAAATTTTATCAAAATTTTATTTCTATAGAAAATTTTGCACAATTTTATTTACTATATAATTTTTTTTTCAAAATTTTGTTTTTATTTCTATAGAAAATTTTATCAAAATTTTGTTTTTATTTCTATAGAAAATTTTATCAAAATTTTATTTCTATAGAAAATTTTGTCAAAATTTTATTTCTATAGAAAATTTTGTCAACATTTTATTTCTATAGAAATGTTTGTCAAAATTTTATTTCTATAACGAATTTTCTCAAAATTTTATTTGTATAGCAAATTTTCTCAAAATTTTTTTTTCTTACTCATGTTCACTGCTCGAAAACTTGTAAAAATGACTCAAATTTCCTATACCTCCAATACATATATATCGACTGATGAATCATGAATGCATTTTTGCGAAATTGCCTCAAAAATTATAAATAAAATTTTTTAAGGATTTGAGATGGCATCAATAATTTTGGTCCACAATGTGTTGAAGGGTATAATACAATTAGCCCCGTCCGACTTTGAACTTTCTTTACTTGTCTATAAATACATATACTGAAGATTATTGGTAGGTGCTCATATTGTGATGGGTATTTATATCATTATTTTATTTATTAAATGTAGGACCGACATTGCCTCAAATTTAAAATATAGAGTTCAATTGGCATCAAATGTGAAATTAAGATCTTTTATGCACACATAAATAAATACAATAATTTATATCGATCCATTTACGGTACCCCCCACAATAGAACTACAAATTAGTGGTATTAAATGAGATTCACCCCCATTTTCATAAAGCTCCGTTAGTGTTCAGTTAACTAACCAACTTTTAAACCGTATTATAGACGAAGCTGTCATCTTGCCTTTATGTTCCATAGGCCAATTAGGAACTTAACTGACGAAAATTTTTCAGTTAAAATTAACCGGAGAGACGATATTTGCAATTTACTTTCTGTTAACTGGCAGTTAAAGCCTAACGGAGCTACATGAAAATGGCCGTAAGTCGTATAATAATAACGTAAGAAATATCATAGATTTTGTTAACAAAATATACGCTTCTAATTGTATATGCACGATTTGCTTATATTTCATTGACATATCTCTGGAAGTGTACAGAAAATACATTCGAGATGCTTTCCTATTTCACTTACATTGAAAATAAAAAGCCGACAACCGGGTGTTGTATTAAACATTTTATACAAAACCGACAAAGGGTGTGAAGATAAATTCTCGAGTTAAATTCGCGGTTTATGTCTCGGCTAAGCAAAATTCAAATATGTGGAACGAATTTAACTTGTGGAACACATTCAAAAAAATAGTTTTTCTTAAAAAGAAGCAACTTTGTGGTGGAAAAACTGCCAAACACCGTCAGTTATTTTCAAAAAATCAAAATTAGAAATTCAAAAGTCTCATGTACTGTTTTTGAGCAATATTATCTCCAGATATCCAATGAAAATAACGATATTATAGGTGATATACACTTTAGATAATATTCACTGTAATCATAATGAAAATGGTTAATGAAATGGTCAATTCCTCTCAAATGGTTTCTTAGATATAGGAGATCCAATATCGGGGCATATAGCCCCGATATCTGACGATAATATAGCCTAACGAAGCTACATGAAAATGGCCGTTAGTTATATTACCCGGAGTCGAGGCTGATGAAAACTGCTGGAGTCGGTTAAAACTAATTCATACATATTTTAAAACACTAAGTAAAAAAACACATAATATATATGTAATTGTTTATAAAAATTATGAAATTCAAAATAAATAAAAGCTAAATGTGATGATTATAACTAAAATCCTAAAACAAAAAACCTGACGCACATTTAAAAAAAAATGAGATAATAATGAATAAAATGAATAGTGACTCAATTATTGTCAGTGAGAAACTTGGCTAGTTCAAACGATTATTATGAAAATGCATTCAATTTATATATTCCATTTTATATAAAATTAGATCCAATTAAATCTTAAAAAATGAGAACGACCTAAAAAGAGATATAGAATATATAATATATTATCTGAGTAAATCTTGTATCCACATTTTTCTTCATATCTGCTGAAATCAAATGTTCATTTTTGTGATCCTTTTGTATTAACCCTAGCTTAGGCACCAATTTTTTCTACATTATCTCCCAATATTTACAGATCCCAAAAACTCTCATTACCCGGTAAGCTTGTTGGTAAGCCTATTTAAAAATTAATAACCACTTATTAATTGACATCGCTCCGGATTGCATTTACACACGCATGTCCTAGGAGGAAAGTACTTCTCCCCAGGCATACCTTCGGCCAAGAAATAAGTAGTGCTTTTAAAGCATATAATCACCTTATATGTAATCACTTATTCGTAGATATACCAAAGATTGCAAATCTCGAAAATATTGACTTCTCTAGCCGATTACAATGGATCAAAATATGGCGAGTAATGCTGTAATATGAACACTACTTGAATAGAAACGAATATTGCAAAAATAAACAAAAATGTAACAAGTCATCTAAATAAGATTACACGCAAATTAATTTCACACTTAAAATAGAAATAAAAGTGAGTTGTTTAAGGGAGTTTGATTCGTGTTATACCCCAGCAAAAAAAGCGTCGCCAAAAAAAGTAATGAAAATGTTCTTTTTGGATCCGGAAGTGGTGCAAAATTGACGCAGAAGCGATGAATTTAACATGGGCTTGTCATAGGACGGAAGTTCTTCATTTCAACAGCCGTTGCACTGAATTTGCATCACTTCTTTAGATGTGATCCGAATTCAATGTTTTGGATGTAAATTAAAAAATTCTGTTATATTTTGTCAAATAAATAATTTTTATAGTTTTTTATAATTTTTAATGGATTCTAACGCTTGTCGGAAACGTTTGGCCTCAAATATTTTCAAAAATTCACAATTTTTTCAGATTGGATTTAGCATTTTTTTTTGGACAAAATTTAAATGATTTGTACCATTTTATGAATCTCTCTGTTTTTAACCTATTTTAAACAAAAAAAGTTGAAATTACCCATTAAAATTATGAAAATACCAAGTTATAAAAAATTGAATTGAAAGAACTACCCAGGAAGTTGAAATAAAGAACATCATTGGGAGTGCACCTTCTGGAAGTGCTTTTAAAGTTATGCCTTTGGAAGAACTTCCAATTTTTTTTGCTGGGACGTTATAGTAAACCTAATAGACCACATTACGTTCGAAATCGACTAAAGGTGGATTTTAACTCCCTTTTTTATAAGGCAAATGACAGTTGAAATCTAGTTAATGTCAATGGGAATGAGGTATAATAAAGCATTTATTTAAAACATTATATGTTAATGTCATTAAATTAAAACACAATTATTATGAAATATTCGTGAAGAATAATCCTTAACATTTTAAACTTTTTAATGATGCAGTAAATGCATTATTTATTATTGTCATTACAAGTTAGTCATTATAAACCACCGCAATGTAATGCAATGTGTAATGACAGCTTTACTCCTGGTAATGCAAATTGTAATGAGATGTGGTTACCTAGTTTTCGCTGGGATGTAAATATTTTGTTTCCTTTGTTATTTTTGGCTTCGTAACCACAGGCATTTTCTTTGTTTGGCTTCTGATATTCGCTATAGATGACATATTGTTGTTTGTTTACACAGGGTGCCAAAGTTTTACGTGAAATCTTGCATAGAGAGTAGAATTAACATTCTTACTATGCATGCCAAATTTGGTTCAGATTTATATATAGTTCCCATATATATCTTTCACCCGATTTAGACACATATGACCATAATGGCCAAAGTTTTATTCCTATTTACGTGAAACTTTGCAACATTCTAGGAAGCATGCCAATTTGGTTCTGAATTAGTGGCATCAGGTACACGGATGAAAAAGGCTGTTTTTCATATGTTTGGCTATAAACATTATATGTTTGGAACACAAATTTTTAAACACAATATTTTTGAGTGCAAGCATATAATGTTCATAAACTAGCATAACATGTTTGGGACATATATGTTAATATGTTAGAACATATTATGTTTGGGACATAAAATGTTTGTAAATATAATATGCTTGGATGCAAACATATATTAATTTAGAAATAGCCTATAAACATATATGTGTTTAGTAGCTTGGAGCGCTATTTAACAGGGAGCGATATTGAATTAAGTTGGTGGTTGTTGCTTGTTATTACAAAATTAACATTTTATTTTTCCTTGGGCAATTGATCAGCTACTTCTTTGATCCTTACAAACTGTGTGGTCCGCTGTTCGAATCCCCGTCCGGCAAAAGGTAAAATCAAAATAAAAAAAAATCATACAATTGAATAATTTCTTCTACAATGTTTGTATTACAGAAAAAGGTGCTAAGAACTAAAAAATGTCGTGGAAGTGAGAAAGATGTGGGGGAATATACAATTGGGCAGAAACAAAATTTTGAGCATTCAGGTCGAAAACCTATGTTGTTAGCACCTATATTACCTGTTTATTTTCATAATTCATTATGATTGTAAATATGTAAATAAATAAATAAATAAAATTTTGAGCACTATATTGTTTGGGAGAATTTTTTAAGCATATAATATTTTTGGGTGCAAAATGCTTCCAAACATATTATATGTTCACATAATAACATATTGTTTTTTGGAAGACAACATTATTGAATTTGGATGCAAAATACAAAATGTTTGGAACTTAGAGTATCCAAACATATATTGTTTAGACTAATATGCTTTCAAACATATTATATATTGGAAGAGATCAAACATATAAATGTTTGGGCAATACCCAAAAATGTATATGCTTGAAGCAAAATATGTTTGGGAGTATATGTTACAGAAGCGATGTGAGCGTGTAAAGAACCAATTCAAGAAACAAACATATAAAACTTACAAACTCCAAACTTGATTTACCCCTAGCAAAATGGTTGTAAATTCAACCCTATTTTTTATATTTTGGACTTGGAGAAACTGAAGATTCGGGGAAACTTTAGCGTCAATTGAAGACGGGAACATGAATCGAGTAAAAATTGTAAATTATGAACAAAGTCTTACTATGTTTTTAACCCAGTAGTAAGATGGTAAATAAATGTAAGAATTTTAGAATGGCATTAACATGGCATAGCAGTTCTATTAAGCAAACAGTTCCAAAAAGCTTAGTCTATTCTGCATTGAACATTTTCATTTCTCTGCTTGAGTCTGGTTAAAAGATGGCGGTGCGTCTAATGTGTAGCTGCTAATTTATATCGATCGATAATTTTAAAGTAGTGTTTATGGAAATTGAATAACTGTAATAAGACGTAAAGTAACGTTCTTATTAGAAACTGTATATTTTGAGACATGTACAGTACGATTATTACCAAATATTTGGGTCTTCTATCGATATCATAGTCCTTCCTCTAAATGAGGGAAGGCGATTTTTGTTCGCTATCAACTAGAGGTGTGCACGTGAGTAATATTTTACTCAAGCACACTCACGACGGAAATATCTTACTCACGCACACTCACACACGATATTGTTTGGTAGGTCTCATTCTCACGCACACTCACGAAAAGAAAACTTGTACTCACACACACTCACGCACGAAAATGTCGTGACTCACGAAAAATACCGTCACTCACGAAAAATATCGTGACTCACGAATAATTTTATCAGTAATTTACCTGAGGGACGTGTCTGAAATCATGAGCACGATTAAAATGGAGAGCGTTATTAAACTCTTGACATTCTAGGTGTCACTAAAATTGCAAATGAATTTAACTTTTAAGCGTTTTATGTTGGAGAGCGGGATTATTTTCGTGAGCGTAATTCGTTACTCACGCACACTCTCGAAGATATTGTTTTCGTGACTCACGCACGACATTTTGGTTTGTTAATCACGCTCACGCACACCAACTAATCGAGTTTTGATTTTGAGTGAAAATAGATGCAAATCAAGGAATGTTTAGCAAAAATATGAAAAAGTATGTGTAGCATAATTATTTTTAAATTGATATTAAATTGATAAATATATAAGCATATGGACAAAACATTAAATTTAAAGCGTCCATGAAATGAATGAATGCATCTAAAAAGTTATTTATTTACATCGTATTTTAACTTGTTTTTTTCTGCTTCATTTATATTGTTTGCAATAAAAGCAAATATATGGTAGCTTACCAACGAGGTTTAAGTTATTAAGGTTATTAACATTTGTACATGAACACCGTTGGAAAATAACAGAATTTACAGTGTGTTTGCCTGTATCCCTTTATTGTACTTCATTTCTAAATTTTCAAAGGTAGAAAACAAAAATGTTCACGGTTACTTTTCTTTACTATCTCATCTAGATTTTTTGAAGATTTACCAGGAATGTTTTCATTTATAGTTTTGATTATTAAAAAAAAAATACACACATAAAAGGGTCAAAAGAATTACAACCATAAATTGAAATAATAGCAGACAATCTAAAGATGCCAAACGAACATGATCATCATATCATTTACGAATATTTGCGTATGCTACTTTTGGCCAAAACAACGGAAATCTGATAATTCGGATTGGTGTTTGGAAATTATAAAGGTTAATAAAATCTGATTTTTGCGTCAATATGTGACAATGGATGAAACATGGCTCCACCATGGGTACAATCGTGAATATAGTAGCTTGATTTGACCAAATCCTAGTCGAAGTAACTCAAATTATCCTCCAATGTTTACAAACCCAAGCAGAACCCGCATTGCATCCAACATTGGGTCTATGGACAACGCCAACAAAATTACATATTACATTACTTATTAATTTGAAATATTCAACAGTTCGTCAGTGTATTGTTGTTCGCTTCTAGCGAATATTGCATCTAACAACATACGTGTTGTTTTCTATTAATAACAGTACCTATCTTTTAGAGAGACAAGAGACTAAATATACAGTGGTGAGCAAAACAGAGTGCATGTCTACAACTTACGAGTATGCTTATTTTCTCAATAAAAATCGTCTATTGAATGCAATTGCTACAAAATTAATTTCATTTTTACTTTATTTCCTGACAAACAAAACTGTACTTTCAGTTATATACCCATACTACTGCATTTATTAGAATGAAATACAAATAAGTCTGCATCCAGTTTTACTCTTTATGCACAATACATTAAATAAAATGTTTTAGTATTCAGTCAATGGTCCTTTGTTTCTAATTATGGTTTTAACACGTCTTGACATACTCTCACTATACAGAAAAAATATCACCAAAATATTCCCGACTAAAAAGTTGATTGAAGTTGAAAACTTTTTAAATTAAAAAATTAATTGATACCATTAACCTTTTAATCAAACTAGAAACATTAAGTCAATTAAGTTAATGATTGAATTTTTTTTAAATTTTCAATTAAAAGATTAATTGATACAATTAACTTTTTAGTCAAACTCGGAAGAGTAAGACAGTTAAAAAATTATGAAATTTTTTTGTAATTCTTAATTAATTTTTTTTTTGAATTTTAGATTAAAGTAGAAAGGATTAAAAATAATTATAGAAAGTGATTGAAATACAGTGTAGCAATTAAAAATATTGTCGTTTTTAATTAAAAAATTAATTGAATTTGCAATCAACATCAATTAAAAATTTAATTGAATCAATTGAAAAATTAATTGAAATTTGCTAATGAAATCAATTAATTTTTTAATCAAGTATTTTTTTTTTGATGCTCAATTAAAACTTTGATTGATACTATCATTTTCGTGATGAAGACATTTCAATTAAAAAATTAATTGGATCAATTAATTTTGTGATTGAATCAGATTTTTTTTGTGTGTACGTTTTCTTTTATTTCTTTTGGAACATCCGACGAATTGTGCTGAACTTGGCTTTAGATCTCATTGCTATTTGGTGTAATCTCAAGGTCTTTTAACCAGAGACCTTAAATTCACAACGGAAATTTGAAAACATTGCTCCGACAACCATTTCTTTACCATTTTGTAAGTATGCTTGGGTCTTAGGTTAGGTTGGGTACAGTGGTGAACTTCTCTCATCACTGAGTGCTGCCCGATTCTATGACAAGGCATAGCCGAGTCCGAACGGCGTTGCACATTGCAGTGGAATCAATTAGATAAGCTTTGAAACACTCAGAAATGTCACCAGCATTACTGAGGTGGGATAATCCACCGTTGAAAAACTTTTTGGTGTTTGGTCGAAACTGGGTTTGAACCCACGACCCTGTGTATGCAAGGCGGGCATGTGGCTCCCTAAATACCGTCTTGTTGAAAAACTACTTCCTCCTCAAAGTGGGTGCAAACGTTCGCAAACTTGATTGCAAAATATCAAGGTAGTCTCCTTTTTTCACGATTCCTCATCTTAATACTATGTTTACCGGTTTGCTTAACCCTTTCACTACCGAAATAAACCTAATGATAAAAACTTTTATTTTTCTTCTTTTTTTGCTTGTACTAACAGCATGTAGAACAAAAATTGTCATTTTGAAAACCTACCTCAATTGCTTCAAGAGCTATATGAGCTTGTTCTGAAAACTTGATTCTTGAATTGTGACCAAATGGCCTATTGGGCATATAAAGCTTTCAAAGTGTGAGAAAAAATACAAAAAAGAACCCGTAAAAATATCAGCTATAGTTTTTGTATAAATGTCTATTTACTAGAAACATACAGTACAAAAATTGTCTCAAATTTTCGTATTTTTCGTTTCTTGTTAAAGAAGTTTATAAAAATGTATTTTAGACCTCACCAATATGGACAATATTTATAGCTTATTTAGATGAAAGCCTCTACTTTAAAATAACAACTAGAAATCAATCGAAACTAAGTGGGAAAATAGAATTTGGTGTCTTTTTCGAATGTCCTTCTAAGTGGACATCAGTAGTGAAAGGGTTAACGTGGTGTTTTTAGAGATTTTGTCGTTACCAAGTCATTAACAGCAATATTCTGATGTCATTGTCAGTAATGTTATTTTGCATCGGATGGAAAGCGGTTTATTTATGTTTCATCTGACCATATAACTTATTTCCAGTCATCATCGTACAATTTTTGTGAGCCTTACTCGGCATTTTCTATTTAATAAAGATTGCAAAAAGTGAAAACATACACTCGGTTTTGCTCCACACTGTATACTGCGAACCACATGAAAGCCTTCATACCACTCATTTTGTGAGATTTTTTTTAAATATATAAACATGAATATTTCCTCCCAAGCGATTTGAAATTGTGTATTGAGAAAATTCATTTCAGTACCACTCAATATTCGAATTCGTTCACTCGCAAAATATTTAAAACGGAAATCGACGAAGCACATCAACGTACCATAAATACTCTTCAAGTTTTTGTTTGTATATCAACAAAGAGATTTTATTTTTAGAAAAAGCAGAAGGGAAAAGTCGATAATGATGCACATGAGATCAAATACAAAAATAATATTGGTATAAAAATTTTTCTGAAATAAAAAAATCAAGTGAATGATTGGAAATTGTAAATGACAAAAAATATGAGAAACAGTAGAGCAGATTCATTTAATACGTCCTCATCCCCAAGCAATCGTCCTAGAAAACGGTTAAAAAGATGCTGCCGAAATTTTGTTACTTTCATGTGCACACAAGTGGGTGTTGGTGCTCTTATTGTGATATATGCGATTTGTGGAGCTTTTTCCTTTAGAAAAATAGAAGGCGAGTCTGAGACGCAAAAAGAGGCAGAGGTCACGGGATTACGCACAAAATGTGCTGAAGAATTGTGGAATATAACAGAGTTGTACAATACACTTGATAAACCTATATGGCAAAATAGTACGGAAATAATTTTACAGAAGTACCAGACGGAAATTGCGGCCATAATTAAACAGGGTTACGATTATCGTAAACCGGCGGATATTTGGTCATTTCCCGCAGCCTTAATGTTCTGCCTCTCAGTAATTACCATGATTGGTTATGGAAATATGGTGCCACGCACCCCATGGGGAAAGGGGTTTACAGTCATATATGCCACATTTGGAATTCCACTATACATTCTGTACTTCCTAAATATGGGAAAAGTATTGGCTAGGTCTTTCCAATTTTTATACAGAAGTTTACACGAATGCACACACGAAAAATCAAGAGTAGACTATCGATTAGATGCTTTGGAAAATGGGAGTATACGTAGCTTGCACCGGAAAAAAATTATAGTACCATCTACTGCGTGTCTGTGGGTTATTATATTTTATATTCTAACTGGCACTATTATGTTCGCAAACTGGGAGAAATGGTCATTTTTAAATTCATTCTACTTTTGCATGACATCCCTTTGCAAGATTGGGTTTGGTGACTTTGTTCCAGGTGCATCTCTCGTCACTGGATCTCTAATAGCAGAAACTACCAAAAAGGTACAAGAAGATCCCACCATTGATCCTAATGCAGTTACTAAACTTCAGAGATCGATTGCTGAACAACATTCAAAATTAGCTATAAATTTCATTTATATGCTGATTGGAATGGGACTGGTAGCAATGTGCTACAATCTCATGAGGGAAGAAGTACGCGTTAAATTAAAAGAACTGAAAGAAGATACGAAGCTTTGCCTGGATGATACACGTACCAGATTTGTGGGATGTTGCGGAGCCCAGCAACGACATCCTTACGATGAGGAAAATGGTGACGAATATTACTAACTACATAACGAGGAGCGGATGTTGAAATGTATTTGTCAGCAATCAATGAGAAATGTACCACTTTGAATCTTTTATACATCCTTACGTTTTCTATTCACTTTTCTATTTCATGTTCATGAAACCAGATTTTACACAATTTAGGTATGTGAATTTCAATAAATTTTCGACAGTATTCCTTAATACTTAATACTACTTTTTTCGATCACACATTGTAAACCAAAATGCATTTCGTATATGTATATGTATTTATATTTTTTTAACTTTCTGAATGTCCCATATTTTGTGGGCATTTTATCAAATGGTGTAAGGAATTCAACTTTTCTTTGGAAAATGTATCTCATAAAATGTGTTCCTGAAACAATTAGAGAAATAATGAAATATTCTATATAAACTCATAAAACTGTGTTGTTATCGATGTGAAGCATATAATAAAATAAATATTCTAGTTGAAAGAAAGACAAAGTTTTAATATAAAACTTATACGCTGAGGGGAAATATTAAAAGTTGTCCAATTTTACTCTGAAATTAAATATTTATTTTTATATTAAATAAAATTATTAAATTGGTTTCCAAAGAATCTAATTAAAAAAATAATAATATTCACAAAAAACCAAATATTCTGGTTAAAAGAAAGTTAAAGAATCTTTACCAATTCACTATTAAGTTTTCCAAATTTTTAAGGGGTTATTCTGAAATTAAATATTTGTTTCTTACATTAAAAATATTAAATTGGTTTCCAAAAAATTTGATTAAAAAAATACTAAAATAAGGTATTAAAAACCTATAATTGATTTGATGATAAAAAGGTCATAAAAACGTAAAAGGTCATAAAAACGTAAACACTTACCAATTTATGACTAAACTATACGCTGAGATATAACAAAAATTTTCCAAATTCATCTGGAATTGAATATTAATTTTTTACATTGAATAATAAAAATTTCAATACACTTTCAATTTCAACATTTTTTCCTAAATATTCTTAGTAACATTCAATCATGTTTTTCAATTTACCCGAAAAACAAAAACCCAACCGTTCGTTACGAGTTACTTCCACAGACTGATCTTTCCATCATACATTGTTGAATAAATACCCATTCTCTTGTTATCTTTCGTTCTTTCCATCGCTCAAAATTATTTAATTTTAATGGGAAACGGAAAAATTTTCAATCACGTTTGTAATTGAAAATTATTTTCGAATTGATTGACAAATTGATTGAATCAATTAATATTTTAATTGGAAACATAACAAGTATCAATCATTTTTTAATTGGTTTTATTCGGATTTGATTAAATAAAGTGATTAATTGAAAAAATGTCGGTGATAATTTTTGTGTGGATACACGGACGAAAAAGACTGTTTTTCATATGTTTGGGTATAAACATTATATGTTTGGAACTCAAATTTTTAAACACAATATTTTTGAGTGCAAACATATAATGTTCATAAACTAGCATAATATGTTTGGGACATATATGTTAATATGTTAGGTTAGGTTAGGTTAGGTTAGCGTGGCAGCCCGATTAAGATTCAGGCTCACTTAGACTATTCAGTCCATTGTGATACCACATTAACTAAAAGTACCTATTACATATGGGCACTTCTAGTTTTAACCGCTGAACCTTCTTGATTATTTTTCTTTGTTGAACCAACCAGATTGTTCCAAAAATATTAGCAGACTGCTTAAGTTAACGTTTTCCAGATCCGCCAGTAATCTGAAGCTATATGCTCCTAAAAGTTGCTTGCGCTTTACACAAAATGCAGGACACTCACACAAGAGACAGCTCATACAATAGTCATTATACTTCGCGCAAATAGTTTTTGCAAAATCTCCTATCAGGCAGCGACCCGTTATAGCAGATATCAGGAGTGATACCTGACGTCTCGAGAACATTAGCATATCTAGTGTGCGGTTTAAGTTGAAATGGGGCCATATTTGCTTGGTGTCGTTACAACCCTTGCAATTCTCCCATCGAACATTTGCCATCATAACAGCCTTCTCACGCAGCATGAGCTTGCAGGTAGCTAGGGGCATACCAACAAATTCTAGTTCCCCTGGAATATGTAAGGTAGTCCCTAGACTTGCCAACTCATCCGCTTCGCAGTTCCCCGGAATGTTCCTATGGCCAGGCACCCATATTAGGTGAATATTGTACTGCTCAGCCATCTCATTGAGAGATTTGCGGCAATCGATGGCCGTTTTCGAGTTGAGGAACACAGAGTCCAAGGATTTTATTGCAGGTTGACTGTCTGAGTATATATTAATGCCCACATTTTTTGGAACATTACTTCTCAGCCAATTCGCCACCTCTCTTATTGCTAATATTTCAGCCTGAAAAACACTACAGTGATTAGGTAATCTTTTCGCTATTTGAAGTTCCAGATCATTAGAATATACTCCGAAACCCACTTGTCCATCCAATTTGGAGCCATCAGTGTAGAAATCTATATATTCTTTATTCCCCGGGGTATGTGTGCACCACGCCTCACTGTTGGGAATTAGAGTCTCAAACTTTTTGTCGAAAAGTGGACTCGCCAAAGTGTAATCCACTACGTTAGGCACATCTGGCATTATTTTGAGGACCGAACTGTGACCGTAACTTTTTTCCGACCACAGCGATAGCTCGCGCAACCGCACAGCCGTTGTTGCAGCTGACTGTTTGGCCAAAATGTCTAAAGGCAATAGATGCAGTATGACATTAAGGGAGTTTGTTCCTGTCTTGCTGAATGCACCTGAGATACACAAGCACGCCATACGCTGAACTTTGTCTAAACTTGTCGGCTGGTGAAGTGCCGGCCACCAGACTACAACACCATATAGCATTATAGGTCTAACCACTGCCGTGTATAGCCAATGTACAATTTTTGGTTTTAGTCCCCACTTTTTCCCTATTGCCTTTTTGCACGAGTATAAAGCTACCGTTGCTTTCCTCGCCCTTTCTTCAATATTAAGCTTAAAGTTCAGCTTCCTGTCCAAAATAACGCCAAGGTATTTTGCACACTCCCTAAAGGGAATTTCAATACCCCCTAAGGAAATGGGCCTAACCGTGGGAGTTTTGCGATCTTTGCAGTACATGACTATTTCTGTCTTTGCAGGATTTACCCCAAGACCATTATCTTTCGCCCATTTCTCAGTCATCCGGAGGGCTCTCTGTATAATATCTCTAATTGGTGATGGGAATTTTCCCCTGACTGCTAGCGCCACATCATCTGCGTTAATATGTTAGAACATATTATGTTTGGGACATAAAATGTTTGTAAATATAATATGCTTGGATGCAAACATATATTAATTTAGAAATAGCCCATAAACATATATGTGTTTACAAAGAGAGACAAAGTGTATGCTGGAAGTAAAATAATGAAAGTAACCAATTGGCGCATCACAAATATATATACACAAAGAAAATTTCATTAAATATAGGAAAAATACTATGTGTGAATATAAACAAGTATAAATTTACATATTATGAGTAAAAATATATATGTTGTGATATAAGACTTCGCCAAAAATTGTATATGTTTAAGTAAAATATTAAAATGAGTATTCGGAGAGAAAATTCATTCGGAACCAAGATAAAATATTTTTGAAAAAAAGAGCATGAGTTTTGTTTATCATTTTCGCATTACGGGCACAATTTTTTTGTTTCGTCAAAACAAATCGGAACGTAGGACGAGTAAGTCATAATATTCAAACAAAGGTAATTAAAGGGATCTTCATAAAAACTAACGAAAGGGCACTATACACTGAACAAAAAGCATGTCCGGTTCCAAAGATTGTGTCTCCACTTTAACAATTTTTAAGACACAATTCTCTTTTAAATGGGGTTTTGTGTACTTGACTCTACGAAGCACATTTCAATTTTTCGCTTTTTCAGCTTTTTTCATATGCTATAAAATGTCCGTTAAAAGCAAGACTTCCAGTAGAAATTATGCTATGTTTCAAGTAAAAAATGTCTTTAAAATAAAGTATTGAAAAACATATCCTATTTTTTAATGATTTTTGCCTTGTAGTCAAGATGCAAAAATGCAACAAATTTAAAGACAGTTTCATTAATTTTAAAGAATTTTTCTGAATTATTAAAGTCAAGTTGACCTTAGTCCAAAATTTGTTCTTTCATGTTATGATACCCATTTTTAAGTCAAATCACTTAATTATAACGACAACACGACTTCATTGAAAGTATCGACCTTTGAAGATCTATAAAAACAAAGATTAGTTCCTCTTTATTAATTAGTCCAAGAGGAGTTGACGGATTTTTTCGAAAATAAAAGTGGGCATTGAGTTCGAGTTTTGCCGCTAAAATTATTTCTCATTTTAGCGGCAAAACCAGAATAACATTACAACTTTTTCCGGTAAATTGTATTATAACATGGTGGGGAAAGATCCAAAGCAACAATTGAATAAGTTTATTTTCTTTAAAAGAAATTATTAAAGAAAAGTAAAAGGGTAAACATGGCAATTTTAACGCGATAATGCCAACTTTATACCGGCCTTAAGAATTAAATTAAGTACAAAATTATTCGTTAATAAAAATTCATATTTATTTGTATTTCTAAATTAATGGTGTAACATGCTAGCAAACAATTGTTCACACCAAAATAAATTTATGTGCTGTTTTAAAATTACTGTTTAGAATTTAAATATAATGTGCTTTTGAATGGTTATCGTTAACCTTAGGATTCGATGGAAAAATATTTATATATACTCGACTTCACGTTCTTCTTTTGTAAGAGTTTTTGAATTTCTTCGAAAATTTTAAACTTGTATACAAAAACCTTTATTTGTTACACAATTTTTATTGTTGCAATATAAAAATAATATTTGATTTGAACTCAGTCCATTTCGTTTATATCAAGCACTTTTCTTTTCTGACTTTAAGTCTTTTATAAAACACACTTTACAATTTCGTAGTAAAAATTTAATATAATAGTATGTAATGCTGAACACCTTTTCGGGAACTTCCGAACGTATCTGGAATATATGTTAAAAAATATATATTAAAAAAAAAATGGTGTTGGTCGAAGCAGGGATCGAACCCTGGACCCCTGTCACGCAAGGCGGACGACCAACCACTGCTCCACGCTGCCAACAAATGTATGTTTAACAATGTTATGTTGTTAAACAATGTTATGTTTGCATCGGCTCGTGGGCGCCGCAAGCTATGCTATATAAATATAACTTATAAGCTGTTCGAATCCCCGTTCAGCAAAAGGTAAAATTAAAAAAATTATAAAATATAATAATTTCTTCTAAAATGTTTGTATTACAGAAAAAGTGAGAAAAATGTGAGGGAATATACAATTAGGCAGAAAAAAAATTGAGTACAATCTTCTTTGGGAGAAAATTCTTCTAAGCATATAATATTTTTGGGTTCAAAATGTTTCCAAACATATTATATGTTCACATAAGAACATATAGTTTTGTGGAAGACAACATTATTGAATTTGGATGGAAAAATACAAAATGTTTGGAACTTAGACTACCCAAACATATTATATTGTTTAGACCAATATGCTTTCAAACATATTATATATTGGAAGAAATCAAACATATAAATGTTTGGGCAATACCCAAAAATGTATATGCTTGAAGCAAAATATGTTTGGGAGTATATGTTACAGAAGCGATTTTTTTGAGGGTGTAGATATCGGCCTTCTTGGCAACATACTGGTGGAATAAGACGAATCTTGATGCTTTCTTATACTGTAGTTTTTTAGACCGCCAGTTAAAATGGCATGGGTTCTAAACAAAAAATGTTCGTGAATCACACGTGACTCAAGCGAAGCCGTGAATGAAATTTAAACCAAATCCCGTGAATGTGCGTGAACGGGACTAAACAAAAATGTGACGTGCGTGAGTAAAAATCAAACAGTGTTTGTGATTGCGAGTGAGTAAAATTTCACCGAAATTACGCTCACGATAAAAATGTACGTTCACGATTCAACTCAGACTCACGATAAAATTCATTTTCACTACAAAATTCATGTTCACGATAAAATATGGTACACGTTCACGGTAAAATTCACACTCACTAAATTTAAGATCACCGATTTTAATCACCTTCACGTATTTTATCACGTATAAGATTTCAATAGCGTCCCTTATGTGATTGTGCAACATATTTTAATTGTACTAATGGTTCCGTCGTGAGTTAATTACTCATCAGTTATTGCAGCGAGTCATGAGATTTGTCGTGAATCACAAAAATTTTTCGTGAATGAAGAATATAGTCGTGAGTCACGAGAAATTTCGTTAATTACGAGGATTTTATTGAGCCACAAAAATTGTCGTGTTCCGAAAATATTCGTGAATTACGAAATTTGTCGTAAATTATGAAAATTGTCGTGAATCGTGCGGGAGCGATTCACGATTGAGAATTTGCGTGAGCGTGAATTTATATAATGTATTTGTCAGAAGTTCAGTGATTTTCGGTTCAGATTATTAAGCTAATTAGACAAATGTTGGTTTGTAAATAAAAACAAGTTTTATTACATTTTGCCCAGCGTTCCCACTATTCCTTTTTGTCTTCCTCAGGGGCTTCGTCTATTTGAATAGAATGTATTACAGATTTTATTGTAAACAAAAACACGAATAACTTAAATAGATATTATTTTAAGTTTGTTTTTACATTAAGTTTACACGTTATATACACGCTCACAAAAAATCGCTTCTGTAACATATACTCCCAAACATATTTTGCTTCAAGCATATACATTTTTGGGTATTGCCCAAACATTTATATGTTTGATCTCTTCCAATATATAATATGTTTGAAAGCATATTGGTCTAAACAATATATGTGTGGGTAGTCTAAGTTCCAAACATTTTGTATTTTTGCATCCAAATTCAATAATGTTGTCTTCCAAAAAACAATATGTTATTATGTGAACATATAATATGTTTGGAAGCATTTTGCACCCAAAAATAGTATATGCTTAAAAAATTCTCCCAAACAATATAGTGCTCAAAATTTTATTTATATATTTATTTACATATTTACAATCATAATGAATTATGAAAATAAACAGGTAATATAGGTGCTAACAACATAGGTTTTCGACCTGAATGCTCAAAATTTTGTTTCTGCCCAATTGTATATTCCCCCACATCTTTCTCACTTCCACGAGATTTTTTAGTTTTTAGCACCTTTTTCTGTAATACAAACATTGTAGAAGAAATTATTCAATTGTATGATTTTTTTATTTTAATTTTACCTTTTGCCGGACGGGGATTCGAACAGCGGACCACACAGTTTGTAAGGATCAAAGAAGTAGCTGATCAATTGCCCAAGGAAAAATAAAATGTTAATTTTGTAATAACAAGCAACAACCACCAACTTAATTCAATATCGCTCCCTGTTAAATAGCGCTCCAAGCTACTAAACACATATATGTTTATAGGCTATTTCTAAATTAATATATGTTTGCATCCAAGCATATTATATTTACAAAAATTTTATGTCCCAAACATAATATGTTCTAACATATTAACATATATGTCCCAAACATGTTATGCTAGTTTATGAACATTATATGCTTGCACTCAAAAATATTGTGTTTAAAAATTTGTGTTCCAAACATATAATGTTTATAGCCAAACATATGAAAAACAGCCTTTTTCATCCGTGTACAAATGTGAACATATAAAGACAACAAAACGCAGCTTAAAACTACACCCACAAAAAAGTGCCTTCGAAACTTAAGGAAAAAATGTTCATCAGTTTAGTTTAGCCATTTTATTTCCATTAATGTAAATTTTTGTGTGAAATAATAAAATTTACTTGTTTCAGTAAAAAAATCCTAAACTGAAAGCAGTTAGGAATAGTTCATTAACTAGCAGCGTTGCCAGAATTGTTGCACCAAAAACCGCTAGATTTGCCCAAAAATTGCTTTAAAAAAAGCTTAAAAAAATGTTTAAAAAATAGCTAGAAAAAAAGCACAATTTTTTTTTTATCAAAAGTCACATTTTTGATTGAAATTTAACAAACTTAAAGGCTTTATTTCACTTAAAATGCATATTATTTTCATTTTAATTCCAATTCTGTGAGACTCTAACAATATCTAAGTCATATTAGCTCTGTTTTGATTACTATCACAAATTTTTATTAGAATTCCGTCGTTTTGTGGGAACTACCTTCCCAACACCTCTATTTTATTGTTATTTTAAAATATTAAATAATCTAAGCATGCTTTGGATTTGGTAAAAAATTATTTGTCATTTTTTTTTAAATAAAATTTTAGCTTGGTTTTGAAATTGTGAGAAATTCGAAATACATTACTTTTATTTAAATTCTAGAAAATACATACAGTTTACATTTCCCAGTAAAAACATTTTCCTTTTCTTCATGAGCTATCAAAGTGCTTTAAAAACGTGCTAACGCCAACTTAAATTTCCAAATTCAGACTCGACTTCAAGTAGAAATTATTGTATGTATACGGTTTTAAAATAAAGTGTTGAAAAACATCTTCTATTTTTTGAACGCTATTTTGATACAAAAACTTCTCACATTTAAAGCCTATTTCATTAATTTTAGATTTTTTTTAGAATTGACACTAGCCTTCTTTGATTTTGATTTGATTTGATTTATTGGTTTATATGTTATACCAAGCACAACAAGATAAATCTTATAAATTACAGTGCCGGTCGATATTTGATTTTAACAATTTGAATTAACTTAAAACTTAATAGTAAAATATTAGGGGGAAAATATTAAATAATTACATAACGAGCATACAATTTATTGCAAAAAATTAAATAACTCTTTTTTAAACGATGTGTAATTGCTTATGCGTTGTGTGGTGGGAGGTAAGTTGTTCCAGAGACGAATGCTGTGAATGTAGAATTGTCTTTCAGATACTAGGCTGTTAGCTCTAGGAGTTATAAGTTTCATTCCTCTGTTAGATCGAGCGAATGTTAATCGGTTGTAAAGATATTTAGGTTCTTTTGTGTAAATTACTTTGTGTAGCTGTAGCAAGCACCTTATATTTAACAGATTGTTAAAATCAACGTTGAATATTTTATGCGAAAATCTTGTAATACTATCTCGTCGCTTCCTGTTGAAGACGTATCTGGCTATATCATTGTAGGCAACATTTAATTTCCGTCTATCTTCAGCATCACAATTAGCAAACACTTCACAACCATAGAGAAGGTTCGGAACAAGATATGATTTAGCTAAAAGCATTCGAATATTCAATGGTGTGGAATATCGTACATGCCACAAATTTCTAATCATATTGCGGACTTTTCCCACGGTACAGTTTATGTGATTATTCCACGTGAGCGTTGAATGTTAACCATGTACTCGATGAGAGTACATGGTTAACCGTTGCATTACCAATACTGACGTTTATATTAGTGACATGTGATGTATTCCTATTGCCAATCAGTAAGAATTTTGACTTTTTAGGATTAAGGCACAGTCCATTGTTTTTTGCCCATGTGTGAATTATGTTCAAGTCTTTGTTTATCATATGAATGTGTTCCTGTACATTGGTTGATTTGCAACAAGTGTATAGTTGTACATCATCAGCATATATTTGGATTTTACAAGCAATAGGGAGAGAAGCGAGGTCGTTGATGTACATTGAGAAAAGCAAAGGTCCAAGTATTGATCCCTGAGGAACTCCTTTGGATACAACAAGTGCTTGAAAAGATACCAATTTTTAAGTTGAATCACTTAACTATAAAGACAAAACGACTTTATCGGCTTTTGGACAAGGAAAACAGTTTATATCAGAGAAATTCATGCTATTATAACCAAAATTCGCGTTCGTATTTTAAGGAGATAAATCTTTGGCCTCACGACAATATTTTTTCAGTGCACAAAGCAATTCACATCTACTATTTTAATTTAGTAATATCGTAATAACTTTAGAATATTATAATAAAATAAAAAGGATAATCGAAATGCTAATATTCCCAATGATCTACTGACAGTTTATCTAACAAAAATGTATGCTAATAGTAGATTTAAAGTTTACGATAACTTTTATGAATATGATGAAAAAACTTTATAAAAAGGTGTATTTGCTGCAAAAATGTCCGCATAATGGCTGGAATCATTATTAATGTTTCAACTGAGCTTTGGAATATGTGGAAAACCTTATTCTTACAGCAAGGTTTAGATAAAAACGCCGGTTTATCCATATTTCAATAGAAACATGTCGAAAATAAAAAAGCCAAAAATAGCTAAAAGGGTCATGAAAAAAGCCAGAAAAAATCTAAATTCATTTTTTCCCGCTAAACGTCTTCAAAAAAAGCCAAATCTAGCGGGAAAATAGCTAAATTGACAACGCTGTTAACTAGAATAAGTCATGGAATTTTACTAATACTGTTTTCTTCGCTGGGTATAAGAATTTACTTCTGAACAAGAAAATTTTATTCACTGATAACAAAGCATTCGTATAAAATAAACTACAGCAAAGTTTCCTCAAATTTAGGAAAATTTCTAATAAAATGATAATTCGGACTTCCATTATTATCAGAGATGGTCTGTATCAAACTCTTTTAGGTTTGCGACTGTCGCAAAGTTGTAAACGTCGTAAACGTCACATACGCGTCGTAAATGTAGAAAAAGTAACAAAAGTCGCAAACTGAAAATACTTTAGTCGCGTCAGCTAGGCAGCGAATTCGATGATATCCAAGACGACGGTATGTGCGAAGAAGTTTCAATTCTTAGGAATGTTCACAATTTTCGGTTTTAGTCCCCACATTTTCCCTTTTGCACGAGTTCAGGGTAACCGTGGATTTTCTCGTCCTTTCTTAGCTTTAAGTTCAGTCTCCTGTCCAATATAACCCCAAGGTATTTTGCACCCTCACCAACGGCAATTTCGATACCACCTAAGAAAATAGGCTTGATCATGGGAAAACTTTCACAAATTTCGGCAGAAACTCACAGCGAATGCTGTCAAACTAAATTAAAAAATGTTCAGGATTTCTTCTATTCAAAATTTGGTTTTCTACAGCAGGTTTACGACTTTTGCGACATACGTATTATACCGTCGCAAATGTATGTCGCAAAAGTCACAGTTTGTGACAGGCCAACCCTGATTATTATAGAAAGCTTATCATACATAGAAAAATATTTTAGTTCATTCGTACTAAGAAGTATGCAATCCTTTCAAAATTTAAGGAAACACACTTGTTAGAATGTAGGAAATTTTCCTATATATCTGTTTGTAATGTAATCGATACCTGTCATCGATGTAATTGATATGTTTCCGCGTGGTTTATTTTTTTAGTTGGAATCGTGTTATGATATACGGAGAGATTGTTAAAAAATAATTTAGTAAAATAATATAAAAAATAACAAATAAAATATATAAAATATTTGTTATTTTAAATTAGTGAGAAAATTTTTCGTTTTTTTTTTTATTTATTATTAAACATAAACAACAAACAATACGTCTATCAATGTTCGTGATGGTGTATAAAGAAAGAAAACGCCAGAAGAATAACAACCCCTTCATTCGTCTTCATTTTGGAATCATCAATTATCAAGTAATATTTAGTGACGCTAACCTTTTGTGAAAGAATTGGTTTATGATTTTTTTATATTTGTAGGTATTGAAATTGTAAAAGGAGGACAAAATCGTTAGGCAGCAACTTATTAAAAGTGAAAAGTACAAGAAGAAGAACAAATGCGTTTTACAGTTGATAACATTACATGGAAATTGGAAATAGTGGAATAATAAACTAATATTTCAAGGCCAGTCGACTCTGTTGATTCTTAATAAATATATTCAATATATTAACAAAACATGTCTTTTATTGAAGAAAAAATTGCTCATATAAATAAATAAAATTGTATATAAAAACGAAGGTAAGCAGTTCTAATTTTGAACTAAAAGGTTTACCACAAATATGTAAGATTTGTACAAATGAATGAAAAAAATTTAATAAAATCATTTCATATATGAATTCAATTCAGTTAATTTTTTTCATTCTGTAGTATAGTGGTACATAAATATAGGAAAATGTTAACTAATATATGGAATGCATTCTACCAAATAAAAATGTCTTTGGCGCTATACGAAGTTCAACTTTCTTCACAATGAGTTCATTTTAAGTTGAAGAAGGGGTCACTTTTTTCTGGGTGCTTATTCCTAAAGTTGCCCTTGCCGTCGTATTTTGTCGCTGTTTGTTTGTAGCCACTAATTGGTATTCCGTTCGTCGATAAATTCTGTTATCGACGAAAATCGGTATTCCTGGCGTCGTTTTTTGTCGCCAATATCATCGATTTTTGTCGCCGTTAAATTTACCAGCGACGAGTTTAGTGATCAATTTTTGAAGATGTTCAATTGTTCGATAACTAATCGAACAATTAAAAAATAAATTTAAAAAATGGAAATTGGTAAGAGGTAAAGTGACTAATCCTCATCAATTAAAAAAAATGGTTAAGGAACTAGAAATCATATGAGCTTGACTGACTCCAACGATTTAAATCGGTCGAAACAAATGGTTTGTGGCTCAATGCCTTTGGACTTCAGAGAAAAATTGTAACAAGTATTTATTCCAGCTTCCAGTTACATATGCCCTCTATACGGAACTCATATTCCATATCAAGGAGTCCTGAGCTGACCACCATCACAAATCTTTTGATATACAAAATGCTTTATTTATAAGTTGTCAGAGATCCGTATATGTAGTAGTTATAGAATCATAGAAAAGAAAAAATTAAATTCCATTTATTTTTAATAGAACCCCTTCAAGACCAATGGAGTTGTTTCCGTGGAGTTTTCGACAAAACGGTGTACATCTCTTGCTCAAAAGCTTTAACTGCCTCAGCGTTTAAAATTGATTTAAAACCATCTTTTTTAAAACGAGGATCTATTAGAGTTGCTACCCGAGGAGCTTTGCGTGTTTCGTAGTGTGCAAATCTATCAATTAAACGGCAACTTATAGTTTCGAAGGCAAAGAGACCTTCTGGATGTATCGATGTTACATCGATACATCTATAGTAACATCGATGTATCAATTTTTATAGATTTGGAAGCTTTTACTGTCCTAGTATAGATATCCACATAGTGATATATGCCATTTGTTACCGAGCATTGTAATTGATACAAAAAGTAATCGTCGTCATCACCTCTCTACAGGAATACCAAATTAGTGGCGAATAAGAAGAACATTTACAATATTGAAAGTCTGCTGGTTCTTAAAAGCTAAGATATTACTAGTTTTTGAAGCAAAAAAAATATACTGTGACATATCAATAATTGGTTTCAAATGTATGTAAATAGATTTGGAATTTTGACTCGTTATGACCAAAGAAAAGATTTACTAATTTTCAACGAATATTGAGGGACATTGGAAACTCCTCTCATGTCAACGCACAAAAAAAAACGATTCTTTCCTCTGAAACGAAGATTTTTTGGGTTAAGTCGTCGTATAGCCAGAGGCGAGCGAGGTGTCAGTTATTGCGTGTTACCTTGATATTGAAGTTCTCTAAGAGAAATTCTACGTATGTTACGACATTTTGGACCAACGAATATATCGGGCGAATGACTTGATTGCATTAACTAACGAAATTAATTTATATTTAATATAAATTAATTTAATTTATATTTAATATTTTTATATAATATTGTAATGTCCGTTAGAGTAGTACATAGTAATTCGTTAAATTGGCCCTGTGAAGGCTTTGAATTGCTTAAATAAATGTATTTCCATTTATTTAAGCAATTCAAAGCCTTTACAGGGCCAATTTAAAAATAAACTATTTAAAAATCAATTAAATGTTTCATCATGTATACCTTTTATGTGTAATTATTTCTGTTATTTTCGTGATTGAGATTAGCACTACTATTTATTAACAGAATGAAGAATTATTAATAGAATAGAATCTCTCGCCAAGTAGTCCAAACTTTTAAGATGTCTGAATCTAGGGACTGTCTCTGAATGCATCTAATGTAACAAAAAATAAAAAAAAAAATATTTTCAGGTAACCATTGATAATTTTTTCCAATTGCAAAAACGTGTCACGAACTCTGGGGTAATGCTTGGTGGCAGCGCCGATCGTTTATGCACACCAAGCACGTCAGCTGGTCCTTTTCGAATATTTTCCGTGTCTGGATTCCAAAACAGAAGCAACGATATTGTTTATTGTCCGCCTATCAACAGACAACAAAACCTAAATGATGATGATTCCACTGCGGTTGTTTACTTTGGTGGTGATGTTCAGGTAGGGTAACATTAATACCTCAATTTGTTCAAAATTTTATTTTATCCCTTGTTTCAGGATTTTCCGGAAAGCATGGAAACCAATCGTGATAGCAGAGGTTACATGAAATACAATCTAGAAAACTCAGCCATTTTATTACGAGAAGCATTTCCCCGTTCACATATAATTGTGGTGCGTCCAGTTAGGTTAGTTATACATATATACATGAAAAGATGCTTTTTCCAAACGTATCGTAAAATTACACTAACAATCGAATACGTCTTTTATGTGCACATCTAGAATGGAATTTAAAACTTTTAGCTGTTTTGATAATTTTGTTCGTGGTAATAACGCTGGCGTTCCAGACCATACTCCTATGAACCACGCACTACAACACTTGGAAAAGTATAATCTACGTCAATGTCATCATTAAATGGCTTTAATATAGATTCTGTTATTTTATTTAGATTGTTACAGAACTTGTCTCAACGTCTTATATCAATACCGGAAAATGAAATTTTGGACCAAGCAGCGCAAGCGCAAGCAGCTGCTGCTTCATTGGTATCATCTTCATTGTCCAACGCTTCCTCTGATTCATCATCATCGTCTTCAAATGCAAGTGACAGTAGTCAAGAAATGGACATTGATATTCTACAGGTAAGAACATTCAATACTATTATATTCAAATTATGAATTCTCTACATTGTCTACTTTGTAGGTTCAAGAAAATGTCACTGTTGAATCTGATGGTGCCGCAATTTTTTCAAACTCAACTGTTACAAACAGCGGGCCCGATTCGTGTGAACTGGACATTAAGGAAGGAAATTCTTCGCAAATTACGAATATCACTGATCCATCATCCTCAACAGCATTAAAAAATTTATCGCTGCAAAATGTACCCCAATCAGAGAAGACTAATGATATGACTAATGATAATAAACAGCAACATTATAACAATCCAAGCGACAGCAACAACTGTTCCTCAACCCAACAACAGAATTCAACACAAATTCATGCCACACACCAGCACAATAATCCATTATGGTGGCGTGAAAATTTGAATTTAGATAAATCGAAATTAATTCTTATAGGCTTCAGCAAGGGCTGTGTTGTTCTCAATCAAGTGAGTCATATAAAAGCGTTGAAAACGTCGGACAATTTTAAACATGTAGACGAAACCCAAGAAGATTGGTTCAAGCGTACGTTGACTAATTTCGAAGAAAACTTGAGTTAATAACGAATATGTTTTGAACGGAATCGTTCTTCAGGTACAAGGTGTCAAACTGTTGCAATCTGTGCAACGTTCATATAATGTAATTTTAGTAATTGTAGGTCTAGAGCTTATGCAACCGACGAGCTAAACGGACGTATTTTCCAAATCGGATTATTTCAATTTAACGCTATGAAATTCAACGTCATTCATCAGACTGTAACTTAAGGGCTGGCACAGTGGACGGCTTCGACTGAAGTTATCAATTTGGGTAATGACCAAGAGTTTGGGCCTGTACGTAGACGGACCAAAAACATTTGTTCGCACAATGAACGTGGGCATTTATCCATCAAATTTGAATTTGCCTTCATTAACGAGTTGTTTTGGTTAGCCTCAGTAAATTTACTCGTGCTCAAGTTCTTATACCCCAAACCACATAGTGGTCATGGTATAACTTTGATCTGCCAAAAAATGTGCCTACCAGAAATATTGATTTTAGACCCCATAAAATATATAACGATCGGCTCAGAATCACCTCCTGAGTCGATCTAGCACTTGGTGTCCGTCCGTCTGTCCATGTGTTTGTTGTTCGCATGCTTCCGGTCGCAATTATTAACTGATTTTGATGAAATTTGTTATATGGCGTTTCTTTGGCACAAGGACGAACGCTATTGAATTTGAAAAATCCGATTAAATATAGAAAAAAAGCGCCTTCGAAACTAAAGGAAAAAATATTCATCAATTTAGATTAGCCATTTTATTTGCATTAAGTTAAATTACACTAGTTTACACTGAAAATGTACACTCGATGAGAGTCGACTTTTCTTATGTATTTTGATCTGCTAAAAATGTTTAAAAATTTTCTATGGACAGTTTTTGAGATATCCTGTTATTTTTATTTTTCGGTCTTTTCTCTCTCAACAAATTATATCTCGAGTTAAAAATGTCCGATTATATCGTTGTTGGTACTTAAATGAAAGGTATTAAGATGACGAATAGTCGTGTATAATTGGATCTGTGATAATTTCAAAAAATTTACAAAGGACCTTTTCCGCCAGAAAAGTATAAACCATTGAAAAAACGCCTGGAAGAGAAGTTCATGGTCGTATAGATGATACTCTAACGTAAGTAATAAGATCAACTAGAAGAAAAACGACCGAACGGAACGACATCCATAAAAAAATTAATTTTTATCGAATTCAGCAGATCAAAATACATAAGAAACGTTGCCTTTCATTACGTGTACATGAATTTTTTATTTTTTTTTTTTTTGTAATCTAGTGTTATTGTGTGAAATAATAAAATTTACTTGCTTCAGTAAAAAAAATCCTAAACTGAAAGCAGTTAGGAATAGTTCATTAACTAGAATAAGGCATGGCATTTTACTAATACTTATACAGGGTATAAGAATTTACTACTGAACAAGAAAAATTTATTCACTGATAACAAAGCATTCGTAAAAATGAACAAAAACCGAACTAAAACTAAAACCAAATTTAGTAAAATTTCTTATAAAATGATAACTCTGACTTCCTTTATTATAGAAAGCTTATCATACATACGAATAACACTTAGCATAGAAAAATAGTTCAGTTCATTCGTACTAAGAAGTATTCGATCCTTTCAATTCTATTTTATTAAGCCAACAGAGAGAGAGAGAGAGAGAGAGAGAGTTTTACCCTAATTTGCTTAAAAATTTGCACAAGAAGAACACTTAGTACTATAGCCAAGTTTGCCAAATTTTATTGAAATCGGTTCAGTTTTAGATATAGCTCCCATATATATCTTTCGCCCGATATAAAATAAATTTCTATTGCTTCAAACTATAACAAACACGTCGTGAAACGTTTGGAAGCCTTTAGGCTTTGGTTATTTTGAAGATCATATGCCATAAAAACTATGTGCAAAGCGAAATCGAAAATTGTAGCCCTATCTAAAATCTCCAAAATTTGACGATAATAGTTTGTATTTGTGTGAATATGGCCTTAACACAACTGTAAAATAAAAACATGTTCATGTTTATGTAAGTCAATCATTTGTTCATATATTGATATATGCCCAAAAAATATTATACAAAATGTTTAACAATATAGCTTTATCATATTTATCAAGGCCGACACAATTTATCTAAACCTATCAATGAATATATTCACATATTTTTTTTACCATCTCATAATTTTGTGCTCCACATTTGTTTTTACATTGGGACTAATATAACTATGACAAATTTTAAAATGTTTGTCATTTGTCGTTGACATTTTGAATAGTTAGATTGAGGCGTCCTTTTGTGTCAAGCCTCTGAAATTGCGAAATTTTTCGCACTACCACACCTTGATTTGTTAGTGTAATATGGTCTAAGTGGAAACCAATTTATCTAGGGATTGGTGTCATCCTCTACAACCTAAGCTACATGTATTTTGGACTTGTTGGAAGTACCTATCTTTGACACGAACTATAACCTTCAAGCCATCCCACGCTGTAAGTGGATATGCGGTATTTTAGCCATTCCCGGCGAAGCGACGTCTTGAGATGGTCGTTAATAGTTAGAGTTGAGGCGTTCTTGTGGCCTACTGTCAAGCCTCTAAAATTGTGAATATTTTTTCGCGCTATCATACCTTGATTTGTTGTCCGATTTTCAAAAACAATCTTCAAAGATATATAATAAGGTGTTATATCTTTTTTGTTTCAAAGATATTCCACATTTAGTTATTTTTTAACATCGTCCGTGGCTGGCATTGACTTTTGTAGCTGTTGGCTTATTAATTTGGATAATATTTGCCACCACTGGTTAGAGTTGGTGTTTTGGTTCTCAAAAATTAAATGTACAGTGGCAAATAAAATGTACATAAGCATATTTTAGTATGCTTGTTATATCAGCCATTGAATGTACGATTTTAGTTCCTCGCCATTTATTACCCATCCTTACAGTACGTTTGTGATTATTTGCCTATTGGATGGTCATGGGCCTTTGACCTACGTTATCAATACTGCATGACAGGTATTAACAGCCTATTTCTGATATCCGAAAGAAAGCAATTGCGAACGAACGGTAGTCACTCACTTCCGTCTAGATTTGGGTTACTCTAACTTCCTTTCGTTCGTTCGCATGGCTTATGTTACTGTCAAATGCTAGCATTACCAGATCTCAATTATTTAAATTCCCTAAAAAAGATCCATACATTTTAAAAATTAATTTCCATAAAATTCAATCTGGCATCGCCGTGCTTTTGGCAAACTTTTCCCGCTTCTGATATTTGGTTTAGCTCTATAATTTTCTAACAAATGGGTCCACGTAGAGAGATAAGGATTTGTATTTCTATATTTCTACAATAATTACAGTTCAGTTCTCCTTTTAATGAGTGTTTCATTCGAAATGTACTTATGTGTTTGTTCGTGTTAGATTTCCCTTAAATGGTCTCTATTGCGGTAATAAAGAAAAAATAGATCGATATAAATAACTTTTATCACATATTTACAATAAAAGCTTTAATCAATTGATCAATTATTAAGTTTTTCCTATTTATAACTGCCTTTTTCCACAAAACGAAAGGTCTTTACCAAGTGAATGGTTTTGACATTTCTCTTAAGCATGGATATGTCAAATTTCGACAAATCTCTATCTGTATATTATACCATAAAATATGTTTTGTATCTGCAGGGAAACTTAGACAAATGTCTCTTGAGTTCGCCCCAAAGATTTTCAATGAGATTGAGGTCGGTGGACTGATTTGGCCACTCAACAACGTTCAAATTCTGATCCCGAAACCATTCACTCATCAACTTTGATGAGTGTTTCCGGTCGTTATCCTGCTGATATTTCCTAAGAAGTGAAATATTTTCCTAACAATATGTTTGCATAACTGTCTATATTTTATTTTTATTTTGGTTGTACATAACTTACTTTATCTATTCTGTATTGTTGTATTTCAATTATAGTTTATTTATGAGTTTCACTATTTGAAAACTCTTACGCCGGATGACAGCACTATGGTACGTTTACTATCTAGAATAAGTGATATGTACTGGTTAGATGGTGGTCATGGAGGACAGAAAAATACATGGATTACATCTAGGAGTTTGCTGGAAACTTTAACTAGAATGGGTAAATAATGTGTTTGTTTCGATGTATAAATTTTGCTATAACTTTAGGAATCTCCCCTTCCAGCAATAAACATACACGTCCACTTGACACCTTATCAAGTACAAGATGATCGTCGACCTTGGATCCGAAAAGAGGAAAAAATATTTACTGATTTATTGAGGCGTTTGGGAGCACAAATAACGCGACATCTACACTATGATAGTCAAACGGCAAATTTGATGACACATTTTGAAGTGTTGCAAGCATTCTGTCAACATATTCACAGCCAAAATCTGCATGTATCTGGGCAAAACAGCCAAATGCACGTTGCTGCACACGTGAATGTGCAAAATAATGAGCAACAACAATCCGTGCAAAGTCAACCACAAGCCAACGAAGAAAAGTGACATCGCCACCATCATCACCGCAGAAGATCCAATCACTACCATCATCACAATTTCCACCATAATCAAGGCAAAGTATCGCATAAACACAAACAACAAAAATTGCAATGCCATCATTCGCACCAACAACAACATAATCATATTTTGCACTGTATTGCTTCAGCAGTTGCAGCCGCTTCTTCAACGTCCACCAGTGGTTTGGCAGCAGCCGCAGCTTTAATATCGTCATCAACTGCAGCTGCTTTAGCTACTGCCGCATCTTCTTCTATTTCTCTTGCAACGTCTTTTCAAAATAATTCAATTGTAAATATTAATCATCAAAATCATTTTTTTAATTATCAACCCTATCAATCGACACCGCAAAGATTGCGTAATTATAATATGCTTTTGAATACCTCTCAAACGCAGCTACATTTAACGCAACAACAATCCGGAACAACAACAAATACGACAAATGTTCCAATGTCCTCGAACATTACAGCAAATAGTAATAATCATCATAACCATCACCATCATCATCATAACCACCAGTGTAAGTCGAAACGTAAGCTACAAAAGTTGTATTATACTCTATGTCGTTGAATCTCTACATATAAATTTTTCGAAAGCACAACATATTCTGAACTGATGTCTAGTATTTTTTATTTGTATTCATAAACAACATATTCATACAATTTGAGTATATTACGTTCGTATGAGATACAACTACATATTATTTTTATAATTTAGTCCTAGTGCAATAAATTTTACATTTTCTAAACTTCATTTCAGTTAAGATATTTTATAATGTTGCTTTTTCATATATTTTGTAAATTATAGTTTTACTTGAATTTACAAAAGAAAAGTCTTTTAATTTTTTGCTTTCAGAGCATATTCGTTAATAAAACGTTTAACATTCAAATTTTCACAAATTTTAATGCATAGGAGTATTGTGTTTGATCTGAAAATTTTGTGGCCCACCCAATAATTGCAGTAAAATTAAGTACAGAAAGATTATTTATTTGTATCAAATATTTTTTTGTGTCATGGCTAAATTTAGTAAAAATCAGTCTCTACGCAACAATTAACTGTCTCTGGAGCCTTAGACTGTTTTATGTTACGTTAGCTTAAATGTTTCAGGGTGGCTGATATATTAGTCAAAAGCAACAAGTGTAGGAAATGAAATGATAAATGCAATATTCGGGCCTTTTCGGAAACGCAATGTTGCGCTGCAACTGCTAAGTGGTTTTACTGTAATGTGGAAAGCCGTTCAGACTCGGCTATAAAAAGGAGGTCCTTTGTCATTGAGCTTAACATGGAATCGGGCAGCACTCAGTGATAAGAGAGAAGTTCACCAATGTGGTATCACAATGGACTGAATAGTCTAAGTGAGCCTTTATTTTTCCACAACTTTGCTCCATAGTACAGTTTTTTTGAAATTGAAATATTATAAACATATAATATAATATATAAAAATAATTGAAAATTTGAAAACTCGTTCTCTACGTGTTTTTTACTAGGTTGGCGCAACATATGTTTCAATATTGGAACATTTGCCCTTCCTTTCCTACGGATTGGTGTCATCCTCTATAACCTAACCTAACCTAGATGCAACTAAGACTTTAGGTAAGGTTAATTTTGTGTTGAATAGATGTCCACTTAGACTACTATAGGCTAGTATGTTCCTTAAGCTGCACTCCCGTCGATCAGTGAGAGCCTGAGAGAAAAAGGAGCCCAGTATCTTGTTTCTTCTAAAGGATAATGCTGAACACTGACGCAGGAAGTGATACGAGTGACTTCTATTCTATAAAGATAAGAAGATAGTGGATGAAAAACGTCCGCTACGACATTATTCGTTCCACGAGAGCCCTCCTTAGCCAGCACAACCGCTTCCTCATTTTCTACTATCCACAGTGCCCAGGTACCCAGCACGGAGTTATATTATGCTGTGATTGACTGTCGATGAAGGATATCAGCTTCTTCTGAATAACGGTCTCATCAACAGCGACTTAGAAGCCTTTGTGATTGCAGGTGGAGACCTGAAATATACTGAAATCACTATCTAGCTTGTAAAACTCCCGTATTCCCAGTTCACTGCAATAAATGCCGCTGCCCGTTCCTTCTTCAATCTTTGATTCGTCATACATGTTCAGGACCCCGAAGGGTATCCTCCTGTCCCCACTCCTCCATACTTGGTACAATATGTGTCGGCTTGTGATGATAAACATGCTCCGTGGTCCGTCTCTCTATAATGCATGACAAGAATTTCAGTATGCTTGCAGGCAGTACTCTCCAGCGTGTTCAAGCTCTTAAGGCCGAAACACAATGAAAAAAGTAGGCGTATGCTTTAGCTTTAGCTTTTTTCTTTGCTCTGAAGCGGCTTTATTTTTTCCAACACACATAGAAAAGCGCAATTCTCGCATCATGAACATAAACAAATTTATATTTTCAATTACAAACCTGCAAGCAACAAATGTTTTTAACGTCAAAAACAAAACAGCCTACCAAAGCTCAAAAAGTTAAAATATTTTAAACTTTTTTGGAGCTTTGGCGCCAAGCTTACATGTATTGTATGCAGGCTCATATAATTGATTTTTCAAACTTTTTTCAAAGCAAAGAATATAGCGAAGAAATAAGCGGCATGTTCATTGTGTGTCGGCCTTTAGGTCCCATAAGTGTAAACTCTGGTGTTTTCTTTGCGTGTAAATCGAGGGGTTTGATCCTCATAGCACCTGTCATATAAATAAGTGCAGTCCTATTTATTCTCGACATATGATTTTAGTGTCTCACAATTGTCCACCAAATATAACAACCATATTTGGCCAATCCCACGGCGCCGGGCTCTCTGCATTGGATTGACCCGATGGGTCCGACTCATCGGCCAGTGGCTGCCACATCAGTGTACGTGTTGTTTCGTCCGTCTTTTTGTGGTGCATCCCGAGGAACCTTCTCCGTTTGCTTTTGGACATCTCCCGCACTAACGGTGCTTGGAATGGGTGCACTTACGGAATTGTTCCGGCTTAACGTCGCAGCGGGAGTATAGTCATACTGACTACGTAGCAGCATGCTGTGCCAGTGGTAGCAGCGGGGGTCATCAGATTATGCGACTCCCCCGACATCTCCCGCACAACAATATTCTCCGCCGCAGCATCTGACTCCCAATATTGTTGTGCCAGTTCCGGAAAGGGCATCATTTTTGCAATTTAATTGCAACGGGCTCCGAGGTAAGATTAGCGAAATAGTAGATTTTATGAATCGGAAGAGGATCATGGTCGCGGCGATCCTGGAGACGAAGCTAAATGAGACCTGTAGCTTGTGCCATTGTGATGGTGGTGGCCTGGCTTTCATATTACACCGTTCCATGCAGTATTGGCCTATCCCGCTTGTTTCAGACACTAGTGACATGGAATGTATGGAGGTAGCAGTCAAGTCTGGGGCTGTCGAGATAAAACTATACAGGCTACAGCCCAAACATTGAGTGGCGGTTGTGCGGGCATAACCGATTGGTTCTAGGAGACAAATATCTTGGACCTAATAAAGTGGAGCAATTCTTAAGCAAATTCGAAACAATTTTGGCATGAATTATGATATAAAAGAAGCGGGAAGTCAACAAAAAGATCCTAAATACAAGCAAGAATGCAATAGCATTATTTTCGTTATCTTTTTCAAAATCATCTGTTGAAAGGGCATTTGTAATATTTGACACAATTAACAACAATCGTATTTGAACTTAGCAGCTGAAAGCATTTTAAGAGAAAGCCTGCTTTTTAAATTGATATACATATAGTATTATTACATCCAAAGAAAAAATAATTTCCTCAGGGACGAAATTTTAAACAAACGAAAATCTCTTGTTATAAAGTATTTTCTTAAAGAGCAAATTTTATTTTTTTTTACTTCAAAGAAAAATTTTTTAGCATCAAAAAAGTTAGTTTGTCCAAAATTCCGCTTCCCTCTTCTTTCAGTATATATATTTGTGATAAATTTAATTTTTAAAATGTATCACTACATGATTTTTTCACGAAATTTGGGACCCCTTTTTGTACTTTTTACATTCTTAAATTTTTTGGGGGTTTTTGAAAAAAGCCTAGACCAATTTAGGGGTTTTTTTTCTTAAGATTTGGGGGGAAGAATTAAAAATCACCTGGCAACACTGCTCCTGGGTACTGGGTAATGACCAGAGAGGCATAGCTTTGGCAGAGCAGATAGATGACTCCACATTTTGCACGGTGATTGCAGCAGTTCGCCAGATTTATTCTTAGCATCGCCTGGTCTGATAAATGACGTTTCCTGGCAACCCGTCATTTCATTGGGTTCAGACCACCTCCCCATAATTATCACCATTAACCGACCCTCCGATTTCATAACCTCTGAACGCCGGACGTTTATAAACCACAAGAAAGCCAACTGGGAAGGCTTCAGAGAATATACAGATCGCCGCTTCAGTGAGCGCCCGTCCCCCTCTCATGTTCATGTTGCTCAGAGGGCGTTCCGGGACATCATCAACGCAGCAGTCGCTCGCTTCATTCCATCTGGTCGAATTGCCCAAGTGAGGCCCAACTTCCCAGCTGAAGCGGCGGGACTCGCAGACGAGCGTGATGAACGCCGTCGTGCTGATCCTAGAATCAGGGAACGGAATCTAGAGATTAGTAAGATAGTCGACGAGCACAAGCAGAACACATGGTTAGAGCACCTGAAACAATGTAACCTAGGCACAGGAACAGGAAAATTGTGGTCAACAGTGAGAGCCCTCTCGAACCCCGCTACGAGGGATGATGGGATTTCAGTCACCTTTGGCGACGTGACTGTGACTGATCCGAAGAGATGCGCTAAATACTTCAACCGACAGTTTGTCGAGCATCCCGAGAGTGACAGAGCGAAAAGGAGAGCCACTCGTCGCATACGTGGTCTCCGAGCGGATGACACCACAATTTACCACAGCCGAAGTTACCAATGTCATCAGCGTGAAACCATCCAAGGCGCTGGGCCCCGACGAACTTTCAATGCTAATGCTGAAGCATCTGGGAATACTGGGAGTTGAGTACTTGACCAGACCCCTCAATTTGTCCTTGGAATCACTTATTATACCCGAAGTCTGGAAGATGGGTAGAGTGATTCCACTACTGAAGCCAGGCAAAGATTCGAGTAAATGTGAATCGTACAGACCGATATCCCTTCTCTCGCCAGTAGCCAAGACACTTGAGGCACTACTCCTCCCAGGCCTTGTGGAGAATTTTCCAGCTGCCCACCATCAACTTTCCGACGCCAGCCTTGCATGCTATTTCGACACATATTAATAATGGACTTAATCAGCCCAAGCCGTGTCATAGGACGGTCCTCGTGGCGCTTGACCTATCGAAAGCATTCGATACGCTCAACCATGCCACATTATTCGAGGACATCGAGAATACGTCCCTACCGGCAGGAACGAAGCGTTGGGTGCTGAATTATATGTACGGACGCCAGTCGTACGTGGAATTCAGTGACAAGAAGTCGAAACCCCGTAGAGTTAAACAGGGACTTCCCCAGGGTGGGGTGATATCTCCGGCACTATTTAATCTCTACCTTTCCTCGATTCCACCTCGTCCTGACGGCGTCGAGATTGTATCATATGCGGACGACTATACAATAATGGCATTCGGGCCCATTATCGATGACATATGCGATCGTTTAAACATCTACATTGCTGATCTTACCAGTTATTTCACTGCTAGGAATCTGAGGATATCTGCCATCAAATCCTCTGCCACACTGTTCCCTACATGGACGGCGGAAGTACGTAGGTAGTTGAATGTTAGAGTCGATGGCGAAATAATTCCGACAGTAAACTATCCCAAGGTACTCCGGGTAACATTCGACAGCCTGTTTAAGTCATCTGCCCATGCCACTGCAATTTGTAACAAGCTCTGCGGTAGAAACAAGGTCCTCAAGTCGCTTGCCGGCAGCACTTGGGGTGTGGGCAAAGAAACCTTGTTGACTACTTATAAGGCAATTGGCCGGTCAGTGCTAAACTATGCAGCGCCAGTGTGGACAGCTCAAACAAGCGACACGCAGTGGAATAACATACAAACCTGTCAGAACGCTGTCCTTAGAACTGCAACACGTTGTCTCCGCAGTACACCCTTGGATCATCTTTACGCGGAGACCAAGATCATCCCGGTGCGTCGACACAATTACATGTTGTCAAAGCAGTACCTCTTGGGTTGCTATCAAAGTTGTCATCCAAATCACCATCTTGTGGATAGGCAACCTCCTCCCAGGAATGTAAGGGTTGATCTTCACCTTCTAGAGCGCGAGATCCAGCATTACAATAGTGAGCCTCTAGATCAGGCAACATATCAGACAGGTCTGAACAGGATTCATGAGGATACTGTAGCTGAAGCGGTGAGAAGCTACAATGTTAATCCTGTTCTCAGAGTCCGACCACCGCCCATAGCACCGGAGGAAAGAGACCTCCCACGGCAGAAAAGGGTGGTTTTAGCACAATTAAGACCAGGCAAGTGCAGCCGCCTCAATTCCTACTTATCAGTGATTGATAGCAGCGTAGCTGACGTGTGTCCCATCTGTAACCAAGGGCCAAAATACACTCGTCACCTTTTCGCTTGCCCAGCTAAACCTACCCGACCAGATCACTCTGAACGCACCCCACCCTTGTCGCAGAGTTCCTAGATCTGGACACCAGTTAAAGTACCAAAGCATTGTTGTTCTATGGATGAAATTGATATCGGCTAGTGATATCGGACTTTTATTACCGAGTATTGTAATTAATACAAAAAGTAATCGTCGCCGTCGCCACTTCACAGGAATACCAAATGAATAACGAGACGACTTAAAAGCGACAGACGACAAAAAGCGACGGCGAGAGCGAGGGCGATTTCAGGAATAAGGGTGATTGTAACACAGTGTACTCAAACCTTTCAAATGGTTCCTAAAACCGCTATTTGTCTTCTTGGATTCCTTAACATTTGTCTCCACACCAGTCCTTATATCAAATTCGAAGTACTTATAATCCGAGTCATTTATTTCGCTAGATACCTTCCAGTTAGAGACTGTCGTCCTTCTGGTGAAATTGCTGAAAGTTAAATCGAGAACTTCCTCGTACGGGTCTTGGGTTTTTACAGTGCAGGATTTTATGTCACTGTCTCGACAAAATACTTTAGTCGCGTCAGCTAGGCAGCGAATTCGATGATATCCAAGACCATGGTGTGTGCAAGAAGTTTCAATTCTTAGGAATGTTCACAATTTTCGATTTTAGTCCCCACATTTTCCCTTTACCTTTTGCACGAGTACAGGGTAACCGTGGCTTTTCTCGTCCTTTCTTAGCTTTAAGTTCAGTCTCCTGTCCAATATAACCCAAGGTATTTTGCACACTCATCAACGGGAATTTCGATACCACCTAAGAAAGTAGGATTGACCGTGGGAACCGTGGCTTTTCTCGTCCTTTCTTAGCTTTAAGTTCAGTCTCCTGTCCAATATAACCCCAAGGTATTTTGCACACTCGCCAGCGGGAATTTCGATACCACAAAAGAAAATAGGCTTGACCGTAGGAAAACTTTCCCAAATTTCTGCAGAAACTCACAGCGAATGCTGTCAAACTAAATTAAAAAATGTTCAGAATTTCTTCTATTCAAAATTAGGTGACAGGCCAACCCTGATCCTATATCTAATGTGTCGTCCATATTCCTCGGATTCTGGGTTAAATGACAATTTAGACTTGCGGGAAGTACATATCATTGACACGAACTATGACCTTCAAGCGACCGATAAAACTATCACATGCAGTGTAAGTATTTTGGCCCATTCCCGGCGAAGCGTCGTCTTGAGATTAAGATCCGGATATTTTGGTGGCCATTGTTTAGCAGAAATGGTCTGAATTTTCAACATATCTCGCGACAAGGCATATTAATTAAAGGTAAAGTCACGAGCAAACGTGTGTACACCCCATGATATTTAGAAAGTCAAACTGAAATGACAGGTCACTTAAGTTGACATTTTGTGTATGTGTAGTGTTGTTGTATTGTTGAACGTTTGGACTTGGTTGTAAATTTAGATAATTATATTTAACAGTTTTTCAAGAAAGCTCTTTTATTTTTCTCCCCAGTTTCTAACACGTAGGCGAAAAGTTTCATAAAACTAAACCCATACATACACATGTATGGGTTTAGTTTTATGAAACAATGTAAATAAAAGCAATATTTATGTACACAAGGAATGTAAACAAACCTACTAAACGTAAACAAAGACTTTGACAAGATGAATGTCGATATTAGTCACCTGATTGCATGACTTTACCTTTAATTAATATGCCTTGATCTCGCGATAAGTTCGCCCACGAACAATTTTTCTACCACAGCAGCGTGAATTTCGATCGCATCTGTCCTTCGTTTTTGGGGTTTTCTTCAAATTTTTGGACGTGATGCATTATGTTTTTTCACATTTAAATGCTGTAGGGACTAACGATAGGTAGTTATTTCTGAATGAAATTAATAAAAATGGTTTTGTAAAATAAAACGCTTCTGAAAAAGTTTTAGGTGTTTACCGAAACTGGAAATGACGCCATAATCCCTTGTATGCATCTTAGACCACAACACAACAGTGAGTCCAAATGGTCGAAAAGTAATAAGAATATAAACTTTATGAAAAGTTGCTTTAGGCTATTCCCCATCAAAGAGGTATTATTTTATACTTTTTTACCGATTTATTTTTGATTTTAGCGGCTAAACTCGAACTTAATACCCGCCTTTAAAAAACAGTTTTTCAACGTAAAATAAAAGGTAGAATGAAAGTCTTAAAAAGAATAGTTCAAGTTAAAAAGATATATTCATCCGTCATATATAAAACACTTTTTAGGTGTTTTATTTTTTCCTTAAGAAAATAATACTCGTTTTTGGAGTTTTATATTTTTCTTCGCTTTTGGGCTAATGTTTAAACTCGCTAAATGTATACAGGGAACAAGAAAGCGAAGAAAATGATAATGAAGAAGGAAAAACTCTTCCTATGAAATCCATAACATTTCACCAAGACCCCTATCGATTGATAAACCTCTTTTTGAGTTCTGGGAGGCAAAAAAATATCCGTATTTGTATATTTATTTATTTTTATTTATATATTTACATAGCATATTACTATATAACATATTTTAGAGTTTGTAAGGACAATATAAGATTTACACACACAAAGAAAAAATTGTCAAAAACTATACTGTAAAAGCATATAATTTACCTAATTTACTAGTATGAAATACGACTTTAGAAGTTTGTTTGGCAAGCAATACAGAGAAAACTAGTTAAAATTGACAGAAGAATGTCATTACAAAATCATGCAAACAAATTGGTACATTTTAAAAATTTTTAACTGGCTTATTTGAGAAAGCACTTTTTGACAGAAATTAAAATAAAAATGTTAGAATAGCCAAAAATTACTGTTTCTATTTGCTATTTTCGATTTGTTATAAATATTTATTACTGGTTACCCCAAATA
Organism: Haematobia irritans; assembly: GCF_050003625.1. Lineage (NCBI taxonomy): Eukaryota > Metazoa > Arthropoda > Insecta > Diptera > Muscidae > Haematobia > Haematobia irritans. The sequence goes on along the minus strand of NC_134397.1, from coordinate 94,726,228 downwards.
AAACTCAAGATTTATAATCACCCTTGATATATATTTATCGAATCGCAAGGAATTCAAATTCTCCTGAAAAAAATCCAGCTACAGCATTCTTGTAATGTGGTATGAGCTAAAGCAGGATGTTTGATATTACGGAGCGCATGTGAAATTGTGAGCCGAAGTATATGATTCCTATGGATATAAAATGGAGAAAACGTAATCAAATTATGGATTTTTAAAAAACCCTTATATTGCATCATACTTTAGATGGGTACTAAGTTAGTTACTAAAGTCAAAAACAATCTCTAGATACAGTGAGTAGTGATCCACATCGACAATAGGAAATGCGATCTTATGTTGATGATGAATTATGATGATGATGAACTTACCTTTTTCGCAGAAAATAATAAAAATACAAATTCCTGTATGACACAAAATTATTTCAATTCTTTTTTCTTCTTCCTCGTTTTTGCGCAATCTGTTTAAAATGTGGGTTGCCGTATACAATTTAACGAGTGTCTATTGGCGTTGAGCAATTCGAACATATGCCATATCAATAATATGACAGGTTATCATATTCTTGTATTTGTTTACATATTTCATTGCAGGTATAAGCAATAAAATTTGTAAAATTATCTAAGTATTGAAATATGAAAATTTCATTAGAATAATATTTTGAAATACTAAAGAACATAGCATGAACCAAGTTTACCTTGTAAAATGTTCGAATATGCCTTTCGTAAGTCAACAAAAGCCTGTATAAACCATTTCAACTCCATATAAAAAAGTCAACTTAGCTATTTCGTTTTTTGTGTGTAGGCAGGACTGGAACTAAAAATTGGATTAAAAAGGCAACAGTAATATTAGGTAGCAACAATTCGATAACATAAATCGGGATAATGGGATGGTACTAGAGTAATTTCATTGCAGAAACCAGGATACCAGAAACAGAATTGGTGTTGTATTTAGACGAAGCAGAAAAATTTGAATAGCAGGAATAAGATATATATGGTTAAAGGGCAGGAATATAACGGGTATGATTGGCAAAAAAATACAGTTCGTGCAACCCAAGTAAGCGTGGGTTGCTCTTAAATTGGTACTGAGCTACCTGTGTTCAGTTCTTTCCGTTGACAATTTTGAAAAAATATGTTTGTTAAATTAAACAAATAAATTATTAAAACTTTATATGAGATAGACTGAATTATGCTATGTTCCCACCTACTCGTTTTTCCAAAACATTTCACCGTTCACACCGGGTTGAGATGTTTTAGTTTGACAGTTACCATGGAAACTAGAAATTCACATTTACTCGAACTTCACATATATGCAACCTATGTCCAAATAATTACCGCGAGCGCAAAGGGAAAAATGTTTTATATTTTGACATATATTTTGAATAGGGTATGTTATTCGGGGTATATTCCAAATTAGGCGGTTTCACATTATAAAATTGACGTGTTTTGGAGGAAAACTTGTGTTTTGAACTTGTTTTTTAGTATGGCGAAAACGACTCGTTTTGAAGTGCTTATAAAGGGAAAACATCTCAAACCCCAAAACATGCTTGGTGGGAACACCATATTAAACAAGAAACTGTATTAAAAGAAAAAAGAATGACTTTTATTTAAAGGTGGGTACCCAGCCAGCATTTCAACGTTCCATTTCATCCTCATCGCTATAACAGACTCGTAAGTGACACTGCAACTATCGCCAACTGTGATGGGGTAAATATATCAAAAAGTACATAATGTACATGGAAGTATTTTGCCATCAATATTGTTACAAGAGCCATTTTATATTTTATGAAACACCAAGCACAACTAGCTTCTTATATTTATTTAAATAAAAATGATAATGAAGTGCTAAAAACATAGTTATTTCGCTTAAAATTGTGAAAGGTATATTGGTGAACAATTTTTGACTTTCCAAATGGAATAAAGTGATAGTTGTTCAAATATTTTTCCAGACACGCTGCCTCCATTGGGAATAAAAGCACTGGCTGATAGACGCTACAACATGTAACTTGCAACTTGTAACTCAACATCAATCTTTTATTAATGCATAAAAATATGTTAAATGTGATGTGATAGTCGTATACATGTTATATTTATGAGAATTTATAAATGTTTAATAAAATTAATAATCATCTAAACAATCGGGTTTTACTTGACCACAATGATTCTTTTACAACTATCTAAAAATTCACTTTTTCTGATTGTTTGAAGGGGCTCTTATTGGCGTCGGTCTAAATTTATTAAAAAAGGCACCTAATAATTGCACTCATGCGATACTTTTTTGTAGTAACTTGGCGTGGTACAACTTCTCAATAGTGACGGCGCTTTTCCGAGGAGTTTTGGATATCGTATACGACTGTTTTCGACGTAGTGGGGATTCTCAGAAGCGCCCCCAAATTCAAAAAATGTTGGCAGGGTCCTTAGTTCGAGTTTAGCCGCTAAAGTGAAAACTGAGTCAGTAAGAAAAGGCATAAAATTATACATATTTGTTGCAAATTTTATTATAACTTGATGGGGAATAGCCCAAAGCAAGTTTTCACAAAATTTATTTTCCATAAAATGGATTATTAAAGAAACCCAATAAACACAAGCATTGGAGAAATGCTTATACTCAATACACTTTCAAGCAAGGCTATTTGAATTAATGTTGAAGATGGGATTCGCTATCAAATTGATATGGTGTTACCTATGAAAAATGCTCATCCTTGTGTTTGTTGGGAAAGTAGTCGTGAAAAAATTACAATTTTATCGACTAAACTCAAACTTAATACCCACCTTAAGAGGAAAAAAATAAAACTAACAAGAGTTTTATTTACGACAAATAAACTAATCTCGCTTTTCAAGAGTTTGGTCCGACCTTTTATTTTTACTTTAAAAAAAAAATCTTTGGAATTGAGAGCGGTTTTTAATACCACCATATAGCAGGTTGGCTGATAAGTCTCCGGTCTAACAAAGAAAAACACATTTTTTTTTTGTCAAAATTCGTTTTTATTATTCAACATAGTTCCCTTCAAGAGCGATACAACGATTATTTATTTATTTATTTATTTATTTATTAATCCACAAAGTAATACAAAAGCCCTAGGGCCAAAAAAACGTATTACATAGCAAAACAAAATACCTGAATTATAGAAAATAATTAAATTCAAAAACTTAAAATCTAGATTACCTAAATTACAAAAAAAAAATACTTAACCATAGTATATTTGGCTCCCCAGCCATTTATAAATACATTTAAAAAAATGAACACTAAAATATGCCCAATTATCCATGTTAAAGCAACACAAAAATAGAGAATCATTCAGTATCACCCGAAAAATGCTGCAAAAGCTTACGTCTAAAAGCATTATTAGAGTGTGTAAAAGTCTGTAATTCAATAGGCAAATAATTCCAACAACGTGCCACACGAATCAGAAAAGATCTATCGAAGGTACTACACCTACTCAGAGGAATATCAATATGATTAACCCTTGCAGACCGAATAAAAGAAAATGCATTACACAGTGGTAAAACTACTCCGCACTTAAGCGTCCTATAGAAAAGATACACTGCGCGAATCTTAACGAAATCCCTGAAAGAACATCCTAACAATTCTCTTACATAACCCGATATATGTTCCCTTCTCCTAACGCCAAAGACAAATCTCGCCACAGAATTAACAATACGTCCAAGTAAGTCAATATTGTTAGATGTAGTGCCCGAATAAACCTCGAGTCCATATAGTACCTGCGGCATGAGTAGCGACCAAGCTATACGATACTTAGTACCAAGTGGCAAATAAATGTTAGTAGAATAAATCCTTCGTAGAACACTCAAAACCTTACGCTGGACAGATTCTATGTGGGACAAAAAGCGTAGCTGCTCATCTAGAATAACTCCAAGACAACTAAATTGACTAACAAATTCGATAGCAGTCCCATCAATAAATAATCCATAATTGAAATAACGACTCGAAGAGCAAAATGCGATAGCTTTAGATTTGACCGGATTAATGGCCAACGCATTCACTGCCGACCATTGAAAAATCCGATCGAGGCAAGATTGTATATTATCACGCAATAAATCAGGGCAATTCCGTGCAGAACTAAAATGTAAAAATATGTCGTCCGCAAACAAAAACGGGGTACAAAATCTGCTATCCACACAATCAGGGAGGTCATTTATATACAAAATGAATAAAAGGGGTCCCAGGACAGTGCCTTGGGGTACACCCGATGATAACCCCAGATTGCTAGACACAGCACAATTCATCTCTACAAATTGCGACCTACCAGTCAAAAAGGACCATATCAACTTACACGCCGAATTAGAAAAATTAAAGTTATTCCTGAGCTTATTAATCATCGTAGTATAACAAATAGAATTAAAAGCTTTGGTTAAGTCCAGGGACACAAGAATAGACAACCTTTTTTCATTCTCACACCTTCTAGCAGTGTTCGTCAAGTGCACAAGAAGAGATGTAGTATTGTGTCCAGCACGAAAAGCATATTGTGAATTGAAGATTGCGTTTCTAGTTTGCGACAATACTTGGTCCTTTATTAAGAGCTCCACTATCTTCGAAACTGCCGGGAGTATTGATATGGGCCTCAAATCTTCCGGGCCCCTAACTCTGGCCGACTTAGGAATCGGAACAACCCGCGCTTTCTTCCATAGAATAGGAAACGTCGAAGTAGTAAGTATCGAATTGACTAAATCTAACAAGACAAGGGCGATAAATGGATACACCAACTTCAAGAAGTGAATAGGTATCCCATCTGTCCCCATCGCTCCTGATCTTACCTTTTTCAGGGCCAACACAACATCGTATTCATCAACACTTCTAAAAGAAAATAAGCCATCATCCCCATCCGAATGATCAAAAGGTAGTTCGTGTGACTCTACGTTATCCAATGGCGTTCGCACAAAATGCTCATTCAAAGTCTCAATATCACAGTCAAAAGCCACATTAACCGATCTCGAGCATCCAGCCTCCTTAAGCAGTCTCCACATACCCGAGGTGTCCAAGCTGGCAAATAATTTTGCAAAATGTCTCCTTTTCTCCCTTCTGACTACCGCTTTCGCCCGATTCCTATATTTGCAAAACACCTTCCAGTTATATTCAGATGGATCGGCCAAATACGTAGAAAAAGACAAGTCCCTCAGCGACCGCGCATAAATAACAGTTCTCAACTTCATCCAACAATCATCAGTCCTTCGTACACATCTTCTAGTCGGCACAAAACCGAACAAGGTGTCAATTAAAGATGAGAACAAAAAACATTTCGAATCCACATCCTGTTCATCCAAAATATTTGAAAAATTGTAGGAATCACAAAATCTCGCAATCCCATCCCAGTCCATCCTCCTAAAGTCCCTGTATTCAACATAGTCATCATTGGCTGCCGAATGTAAGGCAAAAGAAGCAAAAACCAGCGCATGGTGGGAAATACCAGGGCATTGCACCTGGGAAGAGAAATTTATCAAAGATGGGTTACTGATAAGAAAAAAGTCAATTAGTGATGTTGACTTATGTTGCACATCATAGTGTGTGGGAACTGAATTGTGACAAATGGACAAATTATTCCTAGCACAAAACGAACGGACTGAAGCCGACTTAGCCAAGTCAAACTGGTTAAGATTAAAGTCTCCCACAACAATGATGTTGGAATAGTTCAAAAATAGTTCCGAATGAAGATCCTCAAATGAATGTATGTCAGCTGGTGGCGGCAGATACACCACACCAAACAAAACCCTAACGCTCCCCAAATGTAGCTCAATAAAAACAGACTCCGCAACTGGACTTGAACTTCGGAAAACAACCTTAGTAACAAATTTGCGAGAAATGTATATACCCACACCACCACCCCTGCGAGTACCAGACCGATCATTCCTAATAAACCTATAGCCAGGTAACTCAACAGCACAACTCGACACATTCTCATTTAGCCAAGTTTCAGAGATGCCAATGGCATCAAAACCCGATCCTCCGAACACTGCTTTTAAATCATCAAACTTGGAAGTATTATAAGAGGGCCTAATACTACAACAGTTCATATGTGCAACAGAAAAATTGCCTATGTAAGGACGCAGAATGTTCGAGAAATATGTGTTGCCATTAACAATTGGGCCCAAGTTAGGGCTAATTGACATTGGATATTAAACACAACGGTATGGTGGGGAACCAAATGTACCGGTACAAGTATAATGGCACAATATAATCGCTATACATCATGGACCTAGAAATTCATTTTGCTAAAGTACAGCTGATCAAAGCAGCATTAGAGATCAAATAAAATATACTTAAATATAATACAATAGTTGGAGCATAGATATAATGATCATTAAAAAGAAGAACAAAAGGAATTCATTAGACATTATATCACAACTTCACAGACTTAAAAAAAAAAATGTAGCATATACTTATAAAGTAGCAAACAATCAAACTAATTTTAAGAGATAGGTGAGTTACCATTACGAATCGCAGCACATCCATCCACATTATAAACAAAGGTTTCTCTTCCATCCAATAATAATAGCTTAGCACTAAGCTTATCAGCATTAATAATCTTGTATTTCGAAATCAAACCATCTTTTAAGAGGCCACGACAGGCAGCATTAAGTTTACCAGCTGCCGGTGAGTAGTGGTCATTGAGGAAGACCCTATCACGAGGATTAGTATTCACATCGGATGTCTCACTATCCTTTACGACCTCTCCAATAATATCACGTCTCCTCAAGTTCCGACTTTTGAAGTATGCACTCATGATTTTATCTCGTATAAATACATTGCTGAACCTCACCAATATCTGTCTTTTTTTGTCGATGTAGCAGACTTGGCCTATATCTTGCCCGGCAACAGGAATGTTAAAAAATGCACCCAATGCAACCACAATACTAACGAGGTTATCAATGCCATCAGGAAGTCCTCGAATCACTAAGTCATAGCGATTAATTCTCCGGTGCAAAGCATGAATCTCTGTGTCATATGTAGACATTTTTGAAGAAACAAAAGCTGCATTATCGTTAACCATTTTTTTGCACTCAGTAATGTCGCTTTTTAACTCATTAAAACAGGTATCCATTTTCGATTTCATGAACTCCTTGAGAGAACTCATCTCTGCTCGCATTTCAGCCATAAAGCGTTCAAGTCTATCGCTCGGCTCGCTGTTGTCGCCCCCATCATCGTTAGGTTTACCATTACATTCTGAGCAAGTAAATGAAAATAGCTTCGTATTCTTTAGCACTGTAAGTTCTCTATCAGTGACACCAGCACATGAGGAGTGAAACCAATACGCACAGCTCTTGCATTGAAGCGATGGCTTCCTAGCGCTAATATTCTCATCACATTTGCCACAGGTTGTCACCATGATCACAAAAAAATTTAGGTTAGAGCCAACAAAAACAATTATCTGCTATGACACCAACAAAATAAGATGCTGCACAACAACAATAGACTGGAAACCCCACGTTGTGCGAAGAGAATCAGTTTTATCATAAAAACTGAACAAATCCACGGATAGTCGTATTGTAATGTATAAATCAATAGGTTGTAGTGGCGCTCCACAAAAAAAAACTGCAATTTTAGTAGCCAATTAGCCGGATAAAGCGGGAAAAATCGAGAAAATAAAAATTTGATCAGCTGCGACTTAATTTTCTCGTCTATTCAGGCATAGCGTTGCCAGATTATTGCCAGATTATAACGACCTTCCAATTTTTTGATACCATTTGGTAGTACTCCTTCGGTTTTTGCCTCAAAATAGGCCTCAGTTTCGGCGATCACCTCTTCATTGCAGCCAAATTTTTTCCCTGCGAGCATCCTTTTGAGGTCAAGGACAAGAAAAAGTCGTTGGGGCCAGATCTGGAGAATACGGTGGGTGGGGAAGCAATTCGAAGCTCAATTCATGAATTTTTGCCATCGTTCTCAATGACTTGTGGCACGGTGCGTTGTCTTGGTGGAACAACACTTTTTTCTTCTTCATATGGGGCCGTTTTGCCGCGGTTTCGACCTTCAAACGCTCCAATAACGCCATATAATAGTCACTGTTGATGGTTTTTTCCTTCTCAAGATAATCGATAAAAATTATTCCATGCGCATCCAAAAAAACAGAGGCCATTACTTTGCCAGCTGACTTTTGAGTCTTTCCACGCTTCGGAGACGGTTCCCCGGTCGCTGTCCACTCAGCCGACTGTCGATTGGACTCAGGAGTGTAGTGATGGAGCCATGTTTCATCCATTGTCACATATCGACGGAAAAACTCGAGAGTATTACGAGTTAACAGCTGCAAACACCGCTCAGAATCATAAACACGTTGTTGTTTTTGGTCAAATGTGAGCTCGCGCGGCACCCATTTTGCACAGAGCTTCCGCATATCCAAATTTTGATGAATGATATGACCAACACGTACTTAAGGCCTCTGCTATTCGATCAACTTCATTTTACGGTCATTCAAAATCATTTTGTGGATTTTTTTTTTGATGTTTTCGTCGGTAACCACCTCTTTCGGGCGTCCACTGCGTTCACCGTCCTCCGTGCTCATTTCACCACGCTTGAATTTTGCATACCAATCAATTATTGTTGATTTCCCTGGGGCAGAGTCCGGAAACTCATTATCAAGCCAAGTTTTTGCATCCACCGTATTTTTTCCCTTCAGAAAACAGTATTTTATCAATCATTCCTTTTTTTCCATTTTTTCGCAATAACAAAAGTTGATTCACAAAAGACGCTCTATCTCACAAACTAATTGACTTACAGACGTCAAATTTTGACATGAATCATTTGAAGGTTGGTACTATATGAAAATAATATGCATTTAATACTAGTGACGCCATCTATATGAACGGGGACTTACCAGCCAACCTGTTATATATATATTATTATTATATCTTATATCTTCGGCATAAGATACCAAATTTGGTATCTTATGCCGACGTGATTGGCGCAAAATCATTGGCGCCACAACTCATCTTCATTTAACCACAAGATCAAGCAACCCCAACCCCAAACCTTATTATATTAAAACCAATAAAATATAACGTTACGAGTTTTTTACAAAAATATCGCCATTTATTATACTCACAAAAACGTAATGCTACATAATTTTCGGCTTTTGTTGATTAATGAGCGCATCTTCTGTTGACATTACTATTTCCGGTTTGTTTGTCTCAAATTTAAAAACCAAAAAAAACAAAATTAAAAGATGAATGAAATTTCCAAATAAATTTAACAAAATATATAAAACATTAAAGATATAATAATAAATATACTTAAATTTACAAGTAGAATATAATTAATTATAGAAATCAGTGGTAAAGTATAAATGTATGTACATTATTTGTAGTTCTATAATACACATACTCACACAAATTACCTAATATCTATAGGTAAAATAGTATTAAAAAGAAATGAAAATAACATTTTGCGTGAAAAATTATCGTCTCAATAAAAAATAAACACTTTAAAAAAGTACCTTTTTCAAATTAGCAGTTCAAAATTGCATTATTGCATTTCACTTCAATAAAGTTAGGTGAAGTTTATTTATACTTTCACATACATACTTTAAAATTCAGTACACCGTTTTTATCTTTTTTGTTTGAGTCATGGAGGATAACGAACACTCTATTATTGATTGCAATGACATAAATGTTCTTAAATTTGGGTGAGAATTGATTACAATGTGATCAAAAATAAAAGAAAAAAAAACATAATATATTTGCCCTAACTTAATAAATGTTAGCTATTAAGAACAATAAATAAAAATCGAAAACATTTAATTTTGACTTTTCTTTCACATCATATAGAAATAATCGTAAGTATTAGAGGTGAGCGCGTGACACGTGAACAAAATCCAAAGCAACTCTCCTGAATGTGCGTTAATGGGACTAAAACCAATGTCGTGCGTGAGTGAGTAATAAAATCAGTCCATGAATGTGCGTGAATAAAATTTCTGCAAAATCGCGCTCACGAAAAAAATCAAATTTTAATTCGTGCTCGTATGCTAAACACGTCAATTACCTAAATAACTGAAATAAATTTAGCTGTCCAATTATTCTCTATTTTTGAATTTTATTACCTTTGCTCGTTACCGGTTGGAATTCAGCTGTCCAATTATATTCTATTTTTGAATTTTATTACCATTGCTCGTTACCGGTTGGAATATGTCGTGAGTCTCGCGAATTTGTCGTGAATCATGCGTGAGTCTTAAAAAGTGAATCGTGCGTTTGATTTTGTAAGATTTAAAATATTTTTATTTTTTCTGTGAACGAATTATATTTATCACTATGATTACAAAAAATGGTTTCAATGTTACATATTCTATCGCCATTCGATAAAAAAAGTTTTAAAAAATGCTTGGCTTTTATGTTCCCCGTACTTCTACAGTTCTGTTAACAAAAGAGTACACAGCGCTGCTTATGTCAAAATCTTGGCGATGCTGTTGTAAGCGATTGAAAATTTTACAGTATTGGTTGAGATTTTCCAATATGTAATACATATGCTATGAGCGTAACACTTCGATTGGATACGAAGGGTTTCTCCCAATGTTTTTTTTTTTCAACTTTTAGACGTTCTCCTATACTTAACTATCTGTTGTTTACCTAACTCATTAAAAAGTTGCGTACTTCTGTGTGTAAATTCGACTTTTCAATGATTTGATGGTTTGAAAATCGAATTTCTCAAAGAGGAAAAAACGAAGAGTTTATAATCCAAAATTTAAAACCATCGTAAAGTCAACGATTTCAATATTCAAAATAACGTTGTAAATGGCACAACTGCACACCTTTGACGGGGCTATTTGATCATAATTAGGTAATCCCTACGAGGGCTTGCAATGCTCATATTGTTCAAAAGAAGTTAGCAAGGTAATAATAAGCTTATATGCTAAGGTACGTTAGTTAAATGTACTTCGTACAGATGTACAACTATTTTACAAATACTGAAAAACTAAAAAAAAAAAAAAAAACAAAATAATTGCTTACATATCTTTTTCGAGTATTATATTATATTTACAATTACTTCTGATGACTCTTTTCGCCAAATCTTACATCTAATATATCACTGTATACAACTATATTTGCAAGTCATTCCTAGCCATTCGTCACTACCGTCGCAGCAATCACAAACAAAATCATTTACCCGGCTACTCAAGACAAAAACATCACGACCTCTTCCGGTAATGTGACGCTTTTGAAACTTACAAAAGAATTTGCCGTTGCTACACGCACTTGTACTAGGTTCGTCACTTCCGTCACTTGGACAATCACAAAAATCGTCGTTTACACGTTCAAATGGTATCTCCAAACTTCCATCTAAGCACCGGAATTTTCCTTCAAAGTTTGGCTTGTAGGAGTCGTAATCGAAAAGTCGTATTCCTCTGAAAAGAAAAATTGAGAATTATGTATTGATGAAAACTAACTTTCCAAGTTTATTATCGAAAACAAAACAGCAAGACTATTTGTTATTTAAGATTTCCATTGGAATTAATTATAATAACAACGCATACAATAAATCAAAAGAACATTTAAAGAACTTAATTTATTGGAAGTTAGTGCAATAATGCAATATTATTTAATTATTTTAATTGTCTCACTTTATTAATCAGCAAGTTGGTCGACTGTTCATATACACATGTGAACAGACGAGGCCATGGTTTTTCTATTTTATGTTTTTTATTGAATATTTCGGAATTATTTATAAAGTAGACATATTTCGTGTATTTGAAATTAGTTTAGAATTCAGATAGGACTAAAAAATTACTTAAAACAAAGTAAATTCAAAAAAACGTCGTATTTTATGTGGACAGTAAAATAGGTGTTTATGGAAAAACATGAATATAATATAAGAATTTGAACATTAAAATTAATTTTTGAACTAAGCATCAAACTAGGTCGCTAATTTCCTGTATATTCACCGGGATTTTTAAGTACAGCTTCAATTCTCTTAGGCATGTATGACAATAACTTACGGCAAGTCTTTACCTGTATATTCCATACTTTTTGAGTCTTTACCTGTATATACCATACTTTTTGAATATTTCCCCATAATTATGTTTTGTAGCAGCAGGGAAGCTTAGAGAAATGTCTCTTGAGTTCGCCCCAAAGGTTTTCAATGAGATTGAGGTCGGTGGACTGACTTGGCCACTCAACAACGTTCGAATTCTGATCCCGAAACCATTCACTCACCAACTTTGATGAGTGTTTCGGGTAGTTATCCTGCTGATATCTCCAAACTAGTGAAATATTTTCCTCAGAGTAGGTTAGCATAACTGTCTCCAACATATTCTGTATTTATATAAGATGTATTTATATAAGATGTATCGGACCTAAGTTTTACAAATAATGTGTACAATTTAAGAAGAAATTCCAAAAAATTGTACGAAGATTTGCAAAGGCATTTTCTTTTATACACTCAATGAAATGTGAACCCAGTACGAAGGAAACTGTGGAAAATTTTAAATAAACTTTATTAAAAATCCCGCAATCACATCGATATAACAAAATAAGTAAATATTTTTCGACAAATTCAAAAAAAAAAAAAATATTAGACATAATTATTTTCCTTTTTACTTGTTAATGAAAATTTCGTAGTTTGAAGGAAAAATCTGTGGGAAATACGAATTTAGTAAATCTTTATAATAGATAACTTGTCCACGTTTTTTAGTTAATATTGCCAACATACACAAAAAATATTAAAGTCAAGGAAACTTTCTCATATTGGAGAAATTTTTACTAAAGCATAATAATTGTCATGACCTAAAATAGAGTTAAATTGGCTTTAGTGCCCTGGAACATGTATTCGGAGCGGAGCGAACTCTTTTTTGGCCGGAGCGGAGCGGGAGCGATATTTTTAAAACCCGGAGCGGAGCGAGTTCGGAGCGATTTCCAAAAGAAAAAACGGTCCGCTCCGAAAAACAAATACTACATTTAATCGAATGAGATGATAGTTTCTTTTTATTTCGTTTGCTCTAGTATAAATTGGGACGCTTACAAGAAGAATCTGAGAGAATACAAGCGAGAACTGAGAAAGGCTCAGCATAACTCTTGGAATGATTACTGCAGCAGTATTGAAAATACGTCCGAGGCTTCCAGACTACGGAAGGTATTAGCATCCACTAACTCCGCTCCAGGTTTCATTAAAACATCGGAGGGCAATTGGACAACGTCCGGTGAGGAGAAGCTGGAGGCACTATTGGACACACATTTTCCTGGAAATCAGACGGTCGAACCATGCCACAGGGGCTCAGCGGTCATTTCCTATCGAGGAAATTGTATCGGAATCTAGAATAAAGTGGGCGTTAAATAGCTTTGGGCCATACAAATCCCCCGGACCTGATAGAATTACTCCGGCGGAGTTACAAGCAGTGACTGAAACAATTATCCCCTGGTTGACGGTGATACACAAAGGATGTATCAACTTAGCATATATCTCAGGAAATTGGAGGGAAACAAAAGTCGTTTTCATACCTAAAGCGGGAAAAGCCTCTCACTCGAGAGCGAAGGATTTCCGATCAATCAGTTTATCTTCATTCCTACGACAGCATGCATACTCGAAGGACAGGTCTACTGAGACCGCATTACATGAACTAGTCAGCTTTATTGAAAGCTCACTCTGTGTCAAAGAATACACAATCGTGGCGTTCCTAGACATCGAAGGGGCGTTCAACAAAATCCATCCGAGCTCAATTTTAAATGGACTGACAAATCTGAATGTTGATCCAGGTATTCTTAGGCTGTTAGACGAACTTCTAACGAAGAGACTTATTTCAGCCACACTAGGACAAGCAAACGTACAAAGTATGCGAACAGAGGCACTCTCCAAGGAGGAGTTCTGTCACCTCTTCTTTGGAATGTTGCTATAAACAACCTTCTGGTTTCCCTAGAAAAAGAAAGGATAAAAGTGGTGGCATACGCAGATGATGTGGCGCTAGCAGTCAGGGGAAAATTCCCATCCCCAATCAGAGATATTATACAGAGAGCCCTCCGGATGACTGAGAAATGGGCGAAAGATAATGGTCTTGGGGTAAATCCTGCAAAGACAGAACTAGTCATGTACTGCAAAGATCGCAAAACTCCCACGGTTAGGCCCATTTCCTTAGGGGTTATTGAAATTCCTTTGGTGAGTGTGCAAAATACCTTGGCGTTATTTTGGACAGGAAGCTGAACTTTAAGCTTAATATTGAAAAAAGGGCGAGAAAAGCAGCGGTAGCTTTGTACTCGTGCAAAAAGGCAATAGGAAAAAAGTGGTGACTAAAACCCAAAATTGTGCATTGGCTATACACGGCAGTGGTTAGACCTATAATGCTGTATGGTGTTGTAGTCTGGTGGCCGGCACTTCACCAGCCGACAAGTTTAGACAAAGTTCAGCGTATGGCGTGCTTGTGTATGTTATCTCAGGCGCATTCAGCAAGACAGGAACAAATTCCCTTAATGTCATGCTGCATCTATTGCCTTTAGACATTTTGGCCAAACAGTCAGCTGCAACAACGGCTGTGCGATTGCGCGAGCTATCGCTGTGGTCGGAAAAAAGTTACGGTCACAGTTCGGTCCTCAAAACAATGCCATATGTGCCTAACGTAGTGGATTATACTTTGGCGACACCACTTTTCGACAAAAAGTTTGAAACTCTAATTGCCAACAGTGAGGCGTGGTGCACACAGGCCCCGGGGAATAAACGATATATAGATTTCTACACTGATGGCTCCAAATTGGATGGGCAAGTGGGTTTTGAAGTATTTTCTAAAGATCTGGAACTTCGAATAGCGAAAAGATTACCTAATCACTGTAGTGTTTTCAGGCTGAAATATTAGCAATAAGAGTGGTGGTGAATTGGCTGAGTAGTAATGTTCCAAAAAATGTTGGCATTAATATATATTCAGACAGTCAAACTGCAATAAAATCCTTGGAATCTGTGTTCCTTAACTCGAAAACGGCCATCGACTGCCGCAAATCTCTCAATGATATGGCTGAGTATACCCCTGGCTACCTGCAAGCTCATACTGCGTGAGAAGGCTTTAAAACTAGAAGTGCCCATATGTAATAGGTACTTTTAGTTAATGTGGTATCACAATGGACTGAATAGTCTAAGTGAGCCTGAATCTTAATCGGGCCGCCACTTTAACCTAACGTAGTATAAATTTTGCACAAAGAATACAATTGGTAGTGTGGAAATGAGGTCAAAGTTGGTTAAAATCGGCTCAAATTTAGATATAGCTCCCATATATATCATTCGCCCGATATCCACTTAGTTGTACTCCCATTTACTTGAAGTTTTGTACAGGGAGTAGAACTAATATTTAAATTTGATTGACATCGGTTCAGATATATATATATCGCTCCCATATATATCTTTCTCCCGATTTTGATTCATATGACCAGGAAACCAAAGTTTCACTCTCTAATTTCAGGCAAATTGGATAAAAACTTCGGTTTCAGTAAGCCTAAGACCCCAAATCGGGGAATCGGTTTATAAAAAGCTGGACCGATATATCCCATCTTCGAACTTAGCCTGCGTGCAGACAAAAGACGAATCTGTGTCAAATTTCAGGACGATAACGCTATTATTGAAGGCTGTAGCGTGATGATTAAAAACATTTATAGTTTATATAGTCGAAAATCGATACTTCGATATGTTACAAACGGAATAGCAAACTTATTATACTCTGATGAAAAGTGGAAGTGGTCCCAATAAACACAAACGTTTGAAAAATGCTAAATTTCAACAATTTTTCAAACATTTTTTCAAAGGATTAGGGTAATATTCAAGTTGAGAAATTGTTGAGAAAATCACGTTCTCAGCCAAAAACAGACATTACCCTCAACAGTGAAATTCAACACATTAGCAATAATATCTCAAGTGTTATCCTCAAATTGAAATGCATCGCTACTCAATAATTTGTCAAACAATTTTCGATGCGAGTCAAATTCAAAATTAACATCGTTGCAAACACTTTTCAACCTAAATTTGTATGAATGATATCCCCACTTCAAATTGAAAGTCAAAGCCAAAATTCTATGAATTTTGTATAATTTATTCATTTTCATCAAAATAAAATATATAATCATACACTACACTACAATACCAATTGATAAATAATAATCTTATTAAACATATCAACAAATAAGAACAAAAAAAAACAAACAACAAAACTTTAAATATCTTAAACATTATTAGTAAACACTTTTGCATTGATAATTCGATTTCCTTCCTTTTGGTTCCTTCCTTTTATTAACATGCGGGCAATTTGAAATTAGGAACGTACTGGACCGCGTGTTAGAATTGATTTCCAGCAGAAGGAATTCACAAAATATCAATTTTAAACTGATAATAGTATATGAATTAAACTGACGATGTGATGCACATTTTCATCCAGAAGTTGTTGATTTCAACAATTTGTTGTTTTTAACAATTTTAATTGGTTGCACTTGTAATGTTTCTGGAAACTTTTTCTTGTCGATAAGCCACTCATTTTTCATTGGTCAGCTTCTTATTGTTTGCAAGAATGTAGCATCCAAAAATTTTAGTTTTCTGCAAAGAGATTTAAATTTAGTGACTTCTTTAAAGTGTTGATTTAATTTTTCATATTGACGTACCAATTATTATAAGCTATTTGAAGCAGTTCCAGTTAATTGTTCACCATTTTTTCATTGGTCAGCTTTTTAATGTTTTCAAGAACATATAATCCATAATTTTAGGTTTCTGCAAAGAGATATACTTTTAGTGACTTCCTTAAAGTTTTATTTCATTTTTCATTTTCACTTACCTATTTTTTATAAACTATTTGGTTATTTGTCTAAAATTTTCCATTTTTTTATT
Source organism: Haematobia irritans (assembly GCF_050003625.1). Lineage (NCBI taxonomy): Eukaryota > Metazoa > Arthropoda > Insecta > Diptera > Muscidae > Haematobia > Haematobia irritans. The sequence goes on along the minus strand of NC_134397.1, from coordinate 94,709,455 downwards.
TCTTGCAATTGACCACGAACTTCGTTGCACAAATAAGTATTGAAAACCACATGGTTTTTTCGTTGCATTTTAGGGTAGTGTTTTGTCAAAGTTTTCTCATATTATCTTCAACACCTTTTCAAAGATTTCGTCAACATTTTGGCAAATTGGAAGTAATTCGCAAAACAATTTGAAGATGTATTGCAGATGAGCTATTTCAAGTCAAGTTGAATTTATGTTGAAAATTATATTTACCCTCAAACTGAAAAGTTGATGCATTTGAAAAACGCTCATCCTGTGTTTATGGGGGTAGAATAAAACAACCAATGCGTACGAGTTTGAAAAGAAGAAATAATCATTTAACTAAAAATTTCTCTACCATATACAAAATATAGAAAAACAAAGACTATTAGACGGGTAGTAAACAAGTATAAATATTACAAGTTCATATTCAACACTTCCCCTGAAATTGTAATATAATTCGGAAAAAAAATATTTAAAATTAAAAGTAAAATTAATTTAAAACTAATAGTTATTTTAAGCCAAATTTATGCGTGAATATTTTCAGTTTGTTCAAAACAACACTTTTGGTAAACATATCAGCTATCATCTCATTTGTAGATAAGCAACGAAGTACAATCAAATTATCTGACTACCGTTCACGAATACATTTAACTTTTACATCTACGAGGGCAGTTCGGAAACTTCTTAGCCTAGCACAAAAAGCGCGGTATAAACAGAAAAGTGTTTTGGAAACTTCCATATCTGTTATGAACACATGTTAAATTTTGTTTCGATCTGGCAACTCCTTCATATAGAAACATGTGTTCAAAAAAGACGCATCCGCAATTTTTTTACAATGGAAAAATTAGAAATGCGTGCTGTCATTAAATATTTACATAAAAAAGGTTTATCGGGACAAGAAATTCATAATGATATGGTGAATGTGTTAAGTGAAAGTGCTCCTTCGTATGCAACTGTAAAAAATTGGGTTGCTGAATTTAAACGTACGACCACGTTTAAACAAGCATTGAAGATGAACCACGTAGTGCACGTCCAAAAACGGCAATAACAACAGAAATTGTAGCCAAAGTGCATGATATGGTATTAAATGATCGACGAATAAAAGTGCGTGAAATTGCTAATATCATGGGCATCTCAAATGATCGAGTCCATTTAATTTTGCATGAAGAACTACAGATGAAAAGCTTTCTGCAAAATGGGTGCCGCATTTGTTAACAGTCGATCAAAAACGCATAAGAATGAACATTTCTCAAGCTTGTTTGGATCGTTTTAAGCGAAATAAAATGGATTTTAAGCGTTGTTTCATAACTGTTGATGAGACAAGGATCCACCACTATACTCCAGAGACAAAAGAACAATCCAAACAATGGACTGAAGCTGGAGGAAGCGCCCCAAAGAAGGCAAGAACAATTCAACCGGCTGGTAAGGTTATGGCAACGGTTTTTTGGGACTTCAAAGGTATTTTATTGATTGACTATCTGCAAAAGGGTAAAACAATAAATTCAGAGTACTATTGCAAACTTTTGGATCAATTAAATGTACAAATTCGAGAAAAACGTCCTGGCTTACAACACAAAAAAATAATTTTTCATCAAGACAACGCATCAGCGCACAAGAGTGTTTTAACAATGGCTAAAATCAAAGAATTAAAGTACGAGTTGCTTGATCACACACCTTATTCTCCTGATTTAGCTCCCAGTGACTTTTACTTGTTCCCAAATCTAAAAAAATTCCTTGCTGGCAAGCGTTTTACCTCAAATGAAGATGCAATTACAGTTGTAAACCACTATTTTGAAGACATTGAGGAAAACTATTTTAATCAAGGAATATAATTGCTAGAAAAGCGTTGGACTAAGTGTATTGAAGTTTCAGGAGATTATATTGAAAAATAAAAATATTTTTGAAAAACTGACTATTCTCTTTCTTTGATAGGCTAAGAAGTTTCCGAACCGCCCTCGTATATGCTTTGTACGTGATTAATATGCATTATTATATGCAACATGAATTGCGCTTTTGTTGTCACAGTGTAAAATAATTGACTTCTTCGAATTTGGGTCTAATTCATTTTGCAACCGCTGAAACCACAACGTGTCTTGAATAGCTGCAACCATGGACATAAACTCTGCCTCGGTGGACGATAGAGCTACAGTTTTTGACGTTTTGTTGCCCACGAAATTGCTGCATTTTGAAATGTGAAAATGTACCCAGTTGTTGATCGCCTCTCATCTATATCACTTGCCCGCATCCGCATCACAATACCCAACCAGCTCATGATTTTTATTAGAGTAAACAAGCCCTTTATCAAAAGTACCCTTAAGATAACGCATTACTCTCTTAACTGCTTCCCAATGAGCTTTACCTGGGTTATTGCAATATCTGCTCAAACATTGACAATATAACAAATATCTGGACGTGTAACATTCACAGCAAAAAGTAAATAGCCTATTGCCTCCATGTATGGATCATCCTGCATCAGCGTTGCCACTACGAAATTTTATTTTGAACCAAAATTTTTCCAAAATCGGACCAAAATTCCCTCCAGCGGACCAATTTCGAAGAAAAATGCGTTAAAAAATAATTTATTGTTGTACATAGTGCTTTTATTAAAAAAGTTAAATACTTTTCAATTTGAAAAAATAGACTTTTTGAAAAGGTCGAAGTCAATATTAGTTGACATCAACACAAAATTTTCATTCGATTTTCTGTGATTGAAATGGTATCTAATCCCACACTGAAAAAAAGCATTCACGGCTCCAAAGATTTTGTCTTTACGCTCATGATTTTGGGATTGATTCCGAGCCAAAGAAGCAGAGAATAGAATACAAGTGAAAACTATTTTATGTTTCAAGTAAAAAACGACTTTAAGATAATGTGTTAAAAAACACCTCATATTTTTAAAAGCTTTTAGTTTTAAAGTCAAGATGCAAAACGTCAACAATGTTTAATTAATTTTGAATATTTTTTCAGGAGTATTAAAGCCATTTTGACTTTAGTAAAACGAAATTTTTCATGTTAGGATACCTAATTTTATGTCGAATCACTTAACTATAAGGACAAACCGACTTCATTGAAAAGTTTATAGACTTTTGGATAAGGAAAAAACTTTATTTCAGAGAAATACGTCTTCTATGCTAAGCAAAATTCGCATTCGTATTTTAAGCACATGAAATCTTTGGCAATATTTTTATATTTATTATTGAATATGTGATAGATTTTTAAATACTAGAAAAAATTTATAAATTTGACCAAATTTATGAAAATGGACCAAAATGGGCCAAATTCCGTTTGGTCCGACCATCGGACCAATTTTAAAAATTAGAAATCTTTTGGACCAATTTTGGTCAAATCGAACCAAAACGGCAACGCTGTCCTGCATGTACTCTGTTTCTTTATTGGTTTTCGGACAAAACTCTTTAGATAATTTCTGATTGCAATCAACAGGTGCACTTATTGGATTACAATCATCCATTCCAAAACGTTTAAGGAAGTTCCTTATATATTGCGATTGGTCCAGTTTAATTGAATTTTCGAATCTTGTGATTTGAATTCCCAATACTGTATTCAGTGTTGCCAGGTTAGGGGTTTCCCCCCAAATTTAGGGGGTTTTTTCACGTTTAGGGGGATTTTTAGGGGTAAAATTTATTTGGGGGGATTTTTGGGGGTAAAAAATTATTTCAGACCTTATAAAGTGGAGCAATTCTCAAGCAAATTCGGAACAATTCTAGCATGAGTTATGAGAAAAAAGATGCGGAAAGTCAACAAGAAGATCCTAAATGCAAACGAGTATCCAATAGCATTATTTTCGTTATCTTTTTTAAACTCTTCTGTTGAAAGGGCATGTTTAATATTTGACAAAATTAAAAACAATCGTGTTTTAACTTAGCAGCTGAAATCTTTTTAAGAGTAAGCCCGCTTTTTAAATTGATATACATATTGTATTATTACATCCATAAAAAAATAATTTCCTCAGGGATGAAATTTTAATCAAACGAAAATCTCTTTTGTTTTAACGTATTTTCTTAAATAGCAAATTTTAATTTTAATTTACTTCAAAAGAAAACAAATTTTAGCATCAAAAGAAAACTTTTTCTAAAATTTCGTTTCTCAGGAAAGAACTCTTCTTTCAGGATATATATTTGTGTTAAATTTAATTTTTAAAGTGTATCACTACAGGATTTTTTTCACGTAATTTTGGGACCATTTTTTGTACTTTTATACTCTGAAATTTTTTGGGGGTTTTTGAAAAAAGCTTAGACCAATTTAGGGGTTTTTTTCTCAAGATTTGGGGGGAAGAATCAAAAAATCATCAAAAATCACCATTTCCAACTCTTACATTTTAAAGTGTTTGGTTAAAGATTTCTTGATATTTTCAATTGATTTTGCCTTATTCGACAAAATAAGAACATCGTCCACATAAATGGCAATGTAGGTAATTTCATCATTTAATACACGATAATATATGCATTGATCGACATCACTTCTTGTAAGAGCCATGTTCAACAGAATTTCATTCAATATTTCATTCCAGACTCGACTTACTTGTTTAAGCCCATATATCGACTTTTGAATCTTACAAACTCTGCCTGAACCATCGTTCATACCTTCCGGCTGCTCCATATATATCTCATTTTTCAGATTACCATACAAAAAGCAGGACGGTGCCACTTGCCACACAGCTAACGAAACAATGGCTCTTTTGCGCAACAAATTCAATGGCCGTGTTATCTCACGTAATGGCGATGTCAATTGGCCGCCAAGATCATGTGATTTGACACCGTTGGACTTTTTTCTTTGGGGTTATTTGAAAGAAAAGGTGTACGTCGATAAGCCAGCAACAATTCAAGAGCTAAAGGATGAGATAATTCGGCACATTAACGGCATAGAACCTCCATTATGCCTCAGCGTCATCGAAAATTTGGACCATCGGATGAAGGTGTGCCACCGAGGTCGCGGCGCCCATTTGATATTTTGTTCCATACATAATTGAGTAATACCAATATACCATAATAAAATAAAATTACAATAATTTCCTAAATAGTTTGTGTTTTATTCAAAATCAACATCGACCCTTGAAATTTTAACCACCCTTTAAATACCCACTTTCCAAGTCGTGTTTTCAATAAGTGAACTCAATTCAACATCCATTGCTAGCTTCCATTAATCGGCAAACTGTCATTTACATTCGGGTTCTATCATTAATGTTATTTCGGCTAACGCTAATTCATTTACATCGTTGTCTTGTTGAGATTTCACGCCGTTTTCCACGACTTTCCAGCATTTCTTAATCATCAAACAGGATTTTGCATGAAGTCTCCATATACCAAAATTCTCTCTTACTCGAAGTTTTTCGAATGGGAAACTTATTGAATTTGACGTCATTTCTGCTATGATGATTTTGGTTTGATTTTTGCGTTTTTAAACCTCGAAATTACAAAAACAGGACTAAAGGCCCATAACCTGATGAAAAGTGGAAGTGGTAGAATAAAACAACCAATGCGTACGAGTTTGAAAAGAAGGAATAATTATTAAAAAAAAAATTCTCTACGTATCATATACACAATACAGAAAAACAAAGACTACTAGACGAGTAGTAAACAAGTATAAATATTACAAGTTCATATTCAACATACCCCATTTACCATTCTATGATTGTGGGTATAAAAAATAATTTTCTCTATGAAGGAGCGGAGCGAAATTTTGTTTTCCCGGAGCGGAGAGATTTTTTTTCTCCGGAGCGAAGCGAAAAAAATGGACCACTCCGGATCCCTGCCCTCGAAGGTTTACTTTTTTAAGTGTTTAGTTTTCCCTAAAGAAGGGTATTAAGTTCGTATTTAGCAGCTAAAATAAAAAAATAATAAGTAAAAACAGATAAATCATATGTATTTGGCACATTTTATTATAACTTGAAAGGGAAACGATGTATCAATTCCAAAATTTGGATTCTTGTATATTAATCACCCTTATTCCTGAAGTCGTCCTCTCTCTTGCCGTCGCTTTTTGTCGTCTGTTGCTTTTAAGTCGTCTCGTCATTCATTTCGTATTCCTGTAGAGTGGCGACGATCTTTTTGTACCAATTACAATACCCGGTTATAAAAGGCCGATTTCATTAGATTCAATTCAATTCATTTATTCATCTAGCTTTTCATTCTATATACATATATACATAAAAACATAATTGTATGAGATTTATCTTAAAGATAGTACAGCATATTAATCTTATGGCTAGTCAAGTTATATCAGTTGTAACAATTTATATTACTTTAAATTAAGTACAAGGCAAAAATAGGAAAAACTTTACAAGTAGTAGAAAAGGACAAATATTAGTTGAAAAGGCGTAAGTCTGTGATGGACTATTTATAGAAATAGTATATCACAAAGATCGGGTATTTCAATTTGATAATTTCTTGATCGGTAATAATTATTTACTATATTAAGTTGGTGCATTCACTCATTATGCGATAAGGGGAAATTGACGTCTAGGGATCCCCTTCTGTGAATTATTAAACGGAAAGATAGCGGCTTGTGTTTTAGTGTGATTAATTTTTACCTTCCATTTTGAGAAATACTCTGTACATAATTTTTGGTTGAGCAGGTTTTGTATCATTAAATATGTTAAAACAACACAAATTGTTAAGTTCAACAAAACATCAATAATATACTAAAAAAGCATACCATTCGTACATTTCGAAATGTTAATTTATAACCACAGTGAGAAAAGACTAGAATGCAATTCTATAATTTGTTGTAGGGTTTCCATTCTTAGTCGTTCACTTTATTTGCAACGGCTAAATTTCTTGCTAAAATATCAGAACCAGTACCCACTTTTGTATTCACACAGTTTAAAAATTTTAAAACCATTTTCGTCACTTTTAGACATAAAGTCAAAATATCTGTCTTGCCTTCATGTTGAAACGGATTTGAGGCGAATTATCATTATTATCAGTAAAAATATTAAAAATCTAGCTAATGAAAAGAACAATTGCCAAATTTCCCACTAAAGGTGGTTATTACGTTTGAGTTTAGCCGCTAAAATCGTCATTTTTTCACGATTACTTTTCTTTAATAATCCATTTTAATGAATACAAACTTTGTGAAAATTTGCTTTGGGATATTCCCCATCAAGTTATAATGAAATCTGCAACAAATATGTATAGTTTGATGACTTTTTTTCTGATTTAGTTTTCACTTTAGAGAAAATTAGCGGCTAAACTCGAACTTAATACTCATCTTAAGGCCGGTACTATGTTCATTCTTGCGAAAAATTTTTATGGAAACTATTATTTCGCACATAGAAAGCGGCGTTTTTTTAGGTAGCTTGGAGCGCTATTTTACAGGGAGCGATATTGGATTAAGTTGGTGGTTGTTGCTTGTTTTTACAAAATAACATTTTATTTTTCCTTGGGCAATTGATCTGCTATTCCTTTGATCCTTTGTATAGTTTCGGAACAAAAATATGGTCCGTGTTTGATTTATAAACCCGCACAAATAGTTTTTAATAAATAAATTATTTCTTAATTCACATTGCAAATGGCGCCGTGCTATAAACGTCAGTTTTTCAACACGAAAAAACAAAGTATCACAAATGGAAAAAATTTCGCAAATTTTTCGCATTTTTTGGTTTTGTATGGAGTTTCAACGCGAAAACCGAACAGAGTACCGGCCTTTAATTGATAAACTCTTTTTGTATTAATATTCATACTACGTTCGCACTTTCAAAATCCGCTTTACTGCCTTGTACAACTGTGGTTTTAGTACTAAAAATGCGCTTTTTGCAACCCTGCCCCAATTTTCCTTGTAGATGGATGTGTGTATGCGTGTGCACATACGGGTTTGTGTGTGTATTGACATATTTACAAACAGCCGCTAAATCCTCAAATCAACGAAATCTCGTTAATTTGCCAGTCCGAACACTTGAGATTTGTAAAGATTTGAGTTCTAAATAGCGAGATTTCGTGCCTAGTGCGAACGTAGTATAACATTGTTATTTTTAATTATTTAATAAATGATTGTTAATCATATTTGTAGCTTTTGTTAGTGTTTATTTCTGTTTGTTTGGGTAAACAAAATTTGTTTTAGGGGGGCGCAACGAAATTGATACATATTTTGGGGGCGCGAAGCAAATTGGGTTGGGAAGCTCTGGTTTATATGTATCCTATAAGACCGATTTTTAAGGAAATCATGGGTGATCTTGCAGAGGCACGTAGGGAAACTAAAATTCATAAGTTTGTAAATCATCCCTTGATGCCAAATGGTATCAAACGCCTTTTCGATATCTAGCATAATTATACCAGTGGACTTCAAATTGCGCTTGTTTGCCAGAATCATATTCTTTATACGACATACCTGGTGGATTGTACTATGGCCCGCCTTGAAACCGAATAGCTCATCAGCAACAATATTACGTGAATTAACAAAGTCGTTCAATCGTGAGTGTATAATTTTTTCATAAATCTTCCCAATGGAATGGAAAAGGCTGATAGGTCGGAAGCTGTTAGGGTCCTTCAACGCCTTGTTAGGCTTGTGTATAACTATGATCTTAGCTACTTTAAACGAGCTCGGGAAATAGTTCAACCGTATGCAACTATTGAAAATGTGTAAAAGGTTCGTCTTAGCCCCCTCTGATAGGTGTTTGAGTAATATATTGGGCACGTTATCAAGTCCGAGTGATTTAGTAACCTTCAATCTTCCCAAAATGCCAAAGTTCTTCCCTCGAGATTTCAGTAACATCCTCTTCACAAGGAGGTTGAGTTCAAGGACTTCGCGGACTATGGTTCGTTCGGATGGGTGGTGAAAATTCCCCGTGAGATCATGAGACTTGGCAAAGGTATCAGCCAGGGTTTCTGCCTTTTCCTGGTCTGAGACCAGTTTTCTATCTCCCACCTGCAATGGAGCAATCTTGTTAGAGCCGTTACCCCTTAAGCCTCTGCTAATTCTCCAAAAACTTTTATCACCCGGTTTCATTCTGGAAAGAAAGTTAGACCAGACACTATTTCTATCCTCACTTATTCTGTCCTCGATCTTCCTGTTCAATAACTTACAGCACAGTTTATACAAATTATTTTCGGTTCCGTGTTCTTTGCTGTTTCCTTTTAAATTTATTCCTGGCTCCTATTAATTTCGCAATATCCCTGTGAATTTTATTATGACCCCCCGTGCGCAATAGCGGGGGTTGTAGCAATTCTTGCTTTCATAATGCAGTCCGTAAAACGCGTCAATGCATCGTCTGTCTTCCCCTTTGTGTCGAAACTGGATTCAGTACCTACAGTCAGATTATTATCGACCTGGTGTCTATAAATTGTCCAATTACATCTAGAATAGTCAAGTCTGGTAGTGTTCACAACATCATGAGTCTGACACGCTACTGTATACATTATTCGACGGCGTTCGAACGGAAAAACATAGCCTAAAGTTTCGAGGTCGATATTGAAAGAAGAATTGCTGAAGAGAAGGTCGATCGTCGATGGGTTTCGATGATCCTGATGAGGATATAAGGTTAGGCTGTTGGGGCCATAAATAAAGAAATTTCTGCCTTGGGACATTCGATACAAAACTGAGCCGGCAGAATCGACTTGGGAACAATTCCAAGAAGGATGTTTCGGGTTCAGATCACCAACCAGCATCATCTGGTGTTAGTGCAGATGATATATCAGCAAAATGTGGACTGTATCTGAGAGAACAAGCTGTAGTTATCTTAATTTTCCGAATGTTTAAATAAATTTCAACAGACAAATTCTCGATGCAATGAGTATTTGTTAAGGGAAGTAAGCAATGTCTGATAGACCTATGGATCAAAAGAGCAACACCGCCACCTCTAGAAGAGGTTCGATCATTACGATAAATAACAAAATTTCTAAAATAGGTTTTATGTTTATCGGCTAAAAGTTTCATTAAGTGAGGCAATATGAGCCTTTTGATCTTCTAACAGATATTCAAATTGTTTCAAAAGAGAGTAGTTTGAAATTGCATTCGAATTAAAATGAATTATTTTTAAATGCCCAAATTACTTGAGGTCATAAGCATACTTAACAAGGGACATAACTACATACATTTGTTGAGCTTTGGTTTTGCAAATATTGGTTTCCTCCAGAGCATTCGTAAATATATCAAATAATTCATCTATGTTGAACAGGTTGTTGTTGTCGCAGCGGTTTTTAAGCTGGCCAGCATAAGAGACATTATCATGTGGAGAAGTTGCGTTTGTATTTTGCCCTGTTGATAGTTGAAACTGTGGATGCGGCTGGGATATTTGCCGAGTGTTGATGGAGACGTTACGAGAACCCCCGTCTCTCTTTGGTTGTTTATTTGTTGCTCTAGCTCTTATCTCTAGATAGTGAGCACGCAGTGGGCAATTTACATCATTGGCTGAATGATCGGTACGCTCTTTTCCAAATTTCTTGCAGTTGAAGCAAGAGAAAACAGCAAGTCTCTTATCATTTTTCTTGAAAGTACAGTCACCTGTGTGATGGTTGTTTGCACAAATCATACATGCTGGATTCCTAAAACAATGCTCACACCCGTGCCCGAACATCAAGCAGTTCCAGCATTTTGTGGGGTTATTGCTTTTTCTTGGTTTCGGTTTTTTCCATGAAACAATAATATTTTTGATTGACTTGACTTCCTTAAGGTGAGAAGGAGAAAAGTGTTTTCGTACAAACTGTACTTTGTATACTGGACCCTTTGGGGAACTGTACTTTGTGGTTACTTCTATAACATTAGTGGGAGATATATTGTAGCTTTTTAAATCTTTGATGACGTCGTTTGGATCCATCTTATGAAGACGGTGCACTCCTACAAAGCGATTTCCCTTCGCTTTGTAGGAGTGAAAATCAATTTTTGATTCAGTAAGAGCTTTTTACAGAACTCATATTTTTCATATGTGGAAGGAAAAAATTTAGTACCAATTGAAGTGCGTTTGTATGAACATTCATCACCCAGAATATGTTGAATCTCAGCAAGCGGTATTGCACTATCCGCAACTAGCGGGATGGGTTTGGGATTAGGGGCCTCTGATGTAGATTGAGGTTCACGGGGTACCTCCATGTCTTCTAAATCAGCAAGAATGATTGATTACTACCTGAAGACGATGGACGACTAGAAGAAATGGAACCGCCGAAACGATGGAAGGTTTAGCCTTTTTGAAGGGTCCCGATTTGCTCCTTCGTTGAGGAAGAGATTGGGCCACGGGCCCATATTTAGTAATTTTTATTTCTTTGGTGACTGTTTATCGGTCCAGTTATAGTTCAATGACGAGCATAAGTAGAAATGTATTTTTTAAGGTCTTTATGCACGTAAACACGTGGACGTAACATTTCGACTGCACACTTGAGTGCTTGGGGAGAACTGCCGATATCATTAGAAAACAATGAGCTGATTTTAATTTTTTCGGTTTAAAATATTTTTATTTCTGACGCAATTTGATGCGGGAAAAATTTGGATATATATTCAAGGATAGTAAAAGCTTCCAAAACTATAAAAATGGAGATAACGCTGAGATCAATCACCCTTATTCCTCGCCGTCGCTTTCTGTCGTCTGTCGCTTTCTGTCGTCTTGTGATTCATTTGTTATTCCTGTAGAGTGGCGACGGCGACGACGACGATTACTTTTTGTACCAATTACAATACTCGGTTATAAAAGGCCAACATCATTAGAAAACACTCAGCCGATGAATTAAAATGCTGTTTGTTTGTAATACAAATTTGACTTGGAAAATCAAAATAAATGATAAATTTCAGGAAATGATTTACATTATCTAAGTTTGGTGCTAAATAAAATACATTGGCCTTGAAGGATTTCTATTAAAATGGAATTTAAAATCAACACCTTTACTTTAATTATGCAGTTTTCTTTTCTATGATTTAAATGTGATGACCATAACTACTTATAAAGATCTTTGTCAATTTAGTATAAATAGCGCAATAGATTTGAGATCGTTGTCAGCTCAGGACTCCTTTATATAGAACATGAATTGCTCAAAGAGTGCAAGCTGGAATAAATACTTTAATACTTTGTCTCTAAAGGCCAAAGGCATTGAACTACAAACCATTTGTTCCAACCGGTTTTAAATCTTGGAGTCAGTATAGATCATCTAATGGCTGATCTCTTGTACCTTTTTTCCATTTTTTTGTAATTGTTAATCACTTTACCTCTTACCAATTTCCACTTTTTTAATTTTTTTTTTTTCAATTGTTCGATTAATAAAGTCTAAAAAACTTAATCAAAACTTAATTAATCACTAAACTCGTCGCTGGTAAATTTAACGGCGACAAAAATCGACGATATTGGCAACAAAAAGCGACACCAGGAATACCGATTTTCGTCGATAGCAGATTACGAATACCAATTAGTGGGGACAGGCGAAAAGCGACGGCGAGGGCGACTTCAGGAATAAGGTTGAATATTTCTATGAAATATTAAGGAAAAATACCCATAAACAAATTATTATTTTCGCCCGATACAGCTAACTTAATACCGCCTTAATGCTTAAGCATGAAATATACATATAAATTCATCCGTTTTTAATATTTTTCACAGATTTTCCATTACTTCCCGTCTATAGGTTGCTATTATCACCCGATTTTTTTAAATGTTTAGTATTTTTTGATTTTGAAAGATGCTTCGATAGTATATTTCAGTCCGTGGTTCAAATGAAGACATCATATCAACTTTATTTTTTGAACATATTAGCCTGGTGATCTTTGAGCTACATAAAGAGAAATTTAATGCATTCACATATCTGGATCTTATTTCGACTCACAAATCCACGTATATTAGATTTTAAACTTTTTCAAAAAAAAATATTTTGTAGCGACTTACTTAGGAATAACCTCCTGAACCGATTTTGACAAAATTTGGCATGCGTAGTTATGTCATTTCTACTATCGCTGCAAAATTTCATGTAAATCGGAGTAAAAGTTTATCTTCTGTGGTTATAAGAGCGAAAGATATAAATGGGAGCTAGGTTAGGTGTAGTGGCAGCCCGATATTTCAGGCTCACTTAAACTATTCAGTCCATTTTGATACCACAGTGGTGAACTTCTCTCTTATCACTGAGTGCTGACCGATTCTATGTTAAGCTCAATGACGAGGGACCTCTTTTTTATAGCCGAGTCCGAGCGGAATTCCACATTGCAGCGAAACCACTTAGAGAAGCTTTGAAACACTCCGAAATATCATCAGCATTACTGAGGTGGGATAATCCTTCGCATAAAAACTTTTTGATGTTTGGTCGAAACTGGGTTTGAAACCCACGACCCTGTGTATGCAAGGCGGCCATGCTAACCATTGCACCACGATGGGTCCCAAAATGGCTGATATTTTGTGTAATATAACTAAATCACATTTGTATTTTTGTCAGGAGAAACCTTATGTCGAATATTTGCTACTGTATTGATTTCCGGTACGACTGGGGAGAATATGCATAGGCTGAAAAGGATATTCAATATGGTAGTACGTTTTGTGTTCAGTTTGGGTCGATTTGACCACGTTTCGGAACAAGCTATTGAATTCCTTGGGATGCCTTTTGCACTGTACGTTCAATTGCGGAACCTGATATTCTTTTATAGGGCCATCCAATGTGGATCTAGGTTGCTTTTTCTTGATAAGGTGTTTTTCTCCAGATCGACACGCAATCCACACAGATGATGTTGCCTCGTATATCGCATTCTATATGTGAACGTTCCTTCATTGTCCGCGTTGCTCGTATATGGAATATGGAATAGACTACCTTTAAACCTTCGCAGTTTCAATTTTCCTATTAATACTTTTAGAGCTAGGTTTTTGGAGTTTTCTTTACCACGAATATAATCATTGTTAACGCATTATCAACGTGTGTTCCATAACTCTAAATACACATTTGCAAGTCCTTTGGCTGGGGAGCCATTTTTCAACGCTTAGTAGGAGATATCTACTATATCTTAATATATATTTAACATTTAGTATACTTACTATTTATAAATATTTTTTATTATTATTTCTATTTACTACACCATTGTCTTAAAGATTTTATCTAGTTTTTTTTTTATATATACCATTGTTGAAGTTTATATTTTATTACAATTTTGTGTGATGCAGGATTTTAGGTCTATTTATTGACTTTTGTATCACTTTGTACGATAATAAATGAAATGAATTCTATTTTAGAGGGTACCAAAATGAACGTGTAAAAATTATCTTATTTATATTTATGAGTAAATCTCTCTATAAAGGCCCCATCATAATATGAGCAGATGCATTTCTAAAAACAAAAAATTGTAATCAAATAATTCGGCTTCAAGGAATTCATTTGCTATTGCAAATATTTCATAAATAGCACCGAGGATATTAATTACTCTAGAATAAATATGCAATATAAAAATAATACGGATGTGATAAACCAGTCTTTTTCCATTAAATACATACAATAAATAATTTATAGCTATGTTGAATATTTTAAATGTAAGTTGTTTCAAGAAATTTGTCTGAAACATGGAAGCATTGTACAATAATAGCAGTGAAGAAAAAAATGGCAAAACAAACAAATGTGAATTGTGGCCTATAGCGTAATGGTCTACCGAAATTAAATTTTAAGTGCCGAGTTTTTCCAAAACTAATTTTGTAAAGAGCCTTCCATTATCAATTACCAACACATTATCGCATAACTTCTTTTAATTTATTTCGGTTATTCGACCAGTGGTTAGGCATATAATCCGTATAATCTAGTAGGAATCGAAAAAGTATATTAGATTTGTGGAGACTACCTACACCACAAAGGAATTTTCCCCAATCGTGTTTTCTTAATTTTTTTCCTATTAATATTAACACATTTACGATAAAATAACAAAATACATCGTTTTATACTGAATTAAGACGGTAATTAAAAAACCAACCTTATGATCCTAATGGCGTTATACGAAGAAATATCAGAACCGCGTTCAACGTCATCGTCGGAATCGTTGTCCTTTTGTTTTTGGCCTAGTGATGCTTGAATTTGTTTATGTTTCTTTCGCAAATCTTCCAATGTGGCTTCTAAAGTCCATGGTGGTAAGTCGTTTATTGTAGCCGCTTGGTATATGAAAAATATTATGCCGAAAATAAATATGCATAGAAAAAACATTTTAGATTTTTGTTTGTAAAATGGAATATAGTATATGTTTTCACGCTTAACCCATGTTTTTTTCATTTTATTATATCCCACTCTTTTTTGGGTTTAATCAAAATAGTACTCAGATCCAAACTTAAAATGGGTTTTGTTTTTGTTATTCACTCGTCAACGATACCACCAGCGAGAACTTTTGTTTACAATTAACTCTTCTTCTTCCTTTGGTTAGTAAACATTGATACCAAAGCAAATATTAGTTATGCGCTTTATACGCTTTACAGACTATCAGTTATTCCGAACGGAATGTCGGTGTTTGTAAAGAATCTTACAATGTGTCGCATCGATACGACTTGTCGGAGATGACTAAATACTCGGTAAATGTGTTATCGATCCCATAAACATGCAGCAGTATCGATTATGCCTTCGGACTTAACTTATCATGTGCACAATATATGGGATATGTTCGACACGAGAATTGTCATCCGGAATAACAGATAGTCTGTAAAGCGCATTATGCGCCGCCCAGGCTATAAGTGTATCCGGACGATAGTACTGATGTTAAACATATCCCAGATATTGGTCACACTATAAGTTATGTGGGAATCGATACCGCAGCGTGTTAATAGGAACGATAACACATGTTTCCATTATTTAGTCATCCCAGACAATTCGTAGCGATTGGCCACACTGTACAAATTTACAAACACAGACATTCCGCCCGGAAAAACGTATAATCTGGACGGCGCATTACTGTCACCGCATTTAAGCCCATTTATCCGACCGCTTCCCAATAAACACAAACGTTTGAAAAATGTTAAATTTCAACAATTTTTCAAACATTTTTCAAAGGATAATGTAATATTCAAGTTGAGAAATTGTTGAGAAAATCGCGTTCTCAACAAAAAACAGACATTACCCTCAACAGTGAAATTCAACACATTAAGCCTACCTAATAAACACAAACGTTTGAAAAATGCTAAATTTCAACAATTTTTCAAACATTTTTTTTAAAGGATTAGGGTAATATTCAAGTTGAGAAACTATTGAGAAAATCGCGTTCTCAACAAAAAACAAACATTACCCTCAACAGTGAAATTCAACACATTAGCAATAATATCTCAAGTGTTATCCTCAAATTGAAATGCATCGTTACTCAATAATTTGTCAAACAATTTTCGATGCGACTCAAATTCAAAATTAACATCGTTGCAAATACTTTTCAACCTAAATTTGTATGAATGATATCCCCACTTCAAATTGAAAGTCAAAGCCAAAATTCTTGTATAATTTATTCATTTTCATCAAAATAAAATATATAATAATACACTACACTACATAATACACTACCCCTGCCAACATTTTTTGAATTTGGGGACTCTTTTGAGAATCCCCACTACGTCGAAAACAATCATATACGACATCAAAAACTCGTCGGAAAAGCGCCGTCACTATTGAGAAGTTGTACCACGCCAAGTTACTACAAAAATGTTTCGCATGAGTGCAATTATTAGGTGCCTTTATAGATCAATTTAGAACGACGCCAATAAGGGACCCTCCAAACAATCAGAAAAAGTGCATTTTAAGATAGTTGTAAAAGAATCATTGTGGTCGAGTAAAACACGTTTGTTTAGATATTTATTAATTTGATTAAACATTTACAAATTCTTAAAAATATAACATTTATACCACTATCACATTACATTTAACATAATTTTTGGCATTAATGATGATGTTGAGTTACAAGTAGCGAGTTACATGTTGCTGCGTCTATCAACCAGTGTTTTTATTCCATGGAGGCAGCGTGTCTGTAAAATATCTGAAAAACAATCACTTTATTCCATTTGGAAAATCACCAAATTGTTCACCAATATACCTTTCACAATTTTAAGCGTATAATCTATGTTTTCAGAACTTTATTTTCGTTTTTATTTAATTAAAATATAACAAGCTGGTTGCGCTTGGCGTTTCAAAAAAAAATGGCTTTTTTAACGGTAGGGATGGCAAATTACTTGCATGTACTTTTTGATGTACCTTTTCATGATGGTTGAAGTGACATTTACGAGTCTGTGGTAACGATGAGGTTGAAATGGAACTTTGAAATGCTGGCAGGGACAATACCAATTGATAAATAATAATCTTATTAAACATATCAACAAATAAGAACAAAAAAAAAACAAACAACAAAACTTTAAATATCTTAAACATTATTAGTAAACACTTTTGCATTGATAATTAAAAGTACAAAAATATTTATGAAGACTATTATACTTTTATCCAGTCTTATCAAATAATGGATGGAAAAGATCCAATGAATTGATTGATAATCATTTTATATTTCTAAATTAATTAATTAAGAAAATTAACCGTGAAAAAAAGCTGGGTTTCAGCTTGAAAACTGAACATAGTACTCAGCTTTAGGTTGAAAAGTATTTGCAACGATGTTAATTTTGAATTTGACTCGCATCGAAAATTGTTTGACAAATTATTGAGTAGCGATGCCTTTCAATTTGAGGATAAAGGTGAGTACCAAGGCATATTAATTAAAGGTAAAGTCACGAGCAAGCGTGTGTACCCCCCCATGATATTAATAATGTCAAACTAAAATGGCAGATCACTCAAGTTATGTTTGTATGTGTAGTGTTGTTGTGTTTGTGTTGTTGTATTGTTGAATGCATATATAAAACATCCCTGCCAGCATTTCAAAGTTCCATTTCAACCTCATCGTTACCACAGACTCGTAAATGTCACTTCAACCATCATGAAAAGGTACATCAAAAAGTACATGCAAGTAATTTGCCATCCCTACTGTTAAAAAAGCCATTTTTTTTGTGAAACGCCAAGCGCAACCAGCTTGTTATATTTTAATTAAATAAAAACGAAAATAAAGTTCTGAAAACATATATTATACGCTTAAAATTGTGAAAGGTATATTGGTGAACAATTTGGTGATTTTCCAAATGGAATAAAGTGATTGTTTTTCAGATATTTTACAGACACGCTGCCTCCATGGAATAAAAACACTGGTTGATAGACGCAGCAACATGTAACTCGCTACTTGTAACTCAACATCATCATTAATGCCAAAAATTATGTTAAATGTAATGTGATAGTGGTATAAATGTTATATTTTTAAGAATTTGTAAATGTTTAATCAAATTAATAAATATCTAAACAAACGTGTTTTACTCGACCACAATGATTCTTTTACAACTATCTTAAAATGCACCTTTTCTGATTGTTTGGAGGGTCCCTTATTGGCGTCGTTCTAAATTGATCTATAAAGGCACCTAATAATTGCACTCATGCGAAACATTTTTGTAGTAACTTGGCGTGGTACAACTTCTCAATAGTGACGGCGCTTTTCCGACGAGTTTTTGATGTCGTATATGATTGTTTTCGACGTAGTGGGGATTCTCAAAAGAGTCCCCAAATTCAAAAAATGTTGGCAGGGTTGTAACTCAACATCAATCTCTTATCAATGCATAAAAATGTGTTAAATGTGATGTGATAGCCGTATAAATGTTATATTTATGAGAATTTATAAATGTTTCATAAAATTAATAAACATCTAAACAATCGTGGTTTACTTGACCACACCCTGCCAACATTTTTTGAATTTGGGGACGCTTCTGAGAATCCCCACTACGTCGAAAACAGTCGTATACGATATCCAAAACTCCTCGGAAAAGCGCCGTCACTATTGAGAAGTTGTACCACGCCAAGCTACTGCAAAAAAGTATCGCATGAGTGCAATTATAAGGTGCCCTTCTGGATACATTTAGAAGGACGCCAATAAGAGTCCCTTCAAACAATCAGACAAAGTGCATTTTAAGATAGTTGTAAAAGAATCATTGTGGTCAAGTAAAACACGATTGTTTATTAATTTTATTAAACATTTATAAATTCTCATAAATATAACATTTATACGACTATCACATCACATTTAACATATTTTTATGAATTAATAAAAGATTGATGTTGAGTTACAAGTTACATGTTGTAGCGTCTATCAGCCAGTGCTTTTATTCCCAATGGAGGCACGGTGTCTGGAAAAATATTTGAAAAGCTATCACTTTATTCCATTTGGAAAGTCAAAAATTGTTCACCAATATATGTACCTTTCACAATTTTAAGCTAAATAACTATGTTTTCAGCACTTCATTATCGTTTTTATTTAAATAAATTATAAGAAGCTAGTTGTGCTTGGTGTTTCACAAAATATAAAATGACTCTTGTAACAATAGTGATGGCAAAATACTATCACAGTTGGCGATTGTTGCAGTGTCACATACGAGTCCGTGGTAGCGATGAGGATGAAATGGAACTTTGAAATGTTGGCAGGGCAATGATTCTTTTACAACTATCTTAAAATGCACTTTCTCTGATTGTTTGAAGGGGCTCTTATTGGCGTCCTACTAAATGGATCCAGAAGGGCTCCTAATAATTGCACTCATGCGATATTTTTTTGTAGTAACTTGGCGTGGTACAACTTCTCAATAGTGACGGCGCTTTTCCGATGAGTTTTGGATATCGTATACGACTGTTTTCGACGTAGTGGGGATTCTCTGAAGCGCCCCCAAATTCAAAAAATGTTGGCAGGGATTAGTAAAGAAAAGTAATCGTGAAAAAATTGCGATTTTAGCGGCTAAACTCGAACTTAATACTCACCTTTAGCCGCTAAACACGTCATTTTTTCAAGATTACTTTTCTTTAGTAATCCAATTTAAGGAATACAAACTTTGTGAAAATTTGCTTTGGGCTTTTCCCCATCAAGTTATAATAACATTTGCAACAAATATGTATAATTTCATGCATTTTTCTTACTGATTTAGTTTTCACTTTAGCGATTTTAGCGGCTAAAGGCCGGTATGCGTCACTAGCGAAAAATTTCATTCCCATAAGAAATGCATTGCTATTTATGCTAACGAAATTTTCGGTAGCGTTCAATTTCGTAAGCTGGTACGCACCTCTAATGAAAATAACAGGGTTGTCAAAAGCATATTTTGGCAACAAACATTTAATTTAGTACAATCATTGTGTGCGTAAAAGTTTTAAAATGTCTGTAATAATAAACAATTTATTTGAGGAATATTTGGAACATATATTAACAATTTCTAAAAGCGATTAGCTGGTTTAAAATTTGTGTACACAGCCCTGTTTTTTTGTTGTAGACTTAAATAAATTTTTGCTACCGAAAATTTCGCTAGAGGTGCATACCTTAAGGGTAGGTATTATGGGTAGGTACTATGTTCGGTTTTCGAGTTGAAAACCACTTTATTTTCGCGATTACTTTTCCTTAAATAACCAAAATTATAAATGAAAATTATTCCTGTAAAGTCTTGCCGAAATCTAGAGGAACAAGAAACTACGCATCAATTGAGTTAATTTGTCTGCTTTATATTGAACTGTTTTAATAAAGTAACCACGAAAATTTCAACGCGAAAAGCGAACATAGTACTTACCTTAAGGCCGGTACTATGTTCATTCTTGTGAAAAATTTTTATGGAAACCATTATTTCGCACATAGAAAGCGGTGTTTTTTAGGTAGCTTGGAGCGCTATTTTACAGGGAGCGATATTGGATTAAGTTGGTGGTGTTGCTTGTTTTTACAAAATAACATTTTATTTTTCCTTTCGCAAATTTTTCGAGTTTCAACGCGAAAACCGAACAGAGTACCGGCCTTTACAGATTATCACTTATTCCGGACGGAATGTCGGTGTTTGTAAGGAATCTTACAGTGTGCGGATCGATGCGACTTGTCGGCGATGACTAAATAATCGGTAAATGTGTTATCGATCCCATAAACATGCAGCAGTATCGATTATGCCTTCGGACTTAACTTATATTGTGCACAATATATGGGATATATTCGACACGAGCACTGTCGTCCGGAATAACTGATAGTCTGTAAAGCGCATTAATATTTTGGGCGGAGGCTACACTGTTAAGGAATTAAAATACATGAAATGGCAACACAGGTGATGTATTGTATTTGGTCGTATTAAATGAATTAAGTTTACGGAGGAATTTATTTGTTGGAAAAGAAATTGATAGCAGGTATGAGTGTGTAGTTGTTAGAAATTAATAATACTGTGGTCTATCAAGTTAGACATATATTTTGTAAATTCAAATTGAATATTGTTATTAATAAGACGTAATATAAAGGAGATGGATACGTCATTGGCATAGCTGCTAAACACGGAAGATGTGAGACATAAAATTTCGTAAATTGCGAAGTTTTTACCATAGACTCAACATATATACTTACCATACGATTATTATATTTCACTTTTTATTTTACACAATATATACGCGGAATTTGTTGCAATAATTAATGTTAATTTTCAGATATTTTTTGTTGTGGCTCTCTTACATACATTTTAAGTGCAATGGACTTTTCAAGCATTATCCAGAAAAACGAACCACACCAGAGAACTATTATTCACTTGGATATGGATTACTTCTATGCTCAAGTCGAAGAAATACGCAATCCATCTCTGCGATCTAAAGCGTTGGGAGTTCAGCAGAAGAATATTGTGGTAACTTGCAATTATAATGCAAGAGCACATGGAGTTAAAAAACTAATGCTCGTTGCTGAAGCCAAGCGATTATGTCCAGATTTGGTACTAGTTTCTGGCGAAGATTTAACACCATATAAACAAATGTCACAAAAAATTTTTGAAATATTGCTCAATTACACACCGCTGGTCGAAAAGCTGGGTTTCGATGAAAATTTTTTAGATGTATCAGCATTAGTAGAATCACGGGAACAGCTAAAATTACAACAAGACAAGGATGATATCGATATTCCTGAAGTGGACGGGCACATATATCCTTCCGACGGCACCACATTGAACGCCTGTAGATGCGGATGTTCACATCGACTTGCAGTTGGTACACAAATTGCCAGAGAAATCAGACAGGAATTAAAAAACAAACTGGGATTGACATGTTGTGCCGGAATTGCATATAATAAGCTTTTAGCTAAACTAGTGGGCTCTCAGTACAAGCCCAACCAACAAACCGTCCTTGTTTCTTCTCACGCTGAACAGTTCATGCGTGAATTATGTGATTTGAATCGCATTACTGGTATAGGTCAGAAGACAGAATCTCTACTTCTAGAAAGTGGCGTTACAAATGTTGAAGAACTTCAAAGATGTAACATAGATTTTTTGAAGAAGAAGTTCGGGTATGAAACAGCGATGAAACTTAAAGACCTTGCTTTTGGTAAGGATGGTTCAGCAGTTCGCCCTACCGGAAAGCCGAAATCTATTGGATTGGAAGATTCCTGCAAACCAATTTCTGTGCGGACGGAAGTGGAGGAGCGTTTTCGTTTACTCTTGTTGCGGTTAATGGAACAGGTACAAGAATTTTTTTTATCAACTTATGAATTAAATTAAAACGTCAGTATATTCCATAGGTTGCAGAAGATGGACGTATCCCAATATGCATTAAAGTAGTTTTGCGTAAATTCGACATACAGAAAAAAACAAGCCATCGCGAAACTAAACAAGCGAACATTCTCCCATCATTATTCAAAACGTTAACTTGCAGTGAGAGTGGAGGCCCAAAAGTAATTCTTTCCGATGGCTCTCAAGAAAAACTTCTTAAAATTATTATGCGTTTATTTGAACGAGTTGTTGATTTAGGCAAGCCTTTTAATGTAACTCTCATAGGCCTGGCCTTTTCCAAATTTCAGCAACGCAAAGTGGGGTCGTCATCGATTGCAAATTTTCTTATAAAAAAGACCGATTTGGAAGTTCAATCCATAACATCACTAACGAATACGGATGTTGATACTAGCACAGACTTTACGCAAGGAAACTTACCTACGCCTGTACCCAACAAAGATAATGAAGCTTTTCGGTCCTCGCCCACCACTTTTCAACCAAGTGACCAGTTCTATCGTCGACGAACAACGGCGGCATCTCCCATTCCCATGCTAGTGGATAACGGCTCTGAATCCGGTGCCACAAATTCAGATTTTTCTGATTTTTCCGAAACAGAGATTGAACCTTCACCAAAGAAAAGTAGAATAAGTCGATTGCTACTGAATAAACGGCGTTGCTTTGGTACTACTGCGCTAAATAATACAACTTGCGATACCGCAGCAGACGTTGCATCACCAAGCAAACTACGTGTTTGTGACCTTAGGTTGAATTCTCGGGATAGTGATAGAGACTGCCCTACACTAGCTTGTAACGTTGCATCAACATCTTTCATCGAGAATCTGAATATCCCTCTCCCCAATGCTTCAAATTCCAGCCCCAGTTCTTTACCAACACCGCGAGACCGAAATGAGAATCTGGAAGACTTTCAAGCCAATGCTTTAATATTATCAAATCATCACGCTGTACCTACAGAAATTTCTTCCATGGATGAATGTTTTGATAGAGAAAAAGCCATTTCCAGCCAATCAAAAAGAGATATGAATGATAGAGAAAATATAAAAGAGCGTATATCTAACATTCCATGTCCAGCAGGTGTAGATCCACAAGTTTTCAACGAACTTCCAGTTGAGGTGCAAAGAGAATTGATAGCTTCATGGAGAAGTTCATTAGCAGCTGCAGCAGCAGCTCACTTGACTCCAGCCCAGAATAGCGCCAATGCTTCCAATGCATCACAAATACCAGCATCCAATGGTGTCGTTAATTCGAATGGTTCTCAAAAAAATACTCTTTATCGGTACTTTTTAAGAAATAAGTGATCCCTTAGATATCGCGATTTTTTGTATGCGTATGTTTATAAAAACATTAATACCTTTCGAATTTTTTCTTAAAGATACTGCCACACTTATTTTTTACATTTTTATACTCGGAAAACATTTTTTCAAATAAAAGAATTGAAGGACTTTGTAACCCATTGTTTCATCACATGTGTGGGTGGGTAATGGTAACTAAATATAATATTGGTAATTTCGTATTCTCTAATCGATCCCAGGACCGGCGACCCTTATGCTTATGGACCAGTTCCAGTTCTAAAATTTACACTTTAGGACATGACAACCAAAGTAAACGTTCTGCGACACTTTAGGTTGAGCAAGTTTATATATAGGAAGCAAGTTTATATATATATATATATATATATATATATATATATATATATATATATATATATATATATATATATATATATATATATATATATATATATATATATATATATATATATATATATATATATATATATATATATATATATATATATATATATATATATATATATATATATATACATATATATATATATACATATATATATATATATATATATATATATATATATATACATATATATATATATACATATATATATATATATATATATATACATATATATATATATAATATATATATATATATATATATATATATATATATATATATATATATATATATATATATATATATATATATATATATATATATATATATATATATATATATATATATATATATATATATATATATATATATATATATATATATATATATATATATATATATATATATATATATATATATATATATATATATATATATATATATATATATATATATATATATATATATATATATATATATATATATATATATATATATATATATATATATATATATATATATATATATATATATATATATATATATATATATATATATATATATATATATATATATATATATATATATATATATATATATATATTAAGGGTTATTCTTTTGAGGTTAGGATTTTCATGCATTAGTATTTGACAGATCACGTGGGATTTCAGACATGGTGTCAAAGAGAAAGATGCTCAGTATGCTTTGACATTTCATCATGAATAGACTTACGATCTGCCACAACGTCGAATTTTCAGTGAATGGGCCCTAGAAAAGTTGGCAGAAAATCCGCTTTTTTATCGACAAATTTTGTTCAGCGATGAGGCTCATTTCTGGTTGAATGGCTACGTAAATAAGCAAAATTGCCGCATTTGGAGTGAAGAGCAACCAGAAGCCGTTCAAGAACTGCCCATGCATCCCGAAAAATTCACTGTTTGGTGTGGTTTGTACGCTGGTGGAATCATTGGACCGTATTTTTTCAAAGATGCTGTTGGACGCAACGTTACGGTGAATGGCGATCGCTATCGTTCGATGCTAACAAACTTTTTGTTGCCAAAAATGGAAGAACTGAACTTGGTTGACATGTGGTTTCAACAAGATGGCGCTACATGCCACACAGCTCGCGATTCTATGGCCATTTTGAGGGAAAACTTCGGAGAACAATTCATCTCAAGAAATGGACCGGTAAGTTGGCCACCAAGATCATGCGATTTGACGCCTTTAGACTATTTTTTGTGGGGCTACGTCAAGTCTAAAGTCTACAGAAATAAGCCAGCAACTATTCCAGCTTTGGAAGACAACATTTCCGAAGAAATTCGGGCTATTCCGGCCGAAATGCTCGAAAAAGTTGCCCAAAATTGGACTTTCCGAATGGACCACCTAAGACGCAGCCGCGGTCAACATTTAAATGAAATTATCTTCAAAAAGTAAATGTCATGGACCAATCTAACGTTTCAAATAAAGAACCGATGAGATTTTGCAAATTTTATGCGTTTTTTTTTTTTTAAAAGTTATCAAGCTCTT
Source organism: Haematobia irritans (assembly GCF_050003625.1). Classification (NCBI taxonomy): domain Eukaryota; kingdom Metazoa; phylum Arthropoda; class Insecta; order Diptera; family Muscidae; genus Haematobia; species Haematobia irritans. The sequence continues at coordinate 94,683,747 of NC_134397.1, read as the reverse complement.
AACAAATCACCCTTTATATATATATATATATATATATATATATATATATATATATATATATATATATATATATATATATATATATATATATATATATATATATATACTACTACTACTACTATACTCGTTCATATTAATATTCATTACAGTTGTTATTCTTAATTATTTTTAATCATTGTTAATCATACTACATGAATTTAAATTTAAAAAAAACTTATTTTTCTTAATTTATTCTGTTTGGGTAAACAAAATTTGTTTTAGGTTGACTAAATGGAATATGTGTGGGTTCACAACGAAATCGATAATGGTTTTTGGGGTCGCAAGGAAAATTGGATTGGGAAGCTCTGCTCTAGATTAATTAAATTTAAAAATCTAATTGTCCATCCAATTTGGAACCAACGGTAAATTTATAGTCAGCTTTTCAAGTTTCTTCTCGAGAAGAGGGTTGGCCTGTCACAAATATTGACTTTTGACGACAAATAAATAAACGATAATATAATAAATAGCTAATTAACACATAAAACCACTGATTAAGTTTGGACACAAAAATCAATAAAATATTTAATTGAACAAATTACAAACTTAATTGAAAGTGCCGAAAAAATTAGGCAATATTTTAATCAAGAATATATTTAAATTCCAATTAATTCGTGATGTAATGTAAAAGAGGGGTCCAAAGTTACCCCACGTCCTAAATTACACAAAAAAATTTCATCTCACCCGTTATAGGTTCATTATTTACCATAAATCCATTACAATGTAACATGAGTTCCCATTTTAGCATATATAAGGGCTCGTGTTCAATTTTATAACGAGATCCATTATAATTCACATTTACCATTTCTAGTTTTGCATAATTCCAGTTTAAATTTCAAACACAAAATACTATTTTATTTACATTTATTATTAGGTGAAATATTACAAATGACATTAAGATATAAGCACATGAATTCTATTAAAGGTACGGTCACACCGAGCAAATATTTCCTGAAATTAAAACAGAGAAGAAAAAATGACGAATACTGTCCAACCAAAAAATATTTTGGGCTTATATTCACCGTAATTTTGTGGAGTATTTTTCAAAAACAGTATGCAGTTACTGCGAAGATTTTTCTGCTAAAAAGGTTGATACTCATTTTGGTCAGATCTTTGCCTAGTGTGGCCATACCTTACATAAATAAATACATAACTTGATACAAGTAAGTTTTCTTGAATGTGTGTGAGAGAAACATTCATAGTACATATTGTAAAGTATTTAGGAGGTTCTATATACTCCAAGTATTCACTATTTAATGCAATTTTAATCTAGTTAATAGTAAATTTATAAGAATTATATGATTATCGAGGCTGTGTTTGGGCATTCCGAAGTAGAGGTTGAATTCAATTTATTAAAGCGGAAATATATGTGTTCAAAGTACATGATTTATGTCAGTAGACTAGTGGCTTAACCAACCCACCTTGATGAAGTATTTTCGTAAAAAGATTTCTATGGGCGATAAATTGCCAGTACTTACAGAGGCACCACTTAGTAGTAGCGTTTTTAATGAAAGGTACGATGTCGGGGGTAAGTTAAAATTTTTACAAATTTGCTGCTCATTACTTGACAAAAGGTTCGTACCTAATGGTTGTGGCAAATGATTCAGTTCATCCAATTGAGAGCGTAGAATGTTACTCATCGGCATAGCTTGTAATTGTGTTGACTGTTGTCCTTTTTGGGCGTTTGTTTGGGACAATGTGACATTGTTGTGGACTTCTATTGGCTGTATTTGTAATTTCTCCGTGTTTGGGTTTTCTATTATTGTAACGTCGTTTACTTGTAGTTGCGGTACCGGATTTTTCGTTGATCCCGTTATCAATTGCTGCATGTGAGGAGGTTGGTTCATATTCGCCTGAGATTTTATTAGCGGCATTTGTGATATATGCATTGAGTTCATCCCCGTTACCGACGCCAACGATATCGTCGTATGAGCCGGTGATCCCCGATAGCTATCCAAGTAATTTTTGTTGTGCGATGATACGACGTAGGAGATCTGGTCGCCGGTGTGGGGCATGTTGCTTTGTACGATTGAATTTTGATTTTCGCTTACGTTTAATGGTTCTCTGTATAAATAAAAATCCAGTAAGATAAGGAATCTATATAAGGTTTAAACTACTTACATTTTTCGATTGCTGTGCTGCGGGGAGTGCGAGGAATAGCCTGGCTGCCGAGGATTTCCAATGTTGTGATGAATATTGTCCTGTAGTGAAACATTGTCTTATACATCCATTTAAACGTTCGCCACTATGAGTGCTGATAATACACGGAAGCTGAATATCGCAAACAGGTAAAAAAGAAACATTAGTTCCTTCGGATTTGTGAATAAGTATATTTTCAATATCTTTGCCATATTAAGTTCTTCAAGACATTAATTCAAATAATTTAATGTTTTTTCTGTTATGAGTTATTACCATCACACGATATTCAATGTCTTTCGTGTATTAACAGTTGTATACAATTGTAACATAAAACATTTTAAGTGATTACAAAACAATATTAATTTACTTATTTATTGGCTAATCATATTTCCAATAAAATGTTGATACTCATTTAAACAAAAAATAATTAAGCTTTGGCTGCTAAGGTCTTTAATATATTTTTAAGGTCTTTAATATTTTATATATTTATATTTTAGATGTCCCATGCTTCGTTTTATCTGGACAGATCTAAATACTATGTAATTCTATATTAATATGGGATATATTTAACCTGTAATATTGTTACAATTAGCTACATATGTATCTCTGGCATAAAAAAAGTGTATTAACACAATGAAGCAAAATATAATAATTCGACGTAAATAATTGAGATCTGATGCCTATATTTATGCATCGAAAACTATAATATAACCATACAATATTTGCACCACAATGGGAATACAATCAACAATTTTGATTTGTTCAGCCGCAGATTTTTGGCACATCAACGCCGTCAACCAGCTAAAGGAAAATACCAAAAGAAATACGTACAATCTTGTGTCTGATGGCAATTTACGTTTCTCAATGGTATACTGATTCTGGGACTACATGCCATGTATGCAACAAGACAGAATTTTTTGATCATTTGGAAAACAATTTTGTGAATACAATAACTGTCGCAAATGGATAACTAAAATCTTTTGGAAAAGATCATGGATATTAGAATATTTTAACAGGTTGGCTGATAAGTCCCCCGTCTGACACATAGATGGCGTCGCTAGTATTAAGTGCATATTATTTTTATATAGCACCAACCTTCAAATGATTCGTGTCAAAATTTGACGTCTGTAAGTTAATTAGTTTGTGAGATAGAGCGTCTTTTGTGAAGCAACTTTTGTTATTGTGAAAAAATGCAACAAAAGGAATTTCGTGTTTTGATAAAATACTGTTTTCTGAAGGGAAAAAATACGGTGGAAGCAAAAACTTGGCTTGATAATGAGTTTCCGGACTCTGCCCAGGGAAATCAACAATAATTGATTGGGATGCAAAATTCAAGCGTGGTGAAATGAGCACGGAGGACGGTGAACGCAGTGGACGCCCGAAAGAGGTGGTTGCCGACGAAAACATCAAAAAAATCCACAAAATGATTTTGAATGACCGCAAAATGAAGTAGATCGAGATAGCAGAGGCCTTAAAGATATCAAAGGAACGTGTTGGTCATATCACTCATCAATATTTGGATATGCGGAAGCTCTGTGCAAAATGGGTGCCGCGCGAGCTCACATTTGACCAAAAACAACAACGTGTTGATGATTCTGAGCGGTGTTTGCAGCTGTTAACTCGTAATACACTCGAGTTTTTCCATCGATATGTGACAATGGATGAAACATGGCTCCATCACTACACTCCTGAGTCCAATCGACAGTCGGCTGAGTGAACTGCGACCGGTGAACCGTCTCCAAAGCGTGGAAAGACTCAAAAGTCCGCTGGCAAAGTAATGACCTCTGATTTTGAGAAGGGAAAAACCATTAACAGTGACTTTTATATGGCGTTATTGGAGCGTTTGAAGGTCGAAATCGCGGCAAAACAGCCCCATATGAAGAAGACAACGCACCGTGCCACAAGTCATTGAGAACGATGACAAAAATTCATGAATTGGGCTTCGAATTGCTTCCCCACCCACCGTATTCTCCAGATCTGGCCCCCAGCGACTTTTTCTTGTTCTCAAACCTCAAAAGGATGCTCACAGGGAAAAAAATTTGGCTGCAATGAAGAGGTGATCGCCTAAACTGAGGCCTATTTTGAGGCAAAACCGAAGGAGTACTACCAAAATGGTATCAAAAAATTGGAAGGTCGTTATAATCGTTGTATCGCTCTTGAAGGGAACTATGTTGAATAATAAAAACGAATTTTGACAAAAAAATGTGTTTTTCTTTGTTAGACCGGGGACTTATCAACCAACCTGTTAGATGGCTATGGCAATGAAAAGAAAGTGCAGATTAAGGATGTTCCATATATTCCAAACATTGAAAGCAATTTGGCCGAAAGGGTGACCATTTTAGTAGATATATCCCAGCAAAAACTAGGTAACCACATCTCATTACAATTCACATTACCAGGAGTAAAGCTGTCATTACACGTTGCATTACATTGCGGCGAGTTATAATGACTAACTTGTAATGACAAAAATAAATACTTCTCGGTAATTTTCGAATTGTTACTCTCAAATTTTTAGGCAGTTGTAGTTAACGAATTAATAAAATAGAATAAATGATGGTACCATTAGGTATAATTATTCACATAATCGAGCACTTACATAAAAAATCAAAAAGAATATGTAATGTAACGGTAATTCTGAAAATTGTTCCGTTAAGAATTTTTTATCACAAATATTTCATAATGATTGTGTTTAATGACATTGTCATATTATGTTTTAAATAAATGCTTTCTTATACCTCATTCACATTACACTTCCAAAATGCGCTTAAACTAAATTTCAAATGCCATTTGCCTTATAAAAAAGAGACTTAAAATCCACTTTTAGTAGATTTTGAACCTTATGTGAATTGGCTATTGGATATATTATAACGTAATTCACGAATCCAACTCCTAAAACAACCTACATTTATTTCTATTTTAAGTGTGAAATTAATTTGCATCTTATTTAGATTATTTATTAGATATTTTGTTTATTTATACAATATTCGTTTCTATTCAAGTAGTTCTTCTATTACAGCATCACTCGTCATATTTTGATCCATTGTAATCGGCGATAGAAATCAATATTTTCGAGATTTGGTTGCCTGAGACAATAAGTGGCTATTTTGCAGGCTTTGGTGTATCTACGAATAAGTCATTACATATTAGGTGATTATATGCTTTAAATGCACTACTTATTTTATGGCCGAAAGTATGCCTGGGGAGAAGTACTTTCCTTCTAGGACATGCGTATGTAAATATAATCCGAAGCGATGCCAATTAATAAGTGGTTATTAATTTTTAAATAGGCTTACCTACAAGATTACCGGGTAATGATAGTTTTTGCTCGGATGGTAATATATTTATTGAGCTGAAAGCCGGAAATCTCCGCAAAAGAATACTGTAATATGGTAAAGGCAAAATATGGGGAATATCCAAAAGTCCTAAGGTCGGACAATGGAGGAGAATATACTAGCAATGAAACTGGTAATTTCTTAAAGCAATGTGGAATACAACAGCAGTTTACTGTACCCTATAATCCAAAATAGTATGGCTGAAAGGCGGTTAGATATCTAGTTGAAATGATTCGATGCAAGCTGATTGATGCGGAAATGCCAAGCTCATATTGGGGAGCGGCTACTTATATTCAATATCGTCGTTTTACTAAAACTAAAAATTTTTGTTTTTGATTTCAGCTTAAAACCATGCATTGACTAAACTACAAGTGTAGCTTAACCAACAGAGGAAAATAATGTTTGTCAAATTTATTTGGGCAAAGCCATATACACAGCAAGATGGTTGGATGGACGCACGTTTCGGAATTACCACATTCCTCATCAGCATCCTCTACTTGCAGCAAAACTATCAAGCAATTTTCAGAATAAATTCAGGCAGTTCACTAAACCCAAAAGTAAACCACACTTGAACTTTCCGAAAAAAGATTTTACATGATAGCCGGCTTATGCCGAAATAAATTCGTACAAACATATCTCTTTTCCTTAATTTTAGTATGCGAATGTTAGTGGTAGAAATATGAGTGAGAGTATTAACGAATTGAAAAGTAATAAATAAAAAGTATTAAATGATAAAAAATTCTGTTTAAATATGTACAGTGAAATTTAAAATTCAAATATTGACCATTTTTTTGATATTTGGAAGCAAGTGCTTAGAACAGTTGTCGCTCAATTCTATCTTTATCACATTTAAATTTAAAATAATTAATTTTTAATAAGAAAAGTACGGACTGAATTTTTAGTTTATCAAAATTGAATGAATGCTATGTTCTCACCGACTCGTTTTCATCATTCGTTTTTCCAAAACATTTCACCGTTCACACCGGGTTGAGATGTTTTAGTTTGACAGTTACCATGGAAACTAGAAATTGACATTTACTCGAAATTCACATATATGCAACCTATGTCCAAATAATTACCGCTAGCGCAAAGGGAAAAAATTTTTATGTTATTTTCACATGTCCATGTTATTAAAAGCCTTTGTTTATTCTTTTTTTTTCTATGAAACTTATTTCAATATTTTGACATATATTTTGAATAGGGTATGTTATTCGGGGTATATTCCAAATTAGGTGGGTTCACATTCTTAAATTGACGTGTTTTGGAGAAAAACTTGTGTTTTGAAGTTGTTTTTTGGCGAAAACGACTCGTTTTGAAGTGCTTATAAAGGGAAAAAATTTTAAACCCCAAAACAAGCTTGGTGAGAACACCGTATAAATTGAAAAAGAACTAATGAGAAGTACCTATGGGCTAAAGCAATCAGCTCGATGTTGGAATGAGAAGTTATTTGAAATTTTCGTAGATGCTGGATTTAAGATAGGTCTGGCCGATAATTGTGTTCTGCGATATCAGATGAGTGGATATTTGTACTAATATTATCATCGACGTATTGCAACGAAGTCGCATTCAATGACTATGTATCGAATTTACTCCGAAAATATTTTGAAATTACTGCTTTTGGAGAAGTCAATTTGTACCTGGGAATAAAAATTGATAAGGGCGAAGATGGTTTTTACAGTCTATGTCAAGAGCATTATATAACATATTGAAGACACCGATGGATGTTGGATATGTGAAAAAAGATGCCATCAGTGAATCTATGTTAATTCACTGATCAGCAAATAGCTTGGACGCACTAAAAACTCCAACACATAGCAATAAAAAATCAAATCAAAACTGAGAAATATAAGTAGGTCAATTTAAAATTAAACTACAAAATCACAAAAATTTTTAAGTCTTGCTTAATTTTATTGTTATTGTTTTAGTATTGAAAATGTCTAAAGCATTCGAAAATTCATATATTTGCTGATGATGCAAATCTAATTGAGTTGTAAAAACCACCAGTTGGAAGAAGCAATATATAAATGTTGATCTTCTCAATGTAATTGCATATGCCACAGACAACAGTCTACATATTAATTTAAACAATGGTGTAGAATTTGCGCAACTCTTAACATCAGATCGCTAAATTTGCTGTAAATTACTGTGAGCGTCAAAAGTGTGTCAACACCCAAAAACAATTTGCTAATTTTCCTAATTGTTATTTGAAGTGAAAAGATCGATTTAATAGAGAAATCGTAGTCAGAACCATGAGAACTGAAATCTTCTTAGAAACCAAGAAAAAAATTCTGGCACAAGTGCGGTGGAGATTGCAAAAAGATCACAATAGAGACAGAGAAGACCGTAAACGCAACTGCCGTAAGAAGAATTTAGCATAAAAGTGGGTTACATGGCTGCCGTCCTCGAAAGAAGCCATACATTTCGAAAGTAAATAAGCAGAAACGGCATAGTAATGTTCAAAACTTTTGTTCATTGAACTCTCAATTGGTCTTTCTTCATATTTTCCAGTGTTTTTCGGAGCCAATTATCTAGAACTTACATTCGTCAGTAAAAATAACAGTACCCGTGTAAAAATTGGAGGATCCAATCCTATCTAATAATATCAAATTGGATCTAATTGGATCTGTTCAGATATTGGTTCAGACATAATTAGATATGCACAGATATGCTATATATGGTGCTAGATCTGGTTAGATATAATTGCAGATCTCATCATGTATAGTATAATATCTAATTATATCTGGCATATCTAATAATATATGCTTGGATAGGACCATATATAGCACTATATCTAATAAGATATGGTAGATATAACATCATATCTAACTATATATGGGGTTAAATACGGTCCAAAATATAATAAAAATCATGAACAAGTTAAAAAGATTTTTGAAACACACGTCTAAAAAACTATTCGAGATATATACACAAAGTTACAGATGGAAAAAAAACTTTTGTTTATTTAACGAACTTACATAATACATCTTAAAGTATTTGGCAGTTTATAAACATGTTTTTCGAGTTTCAGAACATGGTTGAGCTCCTTCACTTCAGATGGTTTAACAATCTAAAACAGTCAGTTTTGGAAATGGATATAATGAACAACGCCAGTTTTTAAATGTTTTATCGCGTACTGCTGGTTGACGTCAAAAATAAATTGTTGAAAATTCGCAAAGAAACGCCTTTTTTATTAATTGTACTGTATAGATATTAGTTTTGGTATTTTTATATAAAATATAGATATTTGTATCCATTTGACGCCTCGAGTAGTAAGAAAAATGTGGGTTTCATCAAAACACTCATTTAGTATTTGTCGCTCCCATGCGTTTGGAGTTTAATTAACCTTTCATCCAAAGCATTATTTAGTATCCTAAGTAGATTACAAAATGAATTTTTATTTTGAAATATACTCATATAAAAAGACTGCTGTAGGAAACATTGACTGCTGATTTTTTTGGTAAACAAAAAAGTGCTGTTTTCGCAGTTTTTCTGCGAAAGTACAATCTGTTAGTTTGGCATAACAGACATACTGCCCAAAAGTTAGTAGTTTGTTTAAATAATAGAACTTCAAACATTAAAAAACATTTAGTATATTTTGATTATGCAATAACATTTCTGAACAAGTCGCTTTTTTTAATATATGTCCCACTCGGAGATAGTAATTTACATTTTATTTAAAACATTTTTAATCGCGGGAAACGTTTCCTTCAAAGTAAACGTTGCCCCGATCACAAAAAAGTAGTACCTTGAGGATGGGGGCTTAAATACCTTCTTGGTTTTCTAAGCAAGAAGGTGACGCAGGCACCGAAGTGAAATGAGTCTCATTAGTCAAGATGATTTTAAAATTTATATAGTAAATTTAATTTAAAATTTCAAACAACAAAGTTTCTTCTTGTTTCATCTATCATACGTTCTAATAAATGGGTTCTATACATTATAAAAGTGCTTCATGTTTTTAGTGTCAACGATCCATTAGTTTTAACAACAACCTCAATGTTGTTGTTAAAACTATGTCAAATGTCAACGCCGTCAGGGGCATCACTTCTAAACAAATTTAACGCAAGACTAGCTGAGAAAATTAAGAAATTTAATATAATTGTTTTAAATGTGTTCCTTTGATAACGTGTATATCGTTTCCTTTATTGCGGAGATTATGTAGGTAAGTAGATTGTATTTGTTATGTTAGTAGTCATTTTCATATTGTTTTACTATTTTCTAGATTTGGAAAAAAAGGAAACCTCAGTGGTGTACTGGTTAACATGCCCGCCTTGCATTCAAAAGGTCACGGGTTCAATCCCAGTTCCGACCAATACCAAAAATTTTTTCGGCGGTGGATTATCTCCTCGCAGTAATGTTGGTGACATTTCTGCTTCAAAGATTCTCTAAGTTGTTTCTGCGCAACGTGAAATGCCGATAGGACTCGATTATAACAAGGAGGACCCATGTTATTGAGCTAATTATTGAATCGAGCAGCAGTCAGTGATAAATGAGATGTTGATCACTGTGATGTCATGATGGTCTGAATAGTATGTATGAGCCTAAAATAACAGCCTATCGCTATACCTAACCTAATCCCGAATACACTTTAAATGTGAGTATTAAAAGCAACATAAAATTATATGGCAATTTTTATTGCAACTTAAAGAAGAATGATCCAAAACAATACTAATACTTGCTTACATAGTCCAATATATTCCCATATTTGTTTAATCCTATATTTGTTTAATAATTGTTTTTTAACTTAATTTCATTGCAGATTGCCTTAACGCTGTAATACTTTAGTCGCGTGTCTAAGTCCAAAGCAGAAGAAACAAACGAAAAAACCCTTGGACAACACTATAACTCAACTGTCAATACTCTTAAATAGCTTTGATGGATCAATTTAAATTAAACATATTTATTATGCACATACTACACTATAACTCAACTGTCAATACTCTTAAATAGCTTTGATGGATCAATTTAAATTAAACATATTTATTATGCACATACTTTTTGTCTGTATTATTAAATAAAACAATTAATCTCATTTTATATACAAACTATGGGCTTTTATGCGTTGAAAGATCTCGAAAGATACAATTGTATCAAATAATATACAATTATATCAAATTAGATCTGATTAGATGTGTCTCATTTTTGAGATCTGATCAGATCCAATTGCATAGTATTTAGATCTTACCAGATATAACCATTTTTCGGATCTGTTCAGATCTGACCATATCTTGGCTCAGATCTAACCATATCAAATCAGATCCCCCAATTTTTACACGGGGTATTCAAAATGAAACATCATGTTTTTGTACTTTTTTAGCATAAATATGTTTTTCAATAATCTTACGAAAAGCAAAATGTTTTTGGGTGTTGACACACTTTTGACGCTCATAGTATCTTTACCAAAGAACCAAAATATGTTTAGAATAAACTACGTATCGGAAGATCCAACAGAAGAAGTTTAATAAAACCACAACAACATCTGAACGACATTTCTTTCTGAATGTTGTTCGCCTTTTTGCAAAATATTTGCTTAATTGTTTTTGTTGTTTTGTTCAGTTTTTTGGTTTTCGAAATGCAATTTGCATCTACGAGGGCAGTTCGGAAACTTCTTAGCCTAGCTCAAAAAGCGCGGTATAAACAGAAAAAAGTTAAGTGTGTTGGAAACTTCCATCTCTGTTATGAACACATGTTAAAATTTGTTTCGATCTGGCAATTCCTTCATATAGAAACAGGTTTTCAAAAGACGCATCCGCAGTTTTTTTTTACAATGGAAAAATTAGAAATGCGTGCTGTCATTAAATATTTACATAAAAGGTTTATCGGGACAAGAAATTCATAATGATATGGTGAATGTATTAGGTGAAAGTGCTCCTTCATATGCAACAGTAAAAAATTGGGTTGCTGAATTTAAACGTGGCCGTACAAGCATTGACGATGAACCACGTAGTGGACGTCCAAAAACAGCTTGTTTTGATAGTTTTAAGCGAAATAAAATCGTCGTTTCATAACTGTTTATGAGGCATGGATCCACCACTATACTCCAGAGACAAAAGAACAATCCAAACAATGGACTGAAGCTGGAGGAAGTGCCCCAAAAAAGGCAAAAACAATTTAATCGGCTGGCAAGTTTATGGCAACGTTTTTTTGGGACTTCAAAGGTATTTTATTGATTGACTGACCTTATTCTCCTGATTTAGCTCCCAGTAACTTTTACATGTTCCCAAATCTAAAAAAAATCCTTACTGGCAAGCGTTTTACCTCAAATGAAGATGAAATTACAGCTGTAAACCACTATTTTGAAGTCCTTGAGGAAAACTATTTTAATCAAGGGATACAATAGCTAGAAAAGCGTTGGACTAGGCGTATTGAAGTTTCAGGAGATTATATTGAAAAATAAAAATATTTTTGAAAAACTAACTATTCTCTTTCATTGATAGGCGCATTCGAGACTGTTTTGTTGTACGAAGTACACATCTTGTACCGTAGTACATGTAATGATATAAAGCTAATTTATTAATCTATCATTACTGGTTATTTTTATGGTGTATGGAAACGTAAAAATGTCCATAGTGGTTCGGATTTCCACATCCCCATCAGATCCCCTTATTGGAAGGTCTACACATTTCAATTATTAGACAATATTGGCCAAGCGTTCCTCTCTTGGAAAGAACATGCTTTAATGAATCCAACATGTAAAAAAAGAAATTCAGTAGAAACATTTTTACTTTCTAAGTACAATTCTCCAGTATATTGCCGTCGACTAATGATTTACTAGAGAATGAATGCCATGTAATGACATTCGATGACCGTATGCTGTCTGTTTCTATTCTTTTATCAGTCTTTTTGGTTTCAAAATGCATTTTGCATCTCTGATGTACACTCGATGCAAAATGCATTTTGAATTTTTGCTTAACCAAAAGTCTTCAAATTAAAATGGTATTCTACCATTTCCTGTCTTACAAGCATTAATTACATACTGTCATTTAAAAAAATTACATATAGTTTGCGAATGAATGAACAAGTAAATAAAAAAGACGACCTGTGAAAGTCAGGCTTATAATACATATAAGAAATATACAAGTATACTATAAAATATAATTGATTAACTACGATTTTCTTCTTTTCATTATTAAAACATCTCATATAGGTTTTCTTCTATAAAAAAATTTACACCTGTTAGAAGGCAAAACAGATGAACTGAGATGAGTGGACAACGGAGTGAAATTAAAAAAAAAAAGTAAATGAGCCAGAGATTAATCCTACTGTTTCGTAATACACAAACTGCAACATTTTGCATTTTCATAAACTGATTGGTAATTTTCTCTAAAAATTCGTTCTAAATCGTTACTTTTCCCGTTATAGGATCAACACATTACACAAAAATCCATGTTTTTTTTAAATCCGTTTTTAGTGGATTTTGGAAGAGTAATGTCAATACCGTATAAGAATATTAAATTTCGAGTTAGAAATTTTGATTTTAAGTGCAACAAAGTTTATGTTGGTACCACTCGCAGAATGCTTGCCGTTAGAATGAGTGAACATGAAGCAGACATAAACAAAGGCAAGCTAAGCACAGCTTTGGCACAACATGAAAAAGAGTACGACCACATTGCAGATTTGAAGAATGTGAAAATATTGGACAAAGAGAAGATTGAAAATAAGAGATACACACTAGAGAGCCTACGCATACAAGAGAGAATAAAAACATCCATTAACACTAAGGAATATAAAGACAATACAAAGCTACATTATTCAGTTGCAATATTTTAAAGTGTTCAGTTCTGTGATATTAGTATAAGGGGTTTCGCTGCAATAATTTTACTTGTTATTATTAATTATTATTAAAATATGTGTCGTGATGTCAAGTTTTATATTAATTAATAAAAAACGTAAAACTAATTGTAAGTAGAGCTTATTATACACATCATAGAAGAATGTAAATAATTGTGCAATTTTGTCTCTAGGATTTTCAATAAACACTCCTGATGAAGTTGGAAAGAACCAATGAAACGTTGAGTAAAATATGAAATAAATTAGTTTTATTTAATTCATACAAAAACCAACTGACCAAAAAGCCCAGTTTGAACAACTATAATAATAAGAAAATAATTTTATTATATTATTTCATCAAACCAACTGACCAAAAAGCCCAGTTTGAACAACTATAATAATAAGAAAATAATTATATTATATTATTTCATCAGGAGTAGATGCACTGAGTGCAATAAAAGTAACAGACGAACGTAGTGATACTACTCTAGATTTTAAGCTTTGTGTTTTTGTTGTTTTTCCACTTGAATGTTATTTATACATCAACTCCTGATGAAGCAATTCAACGTAATTGCGAAATATTGAAGAATAAAAGGAACTTGTACATACAAAAAGAAAAACGATTAATTAAATTTCGAATTATAACACTTCCATTGAATTATTTGGAGAGATGAAAATGTTGTATTTTACAAAATGTATATATGTACCAGAATATGGTAACATGATTGGGAAGCATTTAGTCATTTCATATTTAAATACTTTTTTACTCACAGTTTTGCCATGTCCGTATGGTCCTGTTGTGCGACTTGATGCCATGGACGCATGTTGTTCAAAATGGCGACACTCATCGATTTTAGTTAATCCATTATAGCGATACCGGCATAACTCTGACAATCGTATTCGTAGTTCCTTTTCTCTTTCTAAAGAGCTTAATAATCGTTCATATTCATCGCAAGTAAAAAACTGCGCGTACACACGAAATCTGTCTCTAAATTCTCTCTGATCTTTAGTCAACCCGGGGTGTTGAGCATAGTTACGGTTGCGAAAGAAATTGGCAACTAACTGATAGTCACGAACTAATCGTTTTCTTCGAACTCTTTCTCTGAGGCGTCTTGTATAAAGATCTACATGGGACAATTTGAGCAAATAATCTGCCTCTGTGTCATCAACATTTAACGACATTTTGGAAATTAACTGTTCTGCTGTAAAATCGTATTCACGTTCGAAACTATCTCGGTTAGGCATATAACCCAGCTGTGCAGCCTCTTCGAAAGTAACGTCCAAAGGGGGAAGTCGTTGCAAAGCAGTGGCACCCAGCGGACCACTGTCTTCGCATGTATGGTCTACCAACGTTGGTCTTTGCGCTTGTGCAGGAGTCCAGGTATGGCGGCCAATAGTCCCGTTGACAAATTTATTTACATATTCTTCCTTGGCGTCTTCGGCTGATTTTGTCTCAATATGTCTGCTAATATCTTCCCAATTTCCAAATCCATATTGTTCGATAGCATCAAGTAACCGTATTTCTTCTCTAGCTGTCCAAGCTCCTTTACCTCGAAAAACGGATAAGATTGCCGTGCCAGTATCCATGAACTGATAGGCGTGGCTGTTTTGATGAGATCCAATTTCCGCACCTGCCGCAAAACACTAATGAAAAATAATAATAGTAAAAAAACTGACTCATAAAAGAAGTTACATTTACAATTTAAAAATTTTCTGTAAAACAAGTTGTAGGAACGAAATAATGTATTTTTTTTAAGCGTCATAGATATAAGAAATAAAATCTAACCTCCAAAATTCATTTCTTTGACTAATCTTTATTCATTGTATGTTTTGATCTTATAGTAAACATCAAATAAAAACAAGTTATAGAGCTAACATGACGTGTGCAAACGTTTGATTTTTAACGGTAGTTCTAAACATTGTTTCTCCTTCTATTGGGGGCGAATGCGGGATTGGTCACAGATGGCGTAGGTCTGGATATATAACATGTCAAGTTTCGTGCCCACAAGATAGAAGTTTTCCCAATTTAGCTCAATGGAACCTCCTCTTTATAGGCGAGTCCAAATGTCAGCATTACTGTGACTGAAAAACTTTTTGGTATTTGGTTTGCCTCAGTTGCAAAAGACAGCCTTGTGATTGCTATCATTAATAAAGGAGCATTGGACGGTAAATGGGGGAAATTGAGAACGCGATGTCTGGTGTATACTCAGAGGTGCGAAAAAAGTTTCCTGGACCCAGTCCGCGACGGCAAGATGCTGGATGGTATCAAGGACGACATAAGTTAATAGCATTTGCGGACCAGAGGTCTATGGATTGATTTAAAGCTGATTTGATGCTAATTGGTGAAGTTTGGGAAGGAGCCGCTTTGGAGTTACCTGCAAACCCACCAGATCCTGAGTCGATACTAAACAGACTAAAGGAATGTAACCCAGATCTTCCAACCGCCGATTGGAAGGTTGGTCGTTTGGATGAGGTGGATGGACCAAGACGACATGCGGTGTTTATATTGAACATTGAGTCGCTGCCATATCTAGCTCAGACCCAAGGACGTGTATGTTATGGCTTTCATAATATCCATATGAAGGTATACAAAAGCGATCCGCCAAAGGATTCCGAAACGGACAAGCCTCCGGTAGTCAGAAGTGGAAAAATCCTGTGAAGCCGAAGGAGACAAAAAAACTGCAGACATTGACGAATATCGTATGCGGGAAGTTTCTACAGGCTCAAACCTCACCAAAGCTGAACCGCGGATTGTTGCGAGAGTCACCGAGATCTGTGAAGAGGAAGCCCTTGATGACTCAATCGAAACGACTGGATGACGACTTTATTGAGCAATGCAGACACTGTCGTAGCCAGTCTAGAGATATCCAAATGCAAATACTGGGTATCTTCGGTCTACATGGGACATGATAGGGAGATGCCTCCATGTGCCGTTTAGACCTTAGTTGAGGAGTCACTGAAAACAAAGACAAAGCTCATTATGGGATGCGATGCACATCATAGAATTTGGGGAAGTAGTGATACTAATGCAAGGGGATAGTCGCTAATAGTTTATTTTGCGTACTAACCTGGTAGTTTGCAATAAGGGAGATGCACCAACCTTCGTCAATAGGCAAGAGGTTTTGGACGTCACATTGGCCTTTCCGGAACTGAATGATATCTGAGTGGCAAGTTTTGAGGGAATATAGCTTCTCAGATCATCGCTACTTCAGTTTTAGATTGGCTATTCGTACCTCAAAGACCATATTTCCGCCAAATGTTAGGAAAACTGATTGGAATAGGTATAGGGAATCGTTCAATATGATGATACCGGAAATACCAGAAACAATTATGAGCACTGTGCAAGATGTCGAACCCATAGTGGTGCGGATTAATAAGGCCTTAAACATCTCACTGAAAGCTGCATGCCATGCACGCCATAGAGGAAAGACACGGGGAAAAATCGACCGCCATGGTGGTCTACGGAGTTAAGTAAAATTAGGAAATCCTGCAGGAAGCTCTTTAACAAAGCAAAGTCCACAAGAGCTCCGGAGGATTGGGACACTTACAAGATGAATCTAAGAGGATATAAACGAGAACTGAGAAGGACTCAACATAACTCTTGGAATGATTACTGCAGCAGTATTGAGAATACGTTAGAGGCTTCCAGACTAGGGAAGGTACTATCATTCACTAACTCCGCTCCAGGTTTCAATAAAACATCGGAACATCATTTCTTAATTTCTAGTTTTTAAGCGCATAATTTTTATAATTTGTTATTATTGCTATATTTGTGTAGTTTTGGAATCCGTATATGGCTTTGCAGCTTGGATTCGCCAAGAGAAAATAAATAAATAAATAATAAATTGTATCGGAATCTAGAATAAAACGGACTTTAAATAGTCCCGGAACTGATGGAATTACTCCGGCGGAGTTACAAGCAGTGACTGAAAGAATTATCCCTTGGTTGACTGTGATATATAAAGGATGTATAAACTTAGCATTTATTCCAGAAAAGTGGAGGGAAACAAGTCGTTTTCATGTGCGTGAAGATAAATTCCGAATTTAATTAGTACAGACACAAACCATTTTTTTTGCAGGGCTCTGTTAATTAGTTAACAGAGCTTCATAAAGGAGCTAACAGAGCACTGTAAAGAGTTAACAGAGGTATTTTCTGTCCTAACCAATGACAGATTTATTTTTTGATCACCAGGAAAAATATTAAATGGTCTTCCTGACCAATTTACTTTATCTAAAACTAAACCACCCACTTGTGGCATTGTCACTCACAGCTACATCCACACATATGTCTAAAAATTTTGCAGAAAATTGAGTTTTTAGGCAAAATTTTTTTGGAGGATGGGACTCCAGTGGCCATTGTGTCCAAATGGACAATTGTCCCACTATGACCCATACACCATATGAAAGAGCATGAAGAGCTCTATCGATATTTGAAAGATTTTTTTAGATCCGCCGGTCAGTTTTGGAGCAAAATAAAATTCTTTATAAAATTCTGGACAGGATGCCTCCAGTGGCCTTTGTGGCCAAATGGACAATTGTCCCACTATGACCCATACACCATATGAAAGAGCATAAAGAGCTCTATCGATATTTGATAGAATTTTTTAGATCCGCCGGTCAGTTTTGGAGAAAAATCAATTTCCTTGTAAAATTCCGGACAGGATGCCTCCAGTGGCCATTGTGGCCAAATGGACAATTGTCCCACTATGACCCATACACCATATGAAAGAGCATAAAGAGCTCTATCGATATTTGATAGAATTTTTTAGATCCGCCGGTCAGTTTTGGAGAAAAATAAAATTCTTTATAAAATTCTGGACAGGATGCCTCCAGTGGCCATTGTGGCCAAATGGACAATTGTCCCACTATGACCCATACACCATATGAAAGAGCATAAAGAGCTCTATCGATAATTGGTAGAATTTTTTAGATCCGCCGGTCAGTTTTGGAGAAAAATAAAATTCTTTATAAAATTCTGGACAGGATGCCTCCAGTGGCCTTTGTGGCCAAATGGACAATTGTCCCACTATGACCGATACACCATATGAAAGAGCATGAAGATCTCTATCGATATTTGATAGAATTTTTTAGATCCGCCGGTCAGTTTTGGAGAAAAATCAATTTCCTTGTAAAATTCTGGACAGGATGCCTCCAGTGGCCATTGTGGCCAAATGGACAATTGTCCCACTATGACCCATACACCATATGAAAGAGGATGAAGAGCTATATCGATATTTGAAAGAATTTTGTAGATCCGCCGGTCAGTTTTGGAGAAAAATCAATTTCCTTGTAAAATTCTGGACAGGATGCCTCCAGTGGCCATTGTGGCCAAATGGACAATTGTCCCACTATGACCCATACACCATATGAAAGAGGATGAAGAGCTATATCGATATTTGAAAGAATTTTGTAGATCCGCCAGTCAGTTTTGGAGAAAAATAAAATTCTTTGTAAAATTCTGGACAGGATGCCTCCAATGGCCATTGTGGCCAAACGGACAATTGTCCCACTATGACCGATACACCATATGAAAGAGCATGAAGAGCTCTATCGATATATGATAGAATTTTTTAGATCCGCCGGTCAGTTTTGGAGAAAAATAAAATTCTTTATAAAATTCTGGACAGGATGCCTCCAGTGGCCATTGTGGCCAAATGGACAATTGTCCCACTATGACCCATACACCATATGAAAGAGCATAAAGAGCTCTATCGATATTTGATAGAATTTTTTAGATCCGCCGGTCAGTTTTGGAGAAAAATCAATTTCCTTGTAAAATTCTGGACAGGATGCCTCCAGTGGCCATTGTGGCCAAATGGACAATTGTCCCACTATGACCCATACACCATATGAAAGAGGATGAAGAGCTATATCGATATTTGAAAGAATTTTGTAGATCCGCCGGTCAGTTTTGGAGAAAAATAAAATTCTTTAAAAAATTCTGGACAGGATGCCTCCAGTGGCCATTGTGGCCAAATGGACAATTGTCCCACTATGACCGATACACCATATGAAAGAGCATGAAGATCTCTATCGATATTTGATAGAATTTTTTAGATCCGCCGGTCAGTTTTGGAGAAAAATCAATTTCCTTGTAAAATTCTGGACAGGATGCCTCCAGTGGCCATTGTGGCCAAATGGACAATTGTCCCACTATGACCCATACACCATATGAAAGAGGATGAAGAGCTATATCGATATTTGAAAGAATTTTGTAGATCCGCCGGTCAGTTTTGGAGAAAAATAAAATTCTTTATAAAATTCTGGACAGGATGCCTCCAATGGCCATTGTGGCCAAACGGACAATTGTCCCACTATGACCGATACACCATATGAAAGAGCTTGAAGAGCTCTATCGATATTGGATAACATTTGTATTTTTTTTTTTGGAAAACCTTTCTCCAAAACTGACCGGCGGATCTAAATAATTCTATCAAATATCGATAGAGCTCTTCAAGCTCTTTCATATGGTGTATCGGTCATAGTGGGACAATTGTCCGTTTGGCAACGATGGCCATTGGAGGCATCCTGTCCAGAATTTTATAAAGAATTTTATTTTTCTCCAAAACTGACCGGCGGATCTACAAAATTCTTTCAAATATCGATAGAGCTCTTCATGCTCTTTCATATGGTGTATGGGTCATAGTGGGACAATTGTCCATTTGGCCACAATGGCCACTGGAGGCATCCTGTCCAGAATTTTACAAGGAAATTGATTTTTCTCCAAAACTGACCGGCGGATCTAAAAAATTCTATCAAATATCGATAGAGCTCTTCATGCTCTTTCATATGGTGTATCGGTCATAGTGGGACAATTGTCCGTTTGGCCACAATGGCCATTGGAGGCATCCTGTCCAGAATTTTATAAAGAATATTATTTTTCTCCAAAACTGACCGGCGGATCTAAAAAATTCTATCATATATCGATAGAGCTCTTCATGCTCTTTCATATGGTGTATGGGACATAGTGGGACAATTGTCCATTTGGCCACAATGGCCACTGGAGGCATCCTGTCCAGAATTTTACAAGGAAATTGATTTTTCTCCAAAACTGACCGGCGGATCTAAAAAATTCTATCAAATATCGATAGAGCTCTTCATGCTCTTTCATATGGTGTATGGGTCATAGTGGGACAATTGTCCATTTGGCCACAATGGCCACTGGAGGCATCCTGTCCAGAATTTTACAAGGAAATTGATTTTTCTCCAAAACTGACCGGCGGATCTACAAAATTCTTTCAAATATCGATAGAGCTCTTCATGCTCTTTCATATGGTGTATGGGTCATAGTGGGACAATTGTCCATTTGGCCACAATGGCCACTGGAGGCATCCTGTCCAGAATTTTACAAGGAAATTGATTTTTCTCCAAAACTGACCGGCGGATCTACAAAATTCTTTCAAATATCGATAGAGCTCTTCATGCTCTTTCATATGGTGTATGGGTCATAGTGGGACAATTGTCCATTTGGACACAATGGCCACTGGAGTCCCATCCTCCCAAAAAATTTTGCGTAAAAACTCAATTTTCTGCAAAATTTTTAGACATATGTGTGGATGTAGCTGTGAGTGACAATGCCACAAGTGGGTGGTTTAGTTTTAGATAAAGTAAATTGGTCAGGAAGACCATTTAATATTTTTCCTGGTGATCAAAAAATAAATCTGTCATTGGTTAGGACAGAAAATACCTCTGTTAACTCTTTACAGTGCTCTGTTAGCTCCTTTATGAAGCTCTGTTAACTAATTAACAGAGCCCTGCAAAAAAAATGGTTTGTGTCTGTACTAATTAAATTCGGAATTTATCTTCACGCACATGATCCAAGTATACTTAGGCTGTTAGACGAACTTCTAATGAGGAGACGTATTTCGGTCACACTAGGACAAGCAAACATACAAAGGTATGTGAACAGAGGCACTACCCAAGGAGGAGTTCTATCACCTCTTCTTTGGAATGTTGCTATAAACAACCATCTGATTTCGCTAGAAAAAGAAAGGATAATAGTAGTGGCATACGCAGTTGATGTGGCTCTAGCAGTCAGGGGCAAATTCCCAACCACAATCAGAGATATTATACAGAGAGCCCTTCGGATGACTGAGAAATGGGCGAAAGAGAATGGTCCTGCAAATACAGAATTAGTCATGGACTGCAAAGATCGCAAAACTCCCACGGTTAAGCCCATATCCTTAGGGGCTATTGAAATAACTTTGGCGAAATTGGATGGACAAGTAGGTTTCGGAGTATATTCTAAAGATCTGGAAATTCGAATAGCGAAAAGATTACCTAATCACTGTAGTGTTTTTCAGGCTGAAATATTAGCAATAAGAGAGGTGGCGAATTGGCTGAGAAGTAATGTTCCAAAAAATGTTGGCATTAATATATACTCAGACAGTCAACCTGCAATAAAATCCTTGGACTCTGTGTTCCTTAACTCGAAAACGGTCATCGACTGCCGCAAATCTCTCAACGAGATGGCTGAGCAGTACAATGTTCACTAATATGGGTGCCTGGCATAGAAACATACAGGGGAACTGCGAAGCAGATGCGTTAGCATGGCTAGGAACTACCTTACATATTCCAGGGGAACTAGAATCTGTTGGTATGCCCCTGGCTACCTGCAAGCTCTTTCTGCGTGAGGCTGTTATGATGCCAAATGTTGGATGGGAGAATTGCAAGGGTTGTAACGACACCAAGCAAAATATGGCCCCATTTAAACTTAAACCGCACACTAGATATGCTAGTGTTCTCTAGACGTCAGATATCACTCCTGATATCTGATATAACGGGACGCTGCCTGATAGGCGAATTTGCAAAAACTATTGGTGCGAAGTATAATGACTACTGTATGAGCTGTCATGATGCGGTGGAAAAGGAATCAATTAAACACCTCTTGTATGAGTGTCCTGCATTTTGTGCAAGGCGTAAGCGTATTTTAGGGGCATATAGCTTTAGATTACTGGCGGACCTGGAAAACGTTAACTTAAGCAGTCTGTTAATGTTTTTGGAACAATCTGGTTGGTTCAACAAAAGAAAATAATATAGCAGGTTCAGTGGTTAAAACTACAAGTGCCCTATTGTAATAGGTACTTTTAGTTAAATGTAATATCACAATGGACTGAAAAACGAAATTTTATTCATTTCACGAAAAATTACTGTCAGAATTAAGAAAAATATAATGGAAAATACCGATTTTAAGATGTCGATATCTCGAAAACTAGGCTTTCCGCCAAATTTTTTACTTAACATTTTCGATTTAAAATCCCTTCTCCTACACTCAAAAAGTTTTGTTTATTTTTAACAACTTTTGCTAAAGTAGATTTGTTCCATTACTTTTAGGATAATTATGTGCGATGGGTACTAACTCTAATATACATGATAATGAATTATATTTTGTGTTTAGAATGGAAAATGTAAAAGCTGGCCCAAAATTGGGCCAATCGGACAACTTCTACTAAAGTAGGTTTAGGCCCATTTTCATAATGGTTAAAAGGAATACAATGCATATATGGAAATTATATTTTACTGATGCTTTTCTTAAAGCAACATAATAAAAAAATTATGAAGTTTAGAAACATCAATATCTCTTATATTTACAAAGTGTAGAGAAATAATACTTATCTACATATGCTCCAACTTACCTGAAGACACAAGTCAAAGTTTTCGCATTCGGCACAGTGCACTCTGATTCCTTGGATATCATCCTGGCAATTCGTGCAATTGTATTTCGTAAATAAATCTGCAATAGTTGTCATATTTAAAAAATAGCACTGAAATACTTAAAATTGAGAATGAAATTCTAGCAAAAATATGTTACGCACCCGCCATGTTGACCAAAGACAGCCAGAGATGACAAATACTTTAATAACGCTCTTAAATGACGGCGTGGAAGCGTTCTCGAACATTGCTATGTGCCGTCCATATTATAAGATATTCAGGAAGAAAGTGTTCGTGTCGATGCTTTATGCGCTTTACAGATTATCAGTTATTCCGGACGACAGTGCTCGTGTCGAACATATCCCATACATTGTGCAAAATATAAGGACAATGAAACATTTTTTTTGTTTTTACCTTTATCTATATACATTACAATAGTCTTTAATCCTATATTCTACCTAACTATAAGATCATCTAGGTCTTTTCTTTCTTTCTGACTTATTAAATCATGACTAAAACATTCCTAAAAATAGGTACGGGAAAAAAGGATTCTCTATACATTTTGGGTGAAAAGAAAAACTAAATAATAAAACAAAACGGAATTTGAAACAAAACAGAACAACCCAATAAACACAGGATGAGCGTTTTTCAAATGCAACAACTTTTCAGTTTGAGGGTAAATATAATTTTCAACATAAATTCAACTTGACTTGATATAGCTCATATTCAATACATCTTCAAATTGTTTGCGAATTACTTCCAATTTGCCAAAATGTTGACGAAATCTTTGAAAAGGTGTTGCAGATAATATGAGAAAACTTTGACAAAACACTACCCTAAAATGCAACGAAAAAACCATTCCAATAAACACAAACGTTTGAAAAATGCTAAATTTCAACAATTTTTCAAACATTTTTTCAAAGGATTAGGGTAATATTCAAGTTGAGAAATTGTTGAGAAAATCGCGTTCTCAACAAAAAACAGACATTACCCTCAACAGTGAAATTCAACACATTAGCAATAATATCTCAAGTGTTATCCTCAAATTGAAATGCATCGCTAATCAATAATTTGTCAAACAATTTTCGATGCGAGTCAAATTCAAAATTAACATCGTTGCAAATACTTTTCAACCTAAATTTGTATGAATGATATCCCCACTTCAAATTGAAAGTCAAAGCCAAAATTCTATGAATTTTGTATAATTTATTCATTTTCATCAAAATAAAATATATAATAATACACTACACTACATAATACACTATAATACCAATTGATAAATAATAATCTTATTAAACATATCAACAAATAAGAACAAAAAAAAAAAAAACAAACAAACAACAAAACTTTAAATATCTTAAACATTATTAGTAAACACTTTTCCATTGATAATTCGATTTCCTTCCTTTTATTAACATGCGGGCAATTTGAAATTAGGAACGTACTGGACCGCGTGTTAGAATTGATTTCCAGCAGAAGGAATTCACAAAATAACCATTTTAAAATGATAATATCATATGAATTAAACTGACGATGTGATGCACATTTTCATCCAGAAGTTGTTGATTTCAACAATTTATTGTTTTTAACAATTTTAATTGATTGCACTTGTAATGTTTCTGGAAACTTTTTCTTGTCGATAAGCCACTCATTTTTCATTGGTCAGCTTCTTATTGTTTGCAAGAATGTGGCATCCAAAGATTTTAGTTTTCTGCAAAGAGATTTAAATTTAGTGACTTCTTTAAAGTGTTGATTTAATTTTTCATATTGACGTACCAATTATTATAAACTATTTGAGCAGTTCCAGTTAATTGTCCACCATTTTTTCATTGGTCAGCTTTTTAATGTTTTCAAGAACGTAGAATCCATAATTTTAGTTTTCTGCAAAGAGATATACATTTAGTGACTTCCTTAAGTTTTATTTAATTTTTTATTTTCACTTACCTATTTTTATAAACTATTTGGTTATTTGTCTAAAATTTTCCATTTTTTTATTTCTTGCAATTGACCACGAACTTCGTTGCACAAATAAGTATTGAAAACCACATGGTTTTTTCGTTGCATTTTAGGGTAGTGTTTTGTCAAAGTTTTCTCATATTATCTTCAACACCTTTTCAAAGATTTCGTCAACATTTTGGCAAATTGGAAGTAATTCGCAAACAATTTGAAGATGTATTGAAGATGAGCTATTTCAAGTCAAGTTGAATTTATGTTGAAAATTATATTTACCCTCAATCTGAAAAGTTGTTGCATTTGAAAAACGCTCATCCTGTGTTTATTGGGATGTGATTTTCAATACTTATTTGTGCAACGAAGTTCGTGGTTAATTGCAAGAAATAAAAAAATGGAAAATTTTAGACAAATAACCAAATAGTTTATAAAAATAGGTAAGTGAAAATAAAAAAAGAAAAAAAACTTTAAGGAAGTCACTAAATGTATATTTATTTGCAGAAAACTAAAATTATGGATTCTACGTTCTTGAAAACATTAAAAAGCTGACCAATGAAAAAATGGTGGACAATTAACTGGAACTGCTTCAAATAGTTTATAATAATTGGTACGTCAATATGAAAAATTAAATCAACACTTTAAAGAAGTCACTAAATTTATATCTCTTTGCAGAAAACTAAAATCTTTGGATGCCACATTCTTGCAAACAATAAGAAGCTGACCAATGAAAAACGAGTGGCTTATCGACAAGAAAAAGTTTCCAGAGACATTACAAGTGCAACCAATTAAAATTGTTAAAAACAACAAATTGTTGAAATCAACAACTTCTGGATGAAAATGTGCATCACATCGTCAGTTTAATTCATATGCTATTATCAGTTTAAAATGGATATATTGTGACTTCCTTCTGCTGGAAATCAATTCTAACACGCGGTCCAGTACGTTCCTAATTTCAAATTGCCCGCATGTTAATAAAACGAAGGAACCAAAATGAAGGAAATCGAATTATCAATGCAAAGGTGTTTACTAATAATGTTTAAGATATTTAAAGTTTTGTTGTTTGTTTTTTTTCTTTGTTCTTATTTGTTGATATGTTTAATAAGATTATTATTTATCAATTGGTATTGTAGTGTATTATGTAGTGTAGTGTATTATATATAGTTTATTTTGATGAAAATGAATAAATTATACAAAATTCATAGAATTTTGGCTTTGACTTTCAATTTGAAGTGGGGATATCATTCATACAAATTTAGGTTGAAAAGTATTTGCAACGATGTTAATTTTGAATTTGACTCGCATTGAAAATTGTTTGACAAATTATTGAGTAGCGATGCATTTCAATTTGAGGATAACATTTGAGATATTATTGCTAAAAGGCCGGCATGCACCTCTAGCGAAATTTTCGGTAGCAAAAATTTATTTAATGGTGTTTTCTTTTCTGAAAAAAGGGCTTTGCCTTCATTTTGTCTGTACAGAATGCGCATTTTTAAAATGTTACCAGCAACCTAAAAAAATGCTATCATTTCAGCGGGCAGAAAAGAATTCAAAGAAGGAAACAGGGCAATCACAGCACTCTCGTTTGTAGGCAGTGCTGAAAATGCCCTTAATTTGCCTCTATGCGTGGTGCTATTTTCACAACAGAATGCGAAGCCTTTTCGCACTTTTGCCTGCTTTTTTTAGAAAAGAACCTAAAAAGTAAATTTTCCGGGCAAAATGCAAAAAAAGTGCGCATTTTTTACAAGAAAAGAAAATGCCATAAGTCTGCAACAAAAAAAACAGGGCTGTGTACACAAATTTTAAACCAGCTAATCGCTTTTAAACATTGTTAATATATGTTCCAAATATTCCTCAAATAAATTGTTTATTATTTACAGACCTTTTAAAACTTTTACGCACACAATGATTGTAATAAATTAAATGTTTGCTGCCAAAATATGCTTTTGACAACCCTGTTATTTTCATTAGAGGTGCGTACCAGCTTACGAAATTGAACGCTACCGAAAATTTCGTTAGCATAAATAGCAATGTATTTCTTATGGGAATGAAATTTTTCGCTAGAGGTGCATACCGGCCTAAAGGCCTAAAGGCCGGTATGCACCTCTAGCGAAAAATTTCATTCCCATAAGAAATGCATTGCTATTTATGCTAACGAAATTTTCGGTAGCGTTCAATTTCGTAAGCTGGTACGCACCTCTAATGAAAATAACAGGGTTGTCAAAAGCATATTTTGGCAGCAAACATTTAATTTATTACAATCATTGTGTGCGTAAAAGTTTTAAAATGTCTGTAAATAATAAACAATTTATTTGAGGAATATTTGGAACATATATTAATAATTTTTAAAAGCGTTTAGCTGGTTTAAAGTTTGTGTACACAGCCCTGTTTTTTTGTTGTAGACTTAAATAAATTTTTGCTACCGAAAATTTCGCTAGAGGTGCATACCGGCCTTAATGTGTTAAATTTTACTGTTGAGGGTAATGTCTGTTTTTTGTTGAGAACGCGATTTTCTCAACAATTTCTCTACTTGAATATTACCCTAATCCTTTGAAAAAATGTTTGAAAAATTGTTGAAATTTAGCATTTTTCAAACGTTTGTGTTTATTGGGAAGGCTTAAAACTAAAGAAACTAAAGGAAAGAGAATAGATATACGTTTATAACTTAAGGTAAGTACTATGTTCGCATTTCGAGTTGAAATTTTCGCGGTTACTTTATTAAAACAGTTCAATATAAAGCAGACAAATTAACTCAATTGATGCGCAGTTTCTTGTTGCTCTAAATTTCGGCAAGACATTATGGGAATATGTTTGTTTTCATTTATAATTTTGATTATTTCAGGAAAAGTAATCGCGAAAATAAAGTTGTTTTCTACTCGAAAACCGAACGTAGTACTCACCTTTAAGGCTAACTATTTACAAAATATGTACAAAAGATTATAGGACCCTTAGGCCATTGATCCACTATATATACGGTATCTACGATATCCAGCGATCCTAATCTCCTATGGTAAAATAGAAGTCTCTGGTCTCTAAATAGCCTATTTCGTTGATGCAGAGCCAGCAATGCCACCGGTGGTGGATATTCGACCATATCTACGTCAAAATTCCGTTAAAGTGCCCAACTCACCAGTCCATTGGTCAAGCCAGACGAGCCCTCGAGGAAGCCAAGCGCCAGTCTAACCAGAAAGACATCGATTCTTTCCATATCCGCCGCCCCGTACATCTCCCCACAAGGCGGCCACCTCCACGTGCCGTCTTCAGCCCTAACAGGAAACATACCTAAACAGGACGAAAGAACCCTCCTCTCCCATCTCCTCAACCACTCCATCTGCGCCGAAGTCACCCCCCACCAAACCGCAAAAGCATAAGCCGCTATTGGAATAACTTATAGTCTGTAAAGCGCATTACAGACTATCAGTTATTCCGGACGGAATGTCCCCTGCCAGCATTTCAATGTTCCATTTCATCCTCATCGCTACCACAGACTCGTAAGTGACACTGCAACAATCGCCAACTGTGATAGTATTTTGCCATCACTATTCGCAGTAAAGTATTTTGTAGTCTTGGCCAAAATCGTTCACCGTAGAGATTCAGACTCATCGTTCCTTTTGTACAAAGGAACTAGTTCCTTCAAATCGTTCCTTTTCGTTCCGGATTATTATATTTGTCATCACTGTCATCTACTAAAGGCAGACATGACATTGTTTGTTTACTTTGTGCAACGAAGTTCGTGGTCAATTGAAAGATACAAAAAAATATGGAAATTTGAGTGGAATTACTTCAAAAAGAAAAAATAATGAATGGAACGGAAAATGTAAGGAAGTAACTAAACTGAGAAAGCCAAGGATGGATTTTTGGATTTTATAATATTTGTTTTGTGAAGAGCCTGAGATGGAACTAATGATTCTATTAAATAGCAGCATATCAATCAATGATTTAAATACATACGCGCCAAAATGAATGAATTGGCAAATAGATCGAACAAAAAAAAAAAAAAATAATAAAACTGCGATCCGCGGACGATGGAGCGTAAATTGAATAAAACTAAATGACAAAAGGAACGATGGGAACGAAAGAGATGGAACTAGTGAAATCGTTCCATTTAGCGAACCGTTCATTGGAACTAGTTCGTTCCGGAACGACACAAGACTAGTATTTTGTCATCACTATTGTTACAAGAGCCATTTTATATTTTGTGAAACACCAAGCGCAACTGGCTTATTACCCTGCCAGCATTTCAAAGTTCCATTTCAACCTCATCGTTACCACAGACTCGTAAATGTCACTTCAACCATCATGAAAAGGTACATCAAAAAGTACATGCAAGTAATTTGCCATCTCTACTGTTAAAAAAGCCATTTTTTTGTGAAACGCCAAGCGCAACCAGCTTGTTATATTTTAATTAAATGAAAACGAAAATAAAGTTCTGAAAACATAGATTATACGCTTAAAATTGTGAAAGGTATATTGGTGAAAAATTTGGTGATTTTCCAAATGGAATAAAGTGATTGTTTTTCAGATATTTTACAGACACGCTGCCTCCATGGAATAAAAACACTGGTTGATAGACGCAGCAACATGTAACTCGCTACTTGTAACTCAACATCATCATTAATGCCAAAAATTATGTTAAATGTAATGTGATAGTGGTATAAATGTTATATTTTTAAGAATTTGTAAATGTTTAATCAAATTAATAAATATCTAAACAAACGTGTTTTACTCGACCACAATGATTCTTTTACAACTATCTTAAAATGCACTTTTTCTGATTGTTTGGAGGGTCCCTTATTGGCGTCGTTCTAAATTGATCTATAAAGGCACCTAATAATTGCACTCATGCGAAACATTTTTGTAGTAACTTGGCGTGGTACAACTTCTCAATAGTGACGGCGCTTTTCCGACGAGTTTTTGATGTCGTATATGATTGTTTTCGACGTAGTGGGGATTCTCAAAAGAGTCCCCAAATTCAAAAAATGTTGGCAGGGTATAATTTATTTCAATGAAAACGAAAATAAAGTGCTGAAAACATAGTTATTACGCTTAAAATTGTGAAAAGTAAATTGGTGAACAATTTTTGACTTTCCAAATGGAATAAAGTGATAGTTTTTCAAATATTTTTCCAGACACGCTGCCTCCATTGAGAATAAAAGTACTGGCTGATAGACGCTACAACATTTTTATTTATTTTTATTTATTTATTTATATATTTACAATCATAACGAATTATGAAAATAAACAGGTAATATAGGTGCTAACAACATAGGTTTTCGACCTGAATGCTCAAAATTTTGTTTCTGCCCAATTGTATATTCCCCCACATCTTTCTCACTTCCACGACATTTTTTAGTTCTTAGCACCTTTTTCTGTATAATTTTTTTATTTTAATTTTACCTTTTGCCGGACGGGGATTCGAACAGCGGACCACACAGTTTGTAAGGATCAAAGAAGTAGCTGATCAATTGCCCAAGGAAAAATAAAATGTTAATTTTGTAATAACAAGCAACAACCACCAACTTAATTCAATATCGCTGCCTGTTAAATAGCGCTCCAAGCTACTAAACACATATATGTTTATAGGCTATTTCTAAATTATTATATGTTTGCATCCAAGCATATTATATTTACAAACATTTTATGTCCCAAACATAATATGTTCTAACATATTAACATATATGTCCCAAACATGTTATGCTAGTTTATGAACATTATGCTTGCACTCAACAATATTGTGTTTAAAAATTTGTGTTTCAAACATATAATGTTTATAGCCAAACATATGAAAAACAGCCTTTTTCATCCGTGTGGGTATTGCAAACATATGCACTAAATTATAAAACCCTGTATAGGGTATAACTTTTTATTTATGTGGCATTAACATTTACCATTTATTTTTGGTATAACTTTGTTCAGAACAACTAATTTTATTTTTGGAACATAGCAAATTATTCTTGTGATTCCATTCGTTGCAACCATAGTACTGCATCATCAATAGCACTGCCTCCTTTATATTTACCATGAAATGACAGCATAATTTGTGTTTATTATCCCGATGCCCAGTAAAAAGAAACGATTGTAAAATGAACTTCGCTAAATAGAGCTTTATTTGTTAACATTTTTCTATAAATTTCATGTTATATACATTATTTCTATTCAATCAAGTAGTAGGGGGCGGCTAGATGGTGGTTGCTAGTTTATTACGAAAATACCACTCCATGTTATATTTATTTCGTCAATCGATCGTATAACAATTTTAAATAACAACGCGAACCACTTTTGCATTATAATTTAACACAAACCATTTGAATAAATAAATTATTTCTTAATTCGCATTACAAATGGCGCCATATTTTGAAACTAACTAATCTCAACATATGGAAGGATTTAACACGATCTAATTAGGGACTGTGCGCTTTACGTCAGTTTTTCAACTCGAAAAAAAAAACAAAGTATCACAAATGAAAAAATATTTCGGTAGTTTTTCGCATTTTTGGTTTTGTATCGCTGCGGAAACCGAACATAGTACCTACCTTAAGTTCCAGTTTACCCTGCCAACATTTTTTGAATTTGGGGGCGCTTCTGAGAATCCTCACTACCTCGAAAACAATCATATACGACATCAAAAACTCGTCGGAAAAGCGCCGTCACTATTGAGAAGTTGTACCACGCCAAGTTACTACGAAAAAGTTTCTCATCAGTGCAATTATTAGGTGCCTATTTAGATCTATTTCGAAGAACGCCAATAAGAACCCCTGCAAACTATTAGAAAAAGTGCATTTTAAGGTAATTGTAGAAGAATCATTGTGTTCAAGTAAAATACGATTCTGTAGATGTTTATTGATTTGATTAAACATTTATAATTTCTTATAAATATAACATTTTTCGGTTTATGGGTAGGTACTATGTTCGGTTTTCGAGTTGAAAACCACTTTATTTTCGCGATTACTTTTCCTTAAATAACCAAAATTATAAATGAAAACAAACTTATTCCTGTAAAGTCTTGCCGAAATCTAGAGGAACAAGAAACTACGTATCAATTGAGTTAATTTGTCTGCTTTATATTGAACTGTTTTAATAAAGTAACCACGAAAATTTCAACGCGAAAAGCGAACATAGTACTTACCTTATCTCATCACATTTAACATAATTTTTTGCATTAATAAAAGTATGATGTTGAGTTTTAAGTAGCAAGTTACATATTGCAGCGTCTATCAGCCAGTTTATTTTCGATGGAGACAGCGTGCCTGGAAAAATATTTGAAAAACGATCACTTTATTCTATTTGGAAAGTCGAAAATTGTTTACCATATACCTTTCACAATTTTAAGCGTAATATCTATGTTTTCAGAACTTTATTTTCGTTTTTATTTAAATAAAATATAACAAGCTTGGCGTTTCACAAAAAATAAAATGGCTCTTCTAACAGTAGTGATGGCAAAATACTTTCATGTACATTTTGTACTTTTTGATATGCTTCCCCCATCACAGTTCGCGATGGTTGTGGTGACATTTACGAGTCTGTGGTAGCGATGAGGATGAAATGGAACTTTGAAATGCTGGCAGGGTATGGACTATCCAGAACATCGTTGCACTGGTGTTCTATCCAGAACAACTCATCAGTGCAAGCCGCGCCGATGTTGCCAGATTGTATTTTGATAAAGTGACGCTTCTTTAGCAATTTATTGTAACTAATTTATCGAAAAACATGAAATTCAAAGTAGCACAGTGTCATAAATAATCGCAGCAGTAAATATATATTACTATTTGAGCATTTCATACATTAAAAATGCAAGATTTCACTTCTTTTCTGTGATTGTTTTTAAACAGCTGATGACAGTGTTGCATATTTTTTGAGATCTCCTGGATAAACGAGTAGTCTGTTTTCTTTTAGTCCTTCACGGCGCTTTACAGACTATCAGTTATTCCGGACGGAATGTCGGTGTTTGCAAAGAATCTTACAGTGTGTCGGATCGATACGACTTGTCGGCGATGACTAAATAATCGGTAAATGTGTTATCGATCCCATAAACATGCAGCAGTATCGATTATGCCTTCGAACTTAACATATAATGTGCACAATATATGGGATATGTTCGACACGAGTACCCTGCCAGCATTTCAAAGTTCCATTTCATCCTCATCGCTACCACAGACTCGTAAATGTCACCACAACCATCGCGAACTGTGATGGGGGAGGCATATCAAAAAGTACAAAATGTACATGAAAGTATTTTGCCATCACTACTGTTAGAAGAGCCATTTTATTTTTTGTGAAACGCCAAGCGCAACCAGCTTGTTATATTTTTTTTAAATAAAATCGAAAATAAAGTTCTGAAAACATAGATATTACGCTTAAAATTGTGAAAGGTATATGGTGAACAATTTTTGACTTTCCAAATGGAATAAAGTGATAGTTTTTCAAATATTTTTCCAGACACGCTGCCTCCATTGGGAATAAAAGTATTGGCTGATAGACGCTACAACATTTAACTTACAACTTGTAACTCAAAATCAATCTTTTATTAATGCATAAAAATGTGTTAAATGTGATGAGGTAGTCGTATAAATGTTATATTTATGAGAATTTATAAATGTTTCATAAAATTAAGAAACATCTAAACAATCGTGTTTTACTTGACCACAATGATTCTTTTACAACTGTCTTAAAATGCACTTGGTCTGATTGTTTGAAGGGGCTCTTATTGGCGTCCTTCTAAATGTATCCATAAGGGCTCCTAATGATTTCACTCATGCGATACTTTTTTGTAGTAACTTGGCGTGGTACAACTTCTCAATAGTGACGGCGCTTTTCCGAGGAGTTTTGGATATCGTATACGACTGTTTTCGACGTAGTGGGGATTCTCAGAAGCGCCCCCAAATTCAAAAAATGTTGGCAGGGTACTGTCGTCAGGAATAACTGATAGTCTGTAAAGAGCATTATAGTCTGTAAACTGCATTACTTGTACCATGAATTGTACCGTATCATTCTACAATAGAGCATAAAAACGCCGATCAATGAAAACAATAGACTTTGTACTTATAGGTGCATATAAAACTTTGTTATGGTTTCAGATTATTTTGAAGAAAATTGGATTGGAAGGGATTTTCAAATCGTTTTAAAGGAGTAAATCAGAATGAAATCATCAAAACAATCTCGCATGTCCAGCTTAGTCGAACATGAAGAACTTCCATTCCGATCTAAATTGCATCATTTGTTTGCTCAAATAGAGAAGGAATTTGAAATTTTATATTTGGAAAATCTTAGCTGTAAGTTCACAAGGAACATCCATATAGTGATATAGTGGTCTACTAGCTATATATGTTTTTTCAGTGCAAGAGAAACTTGATGGCTATATTATTAAAGACTCACTTCAATCTTGTGAAAGGTCAACCTCTACCAATCCTTGTGCAGGTTCGAATGCAGCACAGACATCTGTGTTGGTTTGTCATGAGGAAGTCGATGGTTCGGCGGCCCAAGCAGTATCTGGGACTAAAAGCTTTAAGTCAAAATTTACTTCAAGTAGTAGTAAGGTTAAAGCTAGTAATAAAATTAAGGCCCAAACAAGTCGGATCGTATCTAGTTTCAAAGCACAGTCTGTTGTAAGCAGTGCTGTTATGCGTGAATTCACTGGTCATAAGGATGGTGTGTGGCAAGTAACTGCCAAGTTTGGACAACCTATAATAGGAACAGCATCAGCAGATCATACTGCATGCATTTGGGGTATAGAGAGCGGTCGATGCCTTCTGCAATATACAGGTCATGTGGGATCAGTTAACTCGATAAAATTTCACCAAAATCGCGACTTAGTTCTGACAGGAAGTGGTGATGGAACAGCGCACATTTGGCAAGGAGCCGTCAATTGGGATGTATCCAAGTAAGTGAAGAATTGAAATGTAGAAAGTTTTTGAAAAGTTATATTAATAAATTGAAATTTATTCATACCTCAGTAGTTATTGTAAAACGTAGGTAACTTTGCACAAGAATACGTACTAGAAGACTACATCGAATAGTTTTTATGTATGACTTTCGAATACAGTACAATCACTATTTTTCTCTCGGGTTCTAACAGCTAACCAGAGAGATAACATAAAATATTTTCCGAAAAGGAACCTATAAAAATGAAACTACTGGAGAAACTCGAGTATTTCCCAGTTTTGAGCGAATCGAAAGTTTACATTTTTACTATTCAACGCTATGTACGTATATTGCTGTGTAGATAGAAATGTAATATGAATAATTGAATATTTTGACCCGTTTAAAAATGAAACAGGCACATCGAAAGGTTTATTTATTTCAACATATGTGCGATTAAGTCTATAAGACCCTAAAAACGTTACAAGAATGAGATCAACAGCATTCCTACTCGAATAAAAATAAAAAGCCCTTAAAATTAAATTATGTAGTAAATATAAATATGGAAACATTTTGAATACAAAGCAACTGTTATTTGTATTTCCCAAACTGAGGCATAATCCACATGATCGCTCTGTGTACATTTGAATAAGAGAGAAGGATATGGATTCATTTGCAGCGACAACGGAAGAGTGACAACAAGAAGTTATTCGCTAGTTTTGTTGTTCCTACAAATGTGTGCCAATTGTTCTGCGACACTTCGAATGGGTATTCTCATATCACCAGTAGACGTGTTTTCTGTATATTGAATTGTGCAGACCTCTGCTGTGAGCTGTATGTCTGTCCATACAATAAAAATATTTGGTTGGTATGATAGAATTTTTCAAAGAAAAAATGTACATCATTACAAAGAGGAAAAGTCGAATTGAGTGGATTTTCAGAAGTATTGTTAAAAGATTACTAAGAAGTAAATTTTCGTCTACAAATGTTATAGGAGTATGCACAATGAGGTTAGGAAAAGCAATATGAGGTTCGGAAAATGTAATGCTGTGATGTTTGTATGTGCAAACGTTGTGGACAATGTAAAAAGTTGCCCACAAGTTGATTTCGAAATGCATTACAAAAGTCAATTAGTCAAAATTTTCATTAACCCTGCTACTATGTAAAAAAAAATCACAAATTTTATGTTGGGCTCATATTTTCAACCACATTAACTTTTATTAAATACAGTCGAAGCTCTGTTTAACGAATACCCCATTTAGCGAAAATCCAATTTAACGAACGTCAAAATTCTTAACATTGAGTATTCTAAATAACAAACGGTTGAACAAAATTTACTTTCGATTTAAAGAAAATGCTTCTAATCTTAAGAAAATAAACAACAAAACATCATCAATATTTGACGATTGTGAGAATGTTTTAAGTCCTTCGGAAACGTCCGCAAAGTACGGCATTCCCAAGATATTTAGATCGAATCAAATGTTTGGAAACATATTTATATATTCAATGGCCGCGTACCTAGATAGGTACGTAGGATAGATAGAGTGGCAGCTCCGCTACGGGAAATCGATCTACTCCAGAACCGGTACATGACTACTTTGTGAATGGACAAGGACCAGAAGGGAATGCCCTCTGTAATACAGGTTTGCCATTGACGAGGTAATTTTACACTGCAAGATACGACTTGAACTCATTTCAAAGGACATGATCTGGGATAACTTAGTAGGGCTATACAGGTTTTCATGAACCAGTCTGGGACAAACTTTTAAGCAGCAAGTGCTGCTCTACATGCCTCCATGTGCCGTTAAGACCTTGGTTGAGAAGTCACTGAAAACAAAGACAAAACTCATTACAATCCCACGGCGGCGGGTTCTGTGTACCGGATTGACCCGATGGACCCCATTAATTGGCCAGCGGCTGCCACATCAGTATACTAGTTGTTTCGTCCGTCTTTTTGTGTTGGAGAAGGTGCATCCCGGAGAGCCTTCTACGTTTGCTGTTGGTCCGAGCCGGCATAGAGGAGAACCGCGGACCATGGTATTGTTCAGTCTGCCGAAACCTGATCCACCACCGTTCGGTTTCGGTCAGGTGTTACCGGTGCTTGGAGTGGGTGCATTACTGGAACTGCTCCGGCTTAACATCGCTGCGGGAGTATAGTCATACTGACTACGTGGAAGGATGCTGTGCCAGCGATAGCAGCAGTGGGTCGTCTGACTATGCGACCCCCAGACATCTCCCGTACAACAATATTCTCCGCCGCAGCATCTTACACCCAATATTGTTCCAGTTCCGGATAGTTAATCGTTTTTGCAATTTAATTGCAACGGGCTCCGAAGTAAGATTAGCGAAATCGTGGACTTTATGAATCGGAAAATGATAAGGGTCGCGGCGATCCAGGACACTAAGCTGAATTCCACCTGCAGCCTACGTCATTGTGATAGATACAATGTGCTTCAAAAGGATCGCACAAGAAGTGGAGGTGGTGGCCTGGCTTTCATAATACACCGTTCCGTGCGGTATAGACCTATCCCGCTTGTGCCAGACACTAGTGACCCGTATATGGAATGTATGGGGGTAGCAGTTACGTCTGGGGCTGCCGAGATAGAGCTATACAATGTGTATTACCGCCGGTTGGTAGCTGTGCTCCAGGTTATAGCCCAAACATTGAGTGGCTGTTGTGCGGGCATAACCGATTGGTTCTAAGAGACTTTAATGCCCACCATGAACATTGGCATTCACTCCTAGAGGCATAGCTTTGGCAGAGCAAATAGATGACTCCACATTTTGGACGGTGAACGAAGAGGCCCCACGAGAATTATGGGTGACTGCAGCAGTTCGCCAGATTTATCTTTAGCGTCGCCTGGTCTGATAAATGACGTTTCCTGGCAACCCGTCATTTCATTGGGATCAGACCACCTCCACATAATTCTCACCATTAACCGACCCTCCGATTTCATAACCTCTGAACGCCGGACGTTTATAATCCACAAGAAAGCCAACTGGGAAGGCTTCAGAGAATATACTGATCGCCGCTTCAGTGAGCTCCCGTCCCCCTCTCATGTTCATGTTGCTCATAGGGCGTTCCGGGACATCATCAACGCAGCAGTCGCTCGCTTCATTCCATCTGGTCGAATTGCCCAAGAGAGGCCCAACTTCCCAGCTGAAGCGGCGGGACTCGCAGACGAGCGTGATGAACGCCGTCGTGCTGATCCTAGAATCAGGGAAATGAATCTAGAGATTAGTAAGATAGTCGACGAGCACAAGCGGAACACATGGTTAGAGCACCTGAAACAATGTAACCTAGGCACAGGAACAGGAAAATTGTGGTCAACAGTGAGAGCCCTCTCGAATCCCGCGATGATGGGATTTCAGTCACCTTTGGCGACGTGACTGTGACTGATCCGAAGAGATGCGCCAAATACTTCAACCAACAGTTTGTCGAGCATCCCGAGAGTGATAGAGCTAAAAGGAGAGCCACTCGTCGCATACGTGGTCTCCGAGCGGATGACACACCACAATTTACCGCAGCCGAAGTTACCAATGTCATAAACAGCGCGAAATCATCCAAGGCGCTGGGCCCCGACGGTATTTCAATGCTAATGCTGAAACATCTGGGAATACTGGGAGTTGAGTACCTGACTAGACTCCTCAATTTGTCCTTGGAATCACTCATTATACCCGATGTCTGGAAGATGGGAAGAGTGATTCCACTACTGAAGCCATGCAAAGATTCCGGTAAAGGTGAATCGTACAGTCCGATATACCTTCTCTCGCCAGTAGCCAAGACACTTGAGGCACTACTCCTCCCCAGCCTTGTGAAGAATTTTCCAGCTGCCCACCATCAACATTCCGTAAGGTACACAGTACGACGACAGCCTTACATGCCATTTCGACACATATCAATAGGGGACTTAAAATATCGCTCTTGAAGGGATCTATGTTGAATAATAAAAACGAATTTTGACAAAAATGTGTTTTCTTTGTTAGACCGGGGACTTATCAGCCAACCTGTGAATCAGCCCAAGCCGTGTCATATGACGGTCCTCGTGGCGCTTGACCTATTGAAAGCGTTCGATACGGTCAACCATGCCACATTATTCGAGGACATCGAGAATACGTCCCTACCGGCAGGAACGGAGCGTTGGGTTCTGAATTACATGTGTGGACGCCAGTCGTACGTGGAATTCAGGGACAATAAGTCTAAACCCCGTAGAGTTAAACAGGGAGTTCCCGAGGGCAGGGTGATATATACGGCACTGTTTAACCTCTACCTGTCCTCGATTCCACCCCCTCCTGACGGCGTCGAGATTGTGGACGATTGCACAATCCGGGCTTCCGGCATCCGGGCCCATTGTTGATAACATTTGCGATCGATTGAATGTCTA
Organism: Haematobia irritans; assembly: GCF_050003625.1. NCBI lineage: Eukaryota > Metazoa > Arthropoda > Insecta > Diptera > Muscidae > Haematobia > Haematobia irritans. The sequence goes on along the minus strand of NC_134397.1, from coordinate 94,644,635 downwards.
CCTCGTTGATCTTACCAGTTATTTCACTGCAAGAAATTTGAGGATATCTCCCACCAAATCCTCAGCCACACTATTCACTACATGGACGGCGGAAGTACGCAGGCAGTTGAATGTCAGAGTCGATGGCGAAACAATTCCGACAACAAATTACCCCAAGATTCTCGGGGTAACATTCGACAGCCTTTTTAAGACGTTCGCCTATGACACTGCAATCTGTGATAAGCTCCGCGGTAGAAACAAGGTCCTCAAGTCGCTTTCCGGCTGCACTTGGGGTGCGGACAAAGAAACCTTGGAAAAGGAGAATGAATTTCCTAACATTCTACTTTGACTACAATATTAAAAATAAAACCTAGTGGCTATACGTTTATACTTTTGTCATGTATACATAAAATTAAATAAAAATTTGTCCATTCGTTTAGAGAGCTTTAATAAAATAACAGGTTATGGGCCCTTCCGCGCTTTTAATTCGAAAGTCCATATAATTTTGCTCTTAATACGAAAAAGAATTGAAAAAGGAATATGGCAACGAATATGCAAATGGAGAAACTTCGCGGAAGCGAAAACTATGAAGACTGGAAGTTCGCTGTGGAGGCGTATTTCCAAATGAAAGGTCTATGGAAATCTATTGAAGGGACGGAAGACAAAGAAGATAAGAAAATTCAAGCGAAGGCGGAATTGGCCTTATTGGTGGACAAGTATCTTACGAGAATGTGCTAGTGCAAAATATATATGGAGTGTATTAGCAAAAATCTACGAAGACAACAGCCTGGTAAGAATAGTTGGTTTGATTCAAAAATTCTGCTCAACAAAATTGAAAGAATGCTCAAACGTTGAAGAATATGTTAACGAAATAATCAACTCGGCGCACAAATTACGAAGTGTTGGACTTAATATGGAATCAATGTTATTAGCTGGATTACCTGATGAGTATAGACCTATGATAAAGGGAAATCAAAGTACAGGTATAAAAATAACAGGCGATGACATTAAAATGAAAATATTGCAGGATGTGAAAAACGAAGCAACCAACGATATGGCTTTAGCAGGTAACAAAAAGAAAACAGGCAACATTAATGGACCAAAATGCTATAATTGCAACCAATATCGTCATATTGCTGACAAATGTCCAAAAAATCATTCAATAAAGTATACAAAAAGCAAGATGGTAGAAATTCTGCAATGGGAGCGCTTTCAGTATGCAAGCTAAACAACAATGACTGGTTCTTCGATTCCGGAGCAACAGTCCATATGTGCTCAAGTAAGGAATTGTTCAGTGACAGATTTGAAGAAAAGAAGTCAGAAGTAATTATAGCAAATAATTCGACAATGCGTGTAGATGGAATTGGAAATGTCGACATGATATCGCTAAGGGGAAACTTGAGAAAGAAAACTGTCACTTTCAAAAATTTTCTGTACATTGCGGATTTGTATATCAATCTCCTATCCGTTTCAAAAATTGTTGAAAGCGGATACAAATTTGTTTTCAATGGAAAAGCCTGCAAAGTTATCAATGATAGCGGTAAAGTTATTGCTATGGACGATTCAGTGGATGGAATGTTTCGCTTAAATGTTTCAAGTAACAAATCGATGGTTTCTCAAGGTAAGCATGAAGAAGGCAATTTGTGGCATAAACGAATCGGTCATATAAACAATGAAGCACTGAAGAAAATGGCTTCAGAAGCCGTGCTTGGAATTAATTGTGAAATAACTCAAGAGGAGTGCATTCCATGTATAAAATTAAAAATACCAAGAAATCCTTTTAAAAAAGGGACTAGAGCAGACGCTATATTGGATTTAATACATTCCGATCTTTGTGGGCCAATGGATGTGAATTCCATTAGTGGTTCAAAATATATATTAACTTTTATATACGATTACTCGAGAAAAGTTTTTATATACTTTCTGAAACGGAAGTCTGAAGTTGGTGACAGGTTCCTTGAATTCAAGAACTTTGTGGAAAATCAAACAGGAAGAAAAATTAAATCCTTGAGAAGCGACAATGGAACAGAATATTGCAATGCTAGAATGAATTATTGTTGAAAACGGCATCAATCACCAAACTACGGTACCATATTCACCGCATCTAAATGGGGTATCGGAAAGAATGAACAGGACCATTATAGAGAAAACTAGATGTCGTTTGATCCAGTCAGGCTTACAAAAAAAGTTTTGGGCTGAAGCAGCAAACACTGCAGTTCACCTTATCAATCTAAAACCAACCAAAATACTCAATGACATTTCCCCGGAAGAGATATGGTAAGGTAAGAAGCTCTGCTTAAAATATCTGAGTGTTTGGGTGTAAAGCGGTGATACACATCCCTCAACAAAAACGAAAGAAAATACATATCGTTTCTATGATCCCCACCAGGTTGAGCTAAGCAGAGATGCTAAAATTTTGGAAAATCTATTCTGTGAAGATATGCCAAAGGACAATGCAAAATTTTATTATTTCTGCCGATGCGATTCAGTGGGGGAAATAGTCACACACGCACCTAATGCCAAGGAGAATACAAATGATGATACATTACAAGAAACAAATAATCAAATGTTCGAAGAGAGACAAAATGATCCAAACAACTCGGAATCTGAACATTATCCTGATGAAACGGATGGTACATCTTTTCATGGGTTCGACAACGTATCAGAAAACACAAACCCGACGTTAACAGATATGGGAATCGCACCGACAAATAATATAACAAGATCGACCAGTATTTTTAAACAAACAGTAAGATATGGGTATGTATGTCATGAATCAAATGAAGATGAGGAACCTAAGACTGTGGAACAAGCGCTCGGAGGATCCAATAAGCACGAGTGGAAAAAGGCTATGGAAGAGGAACTAGCAGCTTTGTTATAAAATAAAACTTGGGAAACAACTGAATTGCCAAAAGGGAAAACACCAATAGATAGCAAGTGGTGCTTCAAGGTGAAACGTGACTCAAAAGGCGATATTGAGAGGTACAAAGCTAGACTTGTAGTAAAAGGGTACTCTCAAAAATATGGCATAGATTACGAAGAAACCTTTTCTCCAGTAGTTAGGTGTTCTTCGATACGTCTACTTTTGAGATTAGCTGTTCAGCGAAATCTTGACATAGATCAAATGGATGTTGTAACCGCATTTCTTCAGAGTGAATTGGAAGAAGAAATATTTATGAAAATCCCAGAGGGACTCGAAGAGAACCACGGGAAAGTCTGCAAGCTTAGGACATCATTGTATGGCCTTAAACAAGCTAGGAGATTATGGAACAAGAAATTGGATGGGACACTAAAGAAAATTGGTCTGACGCAATCCAAAACCGAACCTTGCGTCTACTATAAATTTAACAAGCTTGAAATTACATATTTCGCAATTTATGTGGGTGATATTTTGATCCTTACAAATAACCTCGATGCCAAAAAGAAAATTAAACAAAGTTTGTCAACAAGTTTCAAAATGAAGGATATTGGTGAGGCAAATTATATTCTGGGTATGAGAATAACAAGAGATCGCGACAATGAAAAGTTGTGGCTAGGCCAGGAATTGTATATCAAGAATACAATAAAAAATTTTGGTATGCAAAATTGCAAGTCTGTGGCGACACCATTGGATGTCAACCAAAAATTAACAAAAAATATGAGCTCGTGCAAAGGGGGTTTAATTCATAACGTACCTTATCGAGAAGCTGTGGGAAGTTTAACTTATGCTGCACAGGTCAGTCGCCCCGATATATCATATGCAGTGGGGGTGCTGTCAAGATATAACAATGAGTATGGAAAATCACACTGGGAAGCCCTTAAATGTGTGATGAGGTACCTTAAAGGAACATTGGACTATAAACTTCAATTTTCGAAAGATGACTACAAATTTTTAGAGGGATTTTCCGATGCGGACTGGGCAGGTGATCTTGATGACAGAAAATCTACCTCCGGATACGTGTACAAATTCCAAAATGGGTGCATTTTATTTATTTTTATTTTATTTTATTTAACTCATTTTACAACCAAGCCGAAATGGCCATATACGGTTACAGGGATACTCAAAATAAAGAATTACATTAAATTTACTTTAAAAAAATTATAAAAATAATTAGGACTACAATCAAGGACTGCAAAAACTTGACATTATTACACCTTATTACTAAGTATATATCTTACTACTATATGTAGACTACGTTACAAAAACCATTTGATATATAAATATAAAAATTTAGGAATTGATTACTACTCTCAAATGCCTACTAACGCAGGTTATTAACCAATAAGTTTAATTATTTGCAACTAAAAATTTAATATTTAAATAATATATATTTTTATGTTAACAATTTTTAATCCTCGAACTTATATATTTGAGTTATTGTATATTTGATTTCTAATTTTTGTTTTTTATTTAATAAAAACTAACTAGGACTGCATAAACTTGACATATAGTTGCACCTTAATACTAAGTATATATCTTAGGTTAAACAGCGTTGGGAACTACAATATGTAGACTACGTTACAAAAACAATTTGACATATGTATATAAAAACGCAACAAAAAAAAAATGAACTGATAATTAGGCATTGATTACAACTCGCATTTCATGGAATTCAAAGAAACAGTCGACAACCGCTTTATCTACAACTGAAGCAGAATACATGGCAATGGCGGCATCTGCGCAAGAAGCAATGTGGTTGGGATCGATATTCAAAGAGCTAGGAAACTCTTCTTTCATCAAAATCAAATGCGACAATCAAAGTGCAATAATCTTGAGCCATAACAGCACATACCATTCACGATCAAAACATATTAATATAAGGCACCATTTCGTGAGAGAATTGGTTGAATGTAATAAATTATCCATTGATTATCTAAACACGAGTGATATGGTCGCCGACATTCTTACTAAGCCTTTACCACGATTGAAGCATGTTCACTGCTGCGAACTGATGGGATTAGGAGTTCAATCGAGTGGGGGTGTTGAAAAAGGAGAATGAACTTCCTAGCATTCTACTTTGACTACAATATTAAAAATAAAACCTAGTAGCTATACGTTTATACTTTTGTCAAGTATACATAAAATTAAATAAAAATTTTTCCATTCGTTGAGAAAACTTTAATAAAATAACAAGGCAATTGGCCGGTCAGTGGTAAACTATGCAGCGCCAATGTGGACACCTCAAACGAGCGATACGCAGTGGAATAACATACAGACCTGTAGGACGCTGTCCTTAGAACCGCAACAGGATGTCTCAGCAGTACACCCCTGGATCACCTTTATGCGGCGACCACCATCATCCCAGTGCGTCGACACAATTATATGTTGTCAAAGCAGTACCTCTTGGGTTGCCATCGAAGTTGTCATCCGAATCACCATATTGTGGATAGACAACCTTCACCCAGGAATGTAAGGGTTGATCTTCACCTTCTAGAGCCCGATATCCAACGTTACAAAAGAGAGCCTCTAGATCAGGCAGCATACCAGACAGGTCTGAACAGGATTCATGAGGATACTGTAGCTGAAGCGGTGAGAAGCTACAAGGTTAATCCTGTTCTCAGAGTCCGACCGCCGCCCATAGCACCGGAGGAGAGAGACCTCCCACGGCAGACAAGGGTAGTTTTGGCCCAACTAAGATCAGGCAAGTGCAGCTGCCCCAATTCATATTTATCAGTGATTGATAGCAGCGTAGCTGACGTGTGTCCCATCTCTAATCAAGGGCCACATGACACTCGTCACCTTTTGTTTGCCCAGCTAAGCCTACCCGTCTCACTACCAGATCATCACTCTGGACAGCTGAACTACGTAAGCATAGAACAAAATGGATGAAACTACATTAAAAACTGTTACAACAACACAACAACAAAACTCATTATGGGATGCGATGCAAATGCACATCATAGTATTTGGGGAAGCAGTGATACTAATGCAAGGGGAGAGTCGCTAATAGAGTTTATTGTGCGTACTAACCTGGTAGTAAAGGTCTGCACAAGTATGTTTGAAAGCGATTTCAAATGGCTTGGATTTTTATGGAACATGCAGAACATCAGCGCTTCACTAAACAAACCGAACAAATACCTCGTTCGACGGCAGCATGGCTTGAAAACACAAACACAACAAAAGGCAATCGAACCCAAACTAAGCATAACAAATATCAATTCCATGTTGCATAGAATTTGTTGCTACTTGGGTTATAAATGTTTTGCGTGGGTTATGCATGTTCTACAGCAAAGACAATACACAAAAGAAGATAGGAAATTGGCTACTGAGGAAATCAAACATTTACGGTGTTAGTTTCATACTTTTCGTTTATCGAACCAAACGCGTATACGACAAGTATTGACATAGCATTAAAATGCAAATAAAAAGAAATTAAGTGCACGAAATAAATTTCCATAAAGGGGAAAATGTAATTTTTTTGTTGTTGCCTAAAATTTAACATTGTTTCATTAAGAAAATTAAGTTTTTCATTTAAAAAATAAAAACGAAAAACCAATAAAAAATTACAAACATGTATGGAACTAACATGGTAACTGCAACATTTGGTATGACGCAAGCCAATTTCCTATCTTCCTAAAGTTTATTGTCTTTGTTCTTTAGAACCTCAAGCAGCACAGCACAGTGGCGAGATTTAATTTTGTGAAAAAATATAGAAGCCTTAAGCAGCAATTACTTCAATAATTTTTGTAATATAGAAGCTTGGTTTAGCTTTGCGAATTGTTTTTTTATTTCATATTTTTTTTTTATTTTATTTATAGATTTATTATAATTAAAAATTACAATAAATAAAATTAAAATCAAGTAGCATCAGTATCAGCTATCAGTTTATGTTTATTAGTTATTTCATTTAAAGTAAAAGAAAGTAAAATACCATTTCATGGTTTCATTTAATACAACTATCAGTTCTTAAAAAAGGACAAATGTTTTGTCTTTTTTGATTTGAAATAATGGACGTAGGAAAATGGATTACATTATATATAAACGGGCGGTACTAAGCTAATGTTTCACAAGAGAAAACAAAAAAAGTGCAAAAATAATATAAGCTTACGAAATTATTTGCAAAATCTAAAATAGCTTGAAAGAAAATGGCATCACAAAATTAATGGTAAACTTAGTACCGCCTTTAATACAAAAAACTTATGTTCGGGGAATCCATGGCTTACAAACTTTCCTTGCACACACACACACCCTTCAATAACTACGCACTAACTGCCCCACCATTTAATTTATTGCTTTCAGCTCTGTTCAGAAGATGTTGCAAGCATAACAAAATGTTGCAAGAACTGTAGAACATGCGCACAGTTTCTACAAAGCTTGCGACCTTAATGCTTGGTTTCGAATAGGACCTTCAAAACATCGTTGGATTGCAACCAAGTATGCGTAGGTTATGTTCTGATATTTGTTTTATTTGATGTTTGAAAGTTTTGCTTATAGCTATGTTTTGAAAGTTCTATTCATGTTTCAGAACATTTTGAAATTTTAAAATTCAAATATGCTTGTGCAGACCTTTACTATTCATCATGCAACAGAAGAAAATTTATTGGAATTTTCCCCAAATGGTTGTAGGGAGAAAAAAATATTCAACAGTACCGGAAAAATATTGAGACAACTTATATTTCATTCAAGTGTCGAATATTCATTACTGCAAACGTTTTCCAACCAATCTCTTCTCTGTGTGTATGTTTTGCATTTTTTCACGATTTGTGCCTTACAACAATACCGTTCACTCATTTTTCGATAACAATATACATACATCTTCGGCAACTGAGATATTTCTATCTCATCGTTCACAGCAGTTTGGAAATTCTATAGTAGTAAATGTTTGCTTTAACATTTATGATTATATATTCCAGAAAAGTAAAATTATCTATGATATTATTTTTTTCAGGAAAGGTCATTCATCGGAAGAAGAGCTAGACGACAGCGATGAACAGGTGGAAGATCGTGATCGGGTAGACACTTTGCGTACTCCACTATGTGAATTTACAGGACCTGGAGGACATCTATCAGTTATCGTAGCCGCTGATTGGCTTCCTAATATGGATCAAATAATAACTGGTAGTTGGGATCGTACCGCAATTTTGTGGGACGTAGAAACTAGAGAACCATTGCAAACACTTTCTGGTCATGACCACGAACTGACTCATGTATTTGCCCACCCAACTCAACGATTGGTGGTAACTGCATCAAGAGATTCCACGTTTCGATTGTGGGATTTTCGAGATCCAATTCCAGGAGTTTCAGTATTTCAAGGACACACAGAGTATGTATATTTAATTTATTTTTAAATATTTTTGATCGAACTTACTTAGGCAATCAATGCATATTCACTAGGGCTGTCATTCGGGATCGATTTTTATAAATCCATTAAACCAATTTAGTTTAAATCAATTTTATTAACAAAAAAATAACAAAAGAGTTAAAGAGTTAATTAAAAACCAATTACAAATTATTTTCATACTTAACGAACAGCAAGTCCAACTGAACAATATGAAGAAAAGAAAAACAAAAAATTATGACAAAAATAAATTAATACCCAATTTTATATCGCTATCTTACTAAGCAAAACATTTTAAGGATTTTGATTATATTAGGTATATTTTCGTACACTTGCGTTAATCCGTCCCGAAAATCCCGGGATTTTGTCCCGGGTGACAGCCCTAATATGCACACAAATGGCATGCATCTATAAGAAAACAATCACGTTTGCAGTAGAGGTGTCATTCGGGATTGAGTATTATAAATCCCGGGATTTCAAAATATTGAATCCGGGATTCTTTAAAAATTTTGAGTAATAACTATCTTCAGCACAAAAAAATTGTAATACATGGAGCCAATTTGGTTTAATAAAAATTTATTAACAAAAAACACACAACAAAATAATGATAAGAGTAAAATAAAAAGCAATTTCAACAAAACAAACACACATAAACAAAATCTTAGCCCATTTCAACTTTATGTAGAAAAGAAAAACAAAGAATACAAAAAAAAAATAAAAACACAATTTCATATTACTTACTCAACAAAAGATTTTAACCCTAGCTTAGGCACCAATGTTTTTCTACATTATCTGCCACTATTTACAAATGTAAATATTTTGTTTCCTTTGGTATTTTTAACTTCATAACCGCTTTTTTATGTTTGTTTTGCATTGTGATATTCGCTACAGAAAAAATATTGTTGTTTTTGAACATTATCTGTTCGACATTATTGAAATCGGTTCAGAGTTAGATATAACTCCCATATATATCTTTCTCCCGATATACACCCATATTACCACAGACGCCAAAGTTTTGCTCCGATCTACGTGAAATTTTGCACAGGGGGTAGAATTAATATTCTTACTATGAATGCCAAATTTGGTTGAAATCGGTTCAGATTTAGATATAGCTCCCACATATATATCTTTAGCCCGATTTATACAGATATGACCACAGACTTAAATTTTACTCCAATGTACGTGAAATTTTGCACAGGGTGTAGACTTAACATTCTTACTATGCATGCCAAATTTGGTTTAAATCGGTTCAGATTTCGATATGGAAAACGACGGTGAACTATCTGAATTAGACAGGTAGCAATTTTTGGTTAGTAAAAACGGATTTAACTTTATCGGCGAACCTATACAATCGTTGCTTATTTCTTTTATGCCTGATAAAAGTGATAGACGATATTCAAAAGTAAAAACCGTTTGCTATATGTGCTGCCATGGTGAGAAAGAAAGGAATCGTCCTACAAGGCAAAAATGTGGGCAATGTAAAAATCCAGTCTGTGTGGAGCACACCTGGGTGCAAACCAAATGCTACAGTTGCCCAAAATATATATTTTAAGTTGTTATTTCCTCTTCTTTTATTTGTATTATTTTCATATGAAATAATTCAAAACAAATCAACTGAAAGTATGTATCTTAAACCACAATATTTACATTTGTAAATAGTGGCAGATTTTGAAGAAAAATACAAAAATGTATTGAAAAATTGCGATATTGTAAAAATTTTGTTAAATTTGTACATATTATGAAAGAGCACGAAAAATTAGCTGCTGAGTCCGACAGCAGCAGTGGGTCATTAGACTATGTGACCCCTCCGACATCTCTCGCACAACAATATTCTGCGCCGCGGCATCTGACACCCAATATTGTTGTATCAGTTCCGGAAAGTGCATCAGTTTTGCAATTTAATTGCAACGGGTTCCGAGGTAAGATTAGTGAGATTCTGGATTTTATAAATCGGAAAAAATCAGTATCGCGGCGATCCAGGAAACTAAGCTAAATGCCACCAAAGGATCGCACAAGAAGTGGAGGTGGTGGCCTGGCTTTCATATTACACCGTTCCGTGGAGTATAGACTAGAGGTCTGCACAATTCTATTTGTATATGCAGAGTACACATGTACTTGCTACATGAGTACATCTATTTGAGAGAGTCGCAAAATAATTGGTACACATTTTGATGAACTCCAAAAGCTACGAATAACTTCCTGTTGTTACTCTGATGTCTTCACTACCAATAAATACTTATTCCTCTTACGCTCTTATTGAAGTGTACTCAGAGTAATCACGTCGATTATGTTGCGAGAACATAACTGCATAGAGTACACCATGTACAACGTGTAGTTCGAGAAATACAAAAAACAATTACTCTCCATGATATATGTTTTCGGCTTGTTATACAGAACGGCTATCGTTAAGGGAAGTGTGTGACATACATACATATATGAAATATGTGACTGTGCGAACTACCTTCCCAACACCTCTATTTTATTTACTTGTTATTTTAAAATATTAAATAATCTAAGCATGCTTTGGATTTGGTGAAAAAATGAGTTGTAATTTTTTTAAAATAAAGTTTTAGTTTGGTTTTGAAATTGTGAGAAATTCGAAATACATTACTTTTATTTAAATTGTAGAAAATACCTACAATGACCCCTAAAAAAGATTATTTCGATAATGCCAGCAGAAAACATTTCAACAAACAACAACAGTCATCGTGCAAACAATATAGGTATTGAATCCGCATGAATCGCGAAACTTCCAGAATTTTGGAGCCTCAACGTGTAAGAACCAGCCATATGGTTCTTACACGTTGAGGCTACATTTCGACATCACGGAATTAAGTGAACAGAATCCATGTTGTACTCTTTCTCAAGAACTTACATTTTTATTGTTCCTTTTTTCGGAACACATATTGTTTCGGATAAGTACTCGTTGGTATTTGATACAGTGATGCCAACTCCCGGAAGGCAAAAAACACCAAAACTGTATTATAAACTCTAACATACCACCTCCCACCACAAAAACTACAAAAGCCAACTAAAATTCAATGCTCTACTAAAAAAAAAACACTTCCTAATCTTATGAAATTATGAACCTCTATTCCAGTATACACCTTGATCACTTTGAAAGCTTTCATCCAATTCATTTTGATCAGTAATGTCTTTCAAATTTCAAACTATTTTTTTAGAGGAGAAAAACATTTTTTCGACATTAAATTTGGAAATATTATTAATACTTATTTCAGTTATGAGTGCTTTTGTTAATTTAATACAAACGTTTTTAATTACATCTTTATCAAGTTCAGAAATTCGGCACTCGTCGGTAAACATTTCCCAGCAAAAATTCCTATTACCAGGTATGAGTATAAGTATGCCTGCGTCAAATTGGTTCTAAACAATACCCTAAATACCAATATTGATTAAAAAAGAATCTATACCACCTTAATAACAATCAAATCCTACATTTAGCAATGTAGTTGAGTTTAAGCTTTTGAAAGTCTAATCCGAATTTTTGTATGAAAATATATCGTCAATTAAACTTAATATGTTACTGTTCAAATTGAAAAAAGCACTAAATGAAAATGCCAGAAAGCACCAAGATGGTGTTGTTAAAGGCACTAAAATTGGTGCTTTCTGGAAATCAAAAAACACTAAATTTGGTGCTAAAAGCACCAATTTGGCATCACTGATTAAATGCTAAACTATTCTCTGCTTCCCATACGTAAACAACATATGCGCTGTTTGTTGTTCAAAGTGTTTACCATAGCCAATAGATCGATGTGTAGTGGCACTTATATTGGCGTGCATACCCATTATCGAGAAAAACATACAGATATTTGTCAATAGACACGAATGAAATTGTTGCTGTTGAAAACAAAAACAGTGTTGTTGTTTTCAACAGAACGTATTCATTTCTTCGCAGGGAAGACTTAGTACAGTTTAATGGAAATTCAATATGTGTACACCGAAAAAAAACGGAATAAATTTTGATACATAAATAGAATATCTATTATTTTTTCATTGCCTTTAGGCTTTTTTGATTATGGGCATTGATATTCAAAAAAGGCTAACAAAGGTTTATCAAACGGCATTTCCGTACCAAAAAAAGTATTGCATCAAAACAAAAATGTTTTTCTATTCAAACAAAAACCACTACTCTGAGCATATATGCAGCCAAACAGTAATTTTTTTACAATCATGCAAATTAAAAAAAAAAATACGTTTCAAGTTATTAAAATTAAAATGGGGCTCCCTAAGTCAATAAAAAATATTGAGTATATTTTTATATTACTTTTTGACCTTTAATTATTTTAAAATGGAAAATGGTTGTGTGCATATTTTTTCTTAGTGTATAAGTAACGGTATACCAATGCATAAGCCAAAGAATTTGAAGGGAGCCGATATGCTCTTTATATGAACTTGCGAGCAAAACATTACGAACAAGGCTGTCAATTTAGCCGATTTATCTGTATGTTTTACTCGAAAAATAGCAATGTCAGGAACAAATATGAATTTCAATTCAAAAAAAAAAAAAAAAACGACGAATTCAATAATATTAATACAAAAATATACCAAATATTAAAAAATGTATTTGTTTCAAGGACTTCGTTATGTTTTTTTTGAATTGAAATGCATACTTGTTCCTGTTATTTTTTTGTCTTTTTTTAAGAAAATTTTTTTTTGTTTTTAATCAAAACATATATTTTATTTTCATATTATGTAAAAAGCCAATTTTTTACGATTTTTAAAATGCAAGTGCCGATTACGACGTTTTTTCGGAATAAAAAGTAACGATTTTTCTATAAATTTTATTGGCAGCCCTGATTACAAATCCACAAAAAAACAACCCTCATTGCTTTACTCAAGTACCCTGTAGGAAATTGAGGTGACTTTAAGTTAATAAATTGTTAGGTTAGGTTATGTGGCAGCCCGATGTATCAGGCTCACTTAGACTATTCAGTCCATTGTGATACCACAGTGGTGAACTTCTCTCCTATCACTGAGTGCTGCCCGATTCCATGTTAAGCTCAATGACAAGGGACCTCCTTTTTATAGCCGAGTCCGAACGGCGTTCCACATTCCAGTGAAACCACTTAGAGAAGCTTTGAAACCCTCAGAAATGTCACCAGCATTACTGAGGTGAGATAATCCACCGCTGAAAAACTTTTTTGTGTTCGGTCGTAGCAGGAATCGAACCCACGACCTTGTGTATGCAAGGCGGGCATGCTAACCATTGCACCACGGTGGCTCATAAATAAATAAATAAATTGTTAGTCATAACTGTCACAGGTGACTCAAATCCTAACTCATTTCCCATGTAAAATCCTATTCAGTTTTAACACGTGTTGTCATTGGAACGAGTCAGTCCTCACTCAAACCTGCATAAGCTTCAGCTAACCAAAAGTTAGCTCAAAGTGAGTTAGCTTTAGGCTGATAATATATGAGCATACTATGAGTTAGCTCTTAACTGATTAGTTTATGGTGAGCTCTTTGTGGATAATAAAATATTTTGTTTTTGTTTTATTATTTTTGAATCATTTTATTTTGAATTAATTAAAAAATAATAACAATTCAGATTTTTTCAAATTATTTTACAATAAATAAAATATAACGTAAGTAAAAATTCGGATAATATTAGTTGAGTTCATCTTGTCTTGAGTGTTGTGTTAATTTTCTCGTTTAACTCAGAGGGAGTTGTACCTACTTTTGTAATGACGCACACTGAATGGAAGTGCCATTCGTCAGGGAAGTCCAAAAGGCTTAAGTGTATTTCCCAATATCTTCGTCCTCAAACAGCCATTTAACACTTTTATTCGAAGTTTCCATTTATTCCTTCACTGATAATGATTGGTTCTAGTGGAAATAAGGAAAGTTTAATTATTAAATTGCGTTTGAATAATGCATTTCTATGCTACTTACCGCTAACCGTGACAAAAAATTACAAAAGTTCTCTGAAAATAGAAGCTAAATTGAAACAAATATAAAAAGCCAAATCCAAATTGACAGTTATAGAAGCCAATACATATTTTTTGTTTGTTTATTTGAATTGTTTCCATGACTTTACTTCACTTAAATATGCATCAGCTTAGAGTGAGTAAAAAGGTAACTCATTGCTGATCGAGAAAAAGTGAGTTTGGGAAAAATTCAACTGACTCAAGACTGCATAAATAATGAGTTAGCTTAAAGTCGCCTCAAATTAGTTAGTAAAAAGTTAGTTTGATTTTGAGTGAGTTCGAGACATTCCTACAGGGTAGCTGTTCTAGTATTGTATGTATGTATATGTGTTCCCATATCTGTGTATTATCTTCACTCTCTCAATTGTTAGCTATCATAGACCTTATAATACATAGATGATCCACTATTCTCTTTAAAAAAAATGTGTCAGTTCCAAAAATTAATTTTCTGACATTTCGTTTTGATTTTTTCGTAAAGAGTCAGAGAAACATTAACTTTCGCGCATGTGTTTTTGTGTTGTTCGTGAAGAGCAATGCTGCTCAAAATTAAATTTCGTATTTTCGCGGTTTTGGTCACAATTTTTTGTTCAAATATGAACTTTTAATATATTAATTTATTCATAAATCCTCTGGTGCATCATAAACGGTCCAATTTTGAGTAAAATTGGCAAACTACAAAAAGGAAAACGAGAGAGATTGTAAGCGTTCTCTTATTATTCTCGTTTATTCTTAATCTTCGGAACTGTCAAACATAGTTTGACACCCATGGCTCATCTATGTATTATAAGGTCTATGTTAGCTATTAACAGTGAGGACAAGTGTCACCTTAACTTTTTACTCATCGTATGAGATACACCTAGACCTCGCTTTGCGTTGTTTCGAAGTTGCGTCGCTGCTGAATTAGTACCAGTTTTCACTTTGTGTCGTTAGATTTTCGAAGTTGCGTTGTTATCTGTCTCCAATCTTCGCATGGTTTGCCAAAGAAACTCATATTTAATTCACTTTGCGTCGTTTCAGTTTGCGTCGTGCTTTTCTGGAACGTATCTGCGACGCAAATCGAGGTCTCGGTGTAGTTAATGCGTTGCGCGTGTGTGTTACCGGGATGGAAAATGCAGTACTATAGTACTTCTTTCAATACTTTTCCACCCTGGTCAGTACCGTAGTACCCCCGCGAATGATTTAGTACCTTTTGTGTAGACAATAGTTTTGACAAAATATTTTAATATTTTGAGAAAGTCTTTAACAAACTTGTTAATTAATAATCTTTTACAAATTTGGCAAAACAGACAAGTTCATGCGGGAATAAAATCTCGATTTTGTAAAAGCCATAGTTAAAAACACCAATTTATTGAATTTCAAGAATGATTTAGTCGAAAAATTCACGCGTTTCTATATTACGCTTCCACACGAACATTTTTTAGATGAGAAGTTATCGATCGCTTACTAAAATAATGCGAACCAAAAACTACCAAAAAATATTATTTTGCAAAAATGTACGAGGGCGGTTCGGAAACTTCTTAGCCTATCAATGAAAGAGAATAGTTAGTTTTTCAAAAATATTTTTATTTTTTAATATAATCTCCTGAAACTTCAATACACTTAGTCCAACGCTTTTATAGCAATTCTATCCCTTGATTAAGATAGTTTTCCTCAAGGTCTTCAAAATAGTGGTTTACAACTGTAATTGCATCTTCATTTGAGGTTAAACGGGAACTGAATTTAAAGCGAATAAAATTTTGTTTGTCAACTCCTCAATTAAAAAAAATGAAAAAGTTCTATAGAATAAAATTTTGAGACAATTTTCTATAGAATAAAACTTTGACAAAATTTTCTACAGAAATAAAATTTTGACAAAAATTTCTATAGAAATAAAATTTGAACAAAATTTTCTATAGAAATTAACTTAAAAGCAAGTATATACGGCCGTAAGTTCGGCCAGGCCGAATCTTATGTACCCTCCACCATGGATTGAGTAGAAACATCTACTTAAGACTGTCATCCACAATATAATTCAGTTCTTGACCCGGTATATGGAATATAGGGAAGTGTAAACATAATTACCAACGGATTTGAAGTTTTGCGCGGTAAGTCGAACTGAAATATGGGGACGCTTTATAAAGGGGCTATATACAATTATGAACCGATATGGACCAATTTTTGTGTGATTGGGGATAGGTTTATCTGGAGGCTATATATAACTATAGACCGATATGGACCGAATTTGGCATGGTTTGTAAAATCTAAATACTTAGACCACGTACCAAAATTCTACCGGATCGGATGAAATTTACTCCTCCAAGAGGCTCCGGAGATCAAATCCGTGGATCAGTTTTTATACGGGCTATATATAATTGGACCGATATAGACGAATTTTTGCATGGTTTTTAAAAACTAAATACTCAACCACGTACCAAATTTCAACCGGATCAGGAATAAAGTTGGCAACACTGAAATGAGCAACTCTCGGAAAATAATTAAAATTTCGTGGTAAAAAGTTTGTAGTGAATCGTCAATTACCAATCGATTCAATCTCCAGATAATAAATGTCACCTGATTATTGAAGTTTTTCTGTGACAACTAAGAATCATCAAGAAAATCAACAAATAAACTTTGCTTCTCCTCTGTTGAGAAATTGTGAATAAGAAGAAGATACGATTTATTTATTTGCCGCCATTTATCAACACACTTAACTTGGGGGCAGCTTCGAAAATACTGAGTCTTATTGGAAGTTGTCTCTTGCTTATGTATGCATGTTTGCACATATTCCTATTAGAACGCTGGAAGAAAATTAGAAATTATTGGGACTTTACCAATCCATTGGAAATAAAACAAATCCAATCAACAAAGATATTTGTTTTGCTTTAGATCCAGAGCTGTACATGCTCGATTACCGAACGTTGTATTTTTTAAGATGCCGTCAAATGCAAAAATATATAAATGCCCGAAATGCAACAAGAGCGTTGCTAACCAACATTCTGTTGGCTGCTGTATTTGCGATGACTATTACCATATCTCGTGTGTTAATATCACGAAGGAGCAACACGCATTCCTATACAAAATGAAGCGATTTTTATACAAATGTCCCAGTTGTATACGAAAGAAAATAAAAATTATGGAAGCTGATGCTGACCAAACTTCTCAAACAATGGATGACATCAATTGTACTGAATCTATTGATGCATCTGAATGTGCGGAAAATATTGATCTCAACAGCACCAACTCTGCTGACCTCAACATTCGTTTTGAAACATTTACATCATCCATAGAACAACGGTTTCAAACTTTAAAAAATGAATTACAAAGGCAAGTCAAGGATATGAGGAATTCTTTGAATATTATGAAAACCCAATTTGATACCGAGAATAAGAAGTTGAAGGAAGACCTTGTAAACTGCATTTCTTTTACAAAACAACTAGAAGCAGCGCATAATAATGCCATGAGTGAATTGCGAACTCATAACGATATTCAACAGCGGAGACTAAACCGTGCTGACATAATCATAAACGGTTTGCCAGACGGTCTCCCAGACTTGCGAAAGACAGTGGTAAAAGTTGCTTCACTTTGTAAAATCGATCTCAATCCATCAGACATACAACATTGCTGTTATATGGCACAAGGCAAGTCCGTTTTAGTGAAATTTAATTCTGTATTTACTCGAGATTGCATAATGGCAAATTATTATAATGGTGATAAGCTGTTGCTTCGTGACATTGATGGTGGGGATCTGCATCAGTCAGCCTCCAAACTTTTGCCGAAAATTAAAGAGGCAAAGGAAAATTTTATCTTATAAATTAGAGAATGGTGACAACCCTACGGTTATAGTAAATTTACCTAATCACACGACGCAATCGATGGATATGCAGCAATGCACAGACCTGCTTCGTATGGTAGCACAAAGCAATAGCCGCCAAAGGAGCCCCATTTTGAGTAGTACTGCTACTTTTACTTAATTATATTACAGATAGTCAAACGATTCTATGCTAACTTTTTATAGTTTTTTTTTTCTATTTTAATTATTTTCCTAGAGATAGTAATATCATTTTCTCTCATTTTATGGATCTCAATAATATATCTAGTATTGCACATGACAGCTCATTCTTACGATCCCATTTAACTACATTTCAAGATAATTTAAATATTGGTCATTTTAATGCACAAAGCTTTAACATTCATCCATCATCATCCAAGCTGGCTGAAATAAAAAATATTATAGAAGGAAGTCTTTTGAATATAGTAGGTGTCAGTGAAACATGGCTTAAGCCTCACAATGTTAACGTAGACATATCAGGATGTACCGTTTACAGGAATGATCGGCCTGTTCGAAGGGGAGGAGGTGTGGCTTTGTTTGTGTCCGGCGAGTTGAATTCAAAAGTGGTGCATATTGGTCAGAACTATAATGTTGCTGAATGTTTATTTGTGGAGGTAACTATTGCACGCGATAAAATGTTAATCGGGGTTGCCTACTTGCCCCATGGGGACTTTGAATCATTCGAGGCAGAAGTTTTGGAGTTACTTGTACGTTATTCCCATGTCATAATAATGGGTGACTTCAATAATAATTTATTTGATTTGGCAAAGTCATATAATGTTAGGAGGGCATGCACCAGATTGGGACTGACGGTAATGCACATTAACATACCTACACACGTTGATGCTTTTCATCACTCTTCTTCACTATTGGATTATTTTTTAGTATCTTCGCCGTCTCGCTTGCGTCTCAGCAATCAATTTTTTTGTCCCGATATATCGAGACATGCATTCATATTCATGTCCTATGACTTTACAGTACCACAACTCAATAGTTATTGCGAACATTATGATTATGAGAATTACGACGAGAATGTATTACATTCTCATATTATGTCAACTGACTTTTCCCTATTCTTTTGACATCTGATGTTGACATCCAATTGAATATTTTAATGCAGGGCATAAATTTTATTCATTCTGCTTTTCCTAAAAGGAGAAGAAATTTATTTGTGAGGAGTCGAGATAATTGGCTTAAATCCCCTAGTATACGCTACAGTCAATCATTGTCTGACCTGGCCTATAGGGCCTTTTTGGCAAACCGTGACCAGGAGAACTGGAAGGCTTATTGTAGGGCAAGAAATAGGGCTAAGTCCGCAAAAAGGAGGGAGAAGAAGAAGTGCCACACTGAAATGTTTAGCCGTTGTGAGGGTCCGAAAACGCTTTGGGGGATAATACGGGAAAACGGGTTGATTGGTAAGGATAAGCGCGATTGTGATACGGTCGATGTTGATGAACTGAATTCTACATTTTTGCAGAATCAGCTTAATACGGTAGGAGAAACTGATCACATTTTTGGTAGTGCTGAAAGTGAAGGAGGATTTTCCTTTAGTTGCATCTCACATGACGAGTTGATTACTGCCTTTTCTTCTATCAAGTCGAATGCCCCTGGCAATGATGGTCTTCCTTTAAAATTTTTTAAAATAATTTTTCCACATATCTGTGGCATGCTGCTTCATTTGGTTAATACCATTATAATGACTTCGACTTTTCCAGCTGGTTGGAAAACAGCCAAAATTAACCCTATAAAGGCCGGTACTCTGTTCGGTTTTCGCGTTGAAACTCCATACAAAATTAAAAAATGCGAAAAACTAGCGAAATTTTTCCATTTGGGGGAATTTTTTTTTTTTTCGAGTTGAAAAACTGACGTTTATAGCATGGCGCCATTTGCAATGTGAATTAAGAAATAATTTATTTATTAAAACTATTTGTGTGGGTTTATAACACAAACACGGATTATATTTTTGTTCCGAAACTATACAAAGGATCAAAGGAGCAGCAGATCAATTGCCCAAGGAAAATAAAATGTTAATTTTGTAATAACAAACAGCAACCACCAACTTAATTCAATATTGCTCCCTGTAAAATAGCGCTCCAAGTTACCTAAATAAACACCGCTTTCTATGTGCGAAATAATGGTTTCTATAAAATTTTTTCGCAAGAATGAACATAGTACCGGCCTTAAGAAAGAAATCAGTTAATGTACGCTCGGACAGTTATAGACCCATATCGCTTTTACCAATTTTGTCGAAGATTACGGAATATGTCTTGAAGGTACAGCTCAATGCACATTTAGAACAGCGGAATTTACTCAGCGATTATCAGTGTGGCTTCCGCTGTCGCAGAAGCACATCAATGGGGCTACTAGGGTTGACTGAAGCCATTAGGCGAAATATTTCGAGTAGTCAAGTGTGTTCACTGTTGTCTTTGGATTTGGAAAAGGCATTTGATAAAGTAGATCATTGTCTGCTGATTCACAAATTGCATTCTATATATGGTTTTAGCACTGTGGCATGTAAATTATTATTGTCCTACTTGACTGGAAGGAGTCAATTTGTTCAATTAAATGACAAATGTTCACAAATTTTGTCCGTCC
The DNA here is from genome assembly GCF_050003625.1 of Haematobia irritans. Taxonomy (NCBI): domain Eukaryota; kingdom Metazoa; phylum Arthropoda; class Insecta; order Diptera; family Muscidae; genus Haematobia; species Haematobia irritans. The sequence continues at coordinate 94,624,047 of NC_134397.1, read as the reverse complement.
GAAGTGGGGTACCCCAAGGATCTGTCCTAGGACCACTTTTGTTTGTACTGTTTATACATGATTTATTCAATGAAATAGATGATTTTTGTTTGCCTTTTTCTTACGCGGATGATATCCAACTGCTTTTCACAGGAGAAGTGCAACATATTGATGTCCTTCAGGCTAAAATGAACTTTGTCATGAAATCCCTATTCGATTGGATGAATTCTAATCATTTTTCTATAAACGCTACAAAAACGAAAGCCCTATTTTTGCCTGCGAACTCCTGTCGGGACCTTCATTTGAATTATAATGGTGTACTCATTGAGTCCGTCCGTAGTATTAAGTGTATTGGGGTCACTGTTGATGACAAGCTTTGTTTTGACCATCATATTGATAACATAGTTAGGCTAATCAACATGGAATTGCGTCAATTGTATAACTCGGATCTAATGTTACCTTACTCGGTGAGGGAGAAGTTGATACATGCATTAGTTATGCCCCACTTACTTTATTGTATTGAGGTTTATAGCGGTACAACGGGGGAGAACTTGAGAAAGGTGAAATTAGCAGTGAATAGAGTAGTACGTTATCTATATTCGCTTGGACGGTTCGATCATGTCTCGGACTATGTTCGACGCTTCTTAGGATGTTCCTTCTCAGACTTTGTTGATTTAAGATCGCTGTTGTTATTTTACAAGATTTTTAAGACACAAACTCCTCTTTTTCTTGTCAACTTGTTTGCTTTTGGACGCTCTTGTCGCAATCAATTGATTATTCCAACTGCCAGTCAATACATGAATAAATCATTTCATGTGAGAATTGGTAGACTGTATAATAGTCTGCCGAATACGTTGAAGCATTTTGATCTATCCTACAACACCTACCGAAAGAAACTTCTTCAATATTTTACATCAGCTTGATGATTCAAGATAAAGATAATTGCCTTAAAGATAATGCAAACATTTTTTAATGAGTAGTCTCCTGACTCGCGAATAAAACATATATTTTAATTTCAATGGGATCCAAGAACATTATCAAAACAAAAAAAATATTTATATATAATGTAATTGATATAAGATTGCTGATTCAATTGTTCATATGAGATTGTTGTTTTTTTATATTTTTTAGTAATTGATGCTTTATATTTTAATATAATATTGTAATGTCCGTTAGAGTAGTACATTGTAATACGTCAAATTGGCCCTTTAGAGGCTTTGAATTGCTTAAATAAATGGAAAAAAAATTTACTCCTCCAAGAGGCTCCGGAGGTCAAATCTGGGGATCGGTTTATATGGGGACTATATAATTATGGAACGATATGGATCAATTTTTACACGGGTGTTAAAGGTCATAAACTAACACCACGTACCAAATTTCAACCGGATCGGATGAATTTTACCCTTCCAATAGGCTCCGGAGGTCAAATCTGGGAATCGGTTTATATGGGCGCTATATATAATTATGGACGGATGTGGACCAATTTTTGTATGGGTGTTAAAAGTCATAAACTAATATTAGGTACAAAATTTCAACCGGATCGGTCGAAATTTGTTTCTCTAAGAGGCTTCACAAGCCAAATCTGGGGGTCGGTGAAAATTTTTCTAAAGAAATAAAATTTTGACAAAATATTCTATAGAAATAAAATTTTGAAAAAAATTTTCAATAAAATAAAATTTTGAAAAAAAAAATCTATAAAAATAAAATGTTGACAAAAAATTCTATAGAAATAAAAATTGGACAAAATATTCTATAGAAATAAAATTTTGAAAAAAATTTCTATAAAATAAAATTTTTACAAAATTTGTTCTATAATAATAAAATTTTGACAAAAAATTCTATAGAAATAAAATTTCATTCGTTTTGTTTTGTTATTGTTGGTTTTTGCTCTTTAATCATTGTTGTTGTTTTGCTTTTTGATTTCAGCTTAAAACCATATATTGACTAAACTACAAGTGTAGCTTAATCAACAGAGGAAAAGAATGTTTGTCAAATTTATTTGGCTAAAGCCCTATAGACTGCAAGATGGTTGGATGGACGCACGTTTCGGAATTACCACATTCCTCATCAGCTTCCTCTACTTGCAGCAAAACTATCAACCAATTATCAGAATAAATTCAGGCAGTTCATTAAACCCAACAATAAACCACACTTGAACCCTCCGAAAAAAGGTTTTACATTGATAGCCGGCTTTTACCGAAATAAATTCGTACTAACATTTCTCTTTTCCTTTGCCACCGTCAAATCATCGATTTGAATGAAATTGGCTGGGTTTTATTTTGAGCGTGCTTCCTCTTCTTTCTTTCATTCGTTTTGTTTTGTTATTGTTGGTTTTCGTTCTTTAATCATTGTTGATTTTTTTTAGTTCAGCTTAAGACCATATACTGACTAAACTACAAGTGTAGCTTAACCAACAGAGGAAAAGAATGTTTGTCAAATTTATTTGGGCAAAGACCTATAGACTGCAAGATGGTTGGATGGACGCACGTTTCGGAATTACCACATTCCTCATCAGCATCCTCTACGTGCAGCAAAACTATCAACCAATTATCAGAATAAATTCAGGCAGTTCATTAAACCCAACAATAAACCACACTTGAACCCTCCGAAAAAAGGTTTTACATTGATAGCCGGCTTTTGCCGAAATAAATTCGTACAAACATCTCTTTTTCTTTGCCACACTTGAACTCTCCGAAAAAAGGTTTTACATTGATAGCCGGCTTTTGCCGAAATAAATTCGTACAAACATCTCTCTTTTCCTTTGCCACCGTCAAATCATCGATTTGAATGAAGTTGGCTGGGTTTTATTTTGAGCGTGCTTCCTCTTTTTTCTTTCATTCGTTTTGTTTTGTTACTGTTGGTTTTTGTTCTTTAATCATTGTTGTTGTTTTTTTTTTTTTATTTCAGCTTAAAACCGTACATTGACTAAACTACAAGTGTAGCTTAATCAACCATCTTGCAGTCTATAGGACTTTGCCCAAATAAATTTGACAAACATTATTTTCTTCTGTTGGTTAAGCTACACTTGTAGTTTAGTCAATGTATGGTTTTAAGCTGAAATAAAAAAAAAAAACAACAACAATGATTAAAGAACGAAAACCAACAATAACAAAACAAAACGAATGAAAGAAAGTAGAGGAAGCACGCTCAAAATAAAACCCAGCCAACTTCATTCAAATCGATGATTTGACGGTGGCAAAGGAAAAGAGAGATGTTTGTACGAATTTATTTCGGCAAAAGCCGGCTATCAATGTAAAACCTTTTTTCGGAGGGTTCAAGTGTGGTTTATTGTTGGGTTTAATGAACTGCCTGAATTTATTCTGATAATTGGTTGATAGTTTTGCTGCAAGTAGAGGATGCTGATGAGGAATATGGTAATTCCAACCATCTTGCAGTCTATAGGGGCGCCCGCCTGTTGAAATCACGTTAACTTCCGAACGAAACAAGCTATCGACTTCAAACTCGGCACAAATAGTTGTTATTGATGTAGATCGGATGGTATTGCAAATGGGCCATATCGGTCCTCTTTTACGTATAGCCCCATATATAATTGGCTTGCGGATCCTATAAGAGTAGCATATTTCATCCGATCTGGCTGAAATTTGGTACGTGCTCGTAGTATATGGTATTGTTACGAATTTGATAATTATAGATTTAAGCTTATTTAAATTTCAAATTGTAACGATAAAATTTCGCTATCACTTGTTGGAATCATCTACTCATTTTCTAGTATTTTCCTGAACTTCTTTTATGTTCTTTTGTTTGCTTACTGAAATGTTAGTTCTTACTCTCTCATAGAATAGCAACCCCTTTGCTTTGTTATTCTGCATTCTCATTTTATCTCATTGTCTATTGTCATTGTTGTTGTAGTAATGCGAGCATATATCTATGTGAGTGTGTATGTGTTTGGCAGCCACCAGACGAACAACTTAATGGTCGTAGATCCTTCTAGCATTGTCTAAGAATGTTCTGGCGTTGCCAGAATATTGTAGTGCTACCAGAATGTTCTCGTATTGCCACACCGTCCTATATAAAAGCGCTCGCATGCTGCTAACGAGTCAGTCTTAATTAAAGCGTCAAACGAATAACTTCAGTGTGAACGAATTGTAAAGTGTGAAGTCATAGTAAATAAATTGTAGATTGTCGTTATTTAAAAGAACTGTGTTTTAATTGTCCGGTAATTAAAAACGCCTAAATATAAAAACGTAACAATTGGTGTCCGAAGTGAAATAACGAAAAAAATCTACAATGAAGTTTAATGAGCTTCGAGTGGAAGACTTAAAAAAGGAATTGAGCAAACTGGAGCTGCCGACAACAGGCAATAAGGCCCAGCTTCAAAAGCGTCTACTGGAAGAGTTTGAACGGCGTAATATGGACATTGCGACGCATGAGTTTGATTATAAGGAAGACATTGATGAATCAATACTCGTCAATACAAGCAGTGTAGAAACTCCGTCTGTGGCTTCGAGTGTTGTAGATTACACATCAATGCTCAGTGTTTTGAGTAAAATGATGGAGGAAAACTCTAGAAAAATCATGGATGAGAATTCTAGAAAAATAGAAGCAAATTCTAGAAAATTGGAAGAAAAATTCGACGAAAATTCAAAAAAGATGGACGAAAATTCAAAAAAGATGGACGAAAATTCTAGAATTCTCAATGAAAAACTTCAAGAAATTTCTGAAAGCATGGAGAAACGTGTGGACCATATAGAAGGTCAAATTATAGAATTGGATAAGAAAGTTCTTTCCGTAGATGAGAAAATTGTGGTTCACGATGAGAAACTTCTACACCTGGAGAAAAAAATGGCTGACCTGGAAATTAAAGGTTGTCCCGTGCGCGTAATCGACGGCCCAAAAATCAAAACTCCTGTTTTCGATGGCTCAACGTCATTTGATGTCTTCAAATTCCAATTCGAAATGGTTGCTTGTAGAAATTTGTGGAATGACGATGATAAAGCAATTGAACTTCTATTGGCATTAAAGGGCAATGCTGCTGATGTGATACAAAGCATTCCCGCTGCTTCTAGAAATAACTATAATGAAGTAATAGCGGCCCTGCAACGCAAGTATGGTGAAGAGCACAAGCAGGACATCTTCAGAATGGAATTGAGAGGAAGAATCCAGAAATCGAATGAAACCCTACAAGATTTCGCAACAGAAGTTGAGCGGCTAGTGCTTTTGGCATACCCTGGAGAGAATCATCCTCTTATAGATCGTATCAAGATTGAGACTTTTGTGAATGGCATTCGAGACCCTGAGATAAAATGTGCAATATATGCCGCACAAAAAGCTACATTCACAGAAACAGTAACATTTGCACTTGTACAAGAGACTGCGAGATTGCTGGCACGGCCTCAAATTCACAAAGTACGCAGAGTAGAGACCGAGTGTGAAGAATCGAAATCGGTCATTGAATTGGTAAAAGAGGCTCTAAAGCAGATAATGCAAGAAATGAAGCAGCAAGCAAATAAATCTAGAATGAAATGCTATAACTGTGATAAGGCTGGACATCTTTCCCGGGAATGTAAAGCGTGGCGTAAAACGTCGGGGTCAATCTCGCCATCTCCATTAAACAATAATCAGAAGAAGGCGACCACAAAGCCAAGCGACTCAAATTCAAATTTTGCGGATAATAGAAAAGGTGGCAAACAAGTTATTGATCAAGCCTTGACACGACGGCATTGCAATGTAGAAAGCAGACGCTACTCGAAGGCTGAACCAAAGGAGACAGTTGTAAATGTCAGGCAGTTACACGTCGAATCTGGAGTGGACTGGCCAACAGAACAGCGTAAAGATCCCATTTTGAACAAAATTATTTCGGCAAAGGAAGAGAACGAGAAGCCCAGTAAGAAAGACATCGCAGCCGAAAGTCCACTTATGAAATCATACTGGGCTCAATGGGATAGTTTAGTTCTAGTCAATGGATCCCTGCAACGTAAATGGGAAAGCGAAGATGGCAAGAGCAGCCGAAATTTGATCATCGTTCCAGATTCCAAAATAAGAGACGTTTTGGCGGAGTTCCATAATGGTCCCAGTGGATGTCATCTGGGAATAACCAAAACCGCCGAGAAAGTGAAGCAACGATTCTACTGGGTTGGATGCCAGAAATCAATTGCTGAATGGGTAGCCAATTGCGAGAAGTGCATGAAGGCGAAAGGTCCAACAAGGAAAAGTCGAGGTCCTATGCAAGAGTATAGACCTGGAGCCCCGTTTGAAAGAATAGCAATGGACGTGGCAGGCCCTTTCCCAGTAAGTGATTCTGGAAACCGTTATGTCCTTGTGGTCATGGATTACTTCAGCAAATGGCCGGAGGTGTATGCAATTCCAAACCAAGAGGCAAAAACGATTGTGGATGTGGTCAACAAAAACTGGATATGTCGCTACGGTGTGCCGTCCGAGATTCACTCAGACCAGGGAAGAAATTTTGAATCGGCCATATTCAAAGAGATGTGTGAATCCCTTGGTATCAAGAAAACGAGGACTACGCCATTACATCCACAATCCGATGGCATGGTAGAAAGGTTTAATCGCACCCTGGAGGAACATCTTCGAAAAGTGGTGGACAACGGCCAGAGGGACTGGGACGAGCATATACCAAAGTTTTTGCTGTCCTATAGATCTGCCATTCATGATTCCACCTCTCGAACACCGGCCAATGTTCTATTCGGAACTGAGTTAAAGTTGCCTGGAGATCTGATATTCGGCGCTAAACCTTATGAGCTCGCCATGGAAGAAAACAGAAACGACATCCCAAACACTTTCGGAGAAGTTCACGAATCAGTGCGCAACAAAATAAAAATGGTCAGCAACAGAATGAAGGCGAGATACGATCGTGCTGTAAATACTGAGGGCTTCCAAGAAAAAGAATTGGTTCTGCTATTTAACCCGCAACGAAAGAAAGGACTGTGTCCCAAACTGCAAACCCAGTGGGAAGGCCCATACAAAGTCATCAAGAAGATCAATGATGTTGTATACCGGATTCAGAAGGACGACAGCCCTAGATCAAAGATGAAAGTTGTACATCTGGAACGATTGGCTCCTTACGGAACAGGTTCTGTGCCTGTTCGGGACGAACAGGCTTAAGCGGGAGGCAGTGTTACGAATTTGATAATTATAGATTTAAGCTTATTTAAATTTCAAATTGTAACGATAAAATTTCGCTATCACTTGTTGGAATCATCTACTCATTTTCTAGTATTTTCCTGAACTTCTTTTATGTTCTTTTGTTTGCTTACTGAAATGTTAGTTCTTACTCTCTCATAGAATAGCAACCCCTTTGCTTTGTTATTCTGCATTCTCATTTTATCTCATTGTCTATTGTCATTGTTGTTGTAGTAATGCGAGCATATATCTATGTGAGTGTGTATGTGTTTGGCAGCCACCAGACGAACAACTTAATGGTCGTAGATCCTTCTAGCATTGTCTAAGAATGTTCTGGCGTTGCCAGAATATTGTAGTGCTACCAGAATGTTCTCGTATTGCCACACCGTCCTATATAAAAGCGCTCGCATGCTGCTAACGAGTCAGTCTTAATTAAAGCGTCAAACGAATAACTTCAGTGTGAACGAATTGTAAAGTGTGAAGTCATAGTAAATAAATTGTAGATTGTCGTTATTTAAAAGAACTGTGTTTTAATTGTCCGGTAATTAAAAACGCCTAAATATAAAAACGTAACAGTATCTAACAACCATGCAAGAATTGGTCCATATCGGTCCATAATTATATATAGCCCCCATATAAACCGATCCCCAGATTTGTCCTCCGGAGCCTCTTTGAGGAGCAAAATTCATCCGATCAGGTTGAAATTTGGTATGTGGTGTTAATATATGATCTCTAAGAACCATGCAAAAATTGGTCCATAATTGTATATAACCGTCGAACTGAACGGACGTGTTTTCTAATAGCGGAGTATTTCATCGTAATAAGTACTTATTACGAATTTCACGTGTGGTGGAAATAATAAACCACCATGCAGCGAAATTCAAAGTCATTTACTGGGTTGCTAACTTCAGGGCCCAGTGGACGGGTAACGACTAAAGTTATAAATTTGGGCAGCGACCAAGAGTCAGGCCTAATTAGTCGACCTGTAGACGGGTCGACTGGCGGTGACACTTTGGCAAGTCGAACCTTTTCTAAGGTGACGACATCAAAAGGAGGCAATCCCTCTCGAAAGAGATTCAAGGAACGAAGAAATGCTTTGTTTCTCCTAAAGAAATTAGGATCAGTCGACCCAAGCACGTTGTCGGCTAAGCAAAGCGATTCCTTAAAATGGGCTCAAGGAATTCTTGAAGCTGGAAAAAGGGAACGATCACCGGATGAGCTGCCATCCTCTAAACGGGATCCAAGATCGTTTGCCTCAGTTGCAAAAGACAGCCTTGTGATGGCTATCATTAATAAAGGAGCATTGGACGGTATGATTCCAAGGCATAAATGGGGGGAAATTGAGAACGCGATGTCTGGTGTCTACTCAGAGGTGCGAAAAAAGTTTCCCGGACCAAGTCCTCGACGGCAAGATGCTGGATGGTATCAAGGACGATATAAGTTAATAGCTTTTGCAGACCAGAGGTCTATGGATTGCTTTAAAGCTGCATTGATGCTAATTGGTGAAGTTTGGGAAGGAGCCGCTTTGGAGTTAGTCGATAAAATAGACATACCGGCTAAACCTAGAGCACATGAATGGATACCGGCAAACCCTCCTGATCCTGAGTCAATACTAGAGAGACTAAAATAATGTAACCGATTGGAATGTTGGTCGTTTGGATGAGGTGGATGGACCAAGACGAAATGCGGTGTTTATATTAAACATAGAGTCGCTGCCACATCTAGCCCAGACCCAAGGTCGTGTAAGTTATGGCTTTCATGATATCCATATGAAGGTATACAAAAGCGATCAACCAAAGGATTCCGAAACGGACAAGCCTCCGGTAGAGTCAGCAGTGAAAAAATCTCCTAGCGAAGCCGAAGGAGACATAAAAACTGCAGACTAGGCGAAAATCGTATGCGGGAAGTTTCTGCAGGCTCAAACCTCACCAAAGCTGAACCGCGGATTGTTGCGAGAGTCACCGAGATCTGTGAAGAGGAAGCCCTTGATGATTCAATTGAAGCGGCTGATGTGACGGTGGTTAAAAATTTGGAGATAAATCATCACCATTGTAAGGCCGCTTGTGCTGCCTTAAAAGTTCTCCTGATGAAAGGAGACATAGATATAGTTCTTATTCAAGAACCATACATATATAAGATCAAGATCTGTGAATTAAGCACTCCGGGTTTCAAACTTTTGCATAATACCGGTAACGATACAAATCGTGCATGTATAATTGCTAAAAACGAACTAAACTTGTCTCTGCTTCCTTCATTGAGCAATGCAGACACTGTCGTTGCCAATTTAGAAATAGCCAAATGCAAATATTGGGTATCTTCGGTCTACATGGGACATGACAGGGAGATGCCTCCATGTGCCGTTAAGACCTTAGTTGAGGAGTCACTGAAAACAAAGACGAAACTCATTATGGAATACGATGCAAATGCAAATCATAGTATTTGGGAAAGTAGTGATACTAATGCATGGGGAGAGTCGTTAATAGAGTTTATTTTGCGTACTAACCTGGTAGTTTGCAATAAGGGAGATGCACCAACCTTCGTCACCAGAAACAGGCAAGAGGTTTTGGACGTCACGTTGACCTCTCCGGAACTGAATGATAAGATATCTGAGTGGCAAGTTTTGGGGGAACATAGCTTCTCAGATCACCGCTACATCAGTTTCAGATTGGCTGTTCGTACTTCAAAGACCATATTTCCGCCAAATGTTACGAAAGCTGATTGGAATAGGTATAGGGAATCGTTCAATTTGATGATACCGGAAATAACAGAGACAAATATGAGAAATGTGCAAGATATCGAACACGCAGTGGAGCGGATTACTAAGGCCTTCAACATCTCACTGAAAGCTGCATGCCCTAGAGGGAAGCCAAGGGGGAAAAATCGACCACAATGGTGGTCTACGGAATTAAGTAATATGAGGAAATCCTGCAGGAAGCTCTTTAACAAGGCAAAGTCCACTAGAGCCCCTGAGGATTGGGACGCTTACAAGAAGAATCTGAGAGGGTACAAGCGAGAACTGAGAAATGCTCTGCATAACTCTTGGAATGATTACTGCAGCAGTATTGAGAATACGTCCGAGGCTTCCAGACTACGGAAGGTTCTAGCATCCACCAACTCCACTCCAGGATTCATTAAAACATCGGAGGGTAATTGGACAACGTCCAGTGAGGAGACGCTGGAGGTACTATTGGACACATTTTCCTGGGAATCAGACGGTTGAACCAGGTTCTGGCGGCGCCACAGTGGCTCAGCGGTCATTTCCTATCGAGGAAATTGTATCGGAATCTAGAATAAGATGGGCGTTAAATAGCTTTGGACCATTCAAATCCACCGGACCTGGTGGAATTACTCCGGCGGAGTTACAAGCAGTGACTGACAAAATTATCCCCTGGTTGTCGCGATATATAAAGGATGTATCAACCTATCATATACCCCAGGAAAGTGGAGGGAAACAAAAGTCGTTTTCATACCTAAAGCGGGATCTCAGCTTTAAAACCATTGTGTTGACTAAACTACAAGAGTGTGGTTCCCCATGGGTTTTGTGAACTGCCTGAATTTATTCTGATAATTGGTTGATAGTTTTGCTGCAAGTAGAGGATGCTGATGAGGAATGTGGTAATTCCGAAACGTGCGTCCATCCAACCATCTTGCAGTCTATAGGGCTTTGCCCAAATAAATTTGACAAACATTCTTTTCCTCTGTTGGTTAAGCTACTCTTGTAGTTTAGTCAACACAATGGTTTTAAAGCTGAGATCAAAACAACAAATAAAATTTTATTTCTATAGACAAATTTGTCAAACTTAATTATATATGTATTTAATCGGCCTTTTTAGTTAAATATATTCCACATATGGACTACCTTGCAATTTAGAAGACGGTGTTAGGAAGTTTTAAGATACCTTGCCATCGGCAAGTGATACCGCAACCCAAGTAATTCGATTGTGGATGACAGTCTTCAGTAGATGTTTCTACGCAATCCATGGTGGAGGGTACATAAGCTTCGGCCTGGCCGAACTTACGGCCGTATATACTTTTTTTTAGTAGAGCATTGAATTTTAGTTGGCTTTAGTAGTTTTAGTGGTGGGAGGTGGTATGTTAGAATTTTTAAAACAGTTTTGGTGCTTTTTGCCTTCCGGGAGTTGGCATCACTGCAATTAATGGTGGTGGAATAGATTGGAGTGTTGAGTATGTGCATTGATAGAATATTTGTTCTATTCGTATTCAATACAAAATAAGTAAATACCCAGATATACTCCCCTTATAAGTACTTTTTTCATTCATGTACTACATTCGACAACGAATTGCATATAACATATGTAGTGAAAGGTTATTCGATGCAGATATCTAGTATAGACCTATCCCGTTATTTTAGATTTTTATTTTATTTTGTTTCCATATTGTTTTACAATTCAAGATTTTTCAATGTACAGTTGGTATTAAATTATAACAAAATCTTTAGAATCTTAATGACTGTAACTTTTAAGCTGTCTGTCAATACCCTAGTTTGCTATTTTGTTGTTAAATAATCTAGTCTATATATTTGATTTATATTACACAATTAAAATTCCTCCCTGATTATGTGTGTTCTATATTTAAGAGCACTACGCACATAGTTATACAACCTCTCCCATCCACTATCAAAATTACCATTTAGAACTGTTACTAACTCATTTTCATTTAAATATGTACCGCCCAAATACCTTATCCTGAATTCTCGTAACATTGGACATTTGGCTATGAAATGTTGCAAATCTTCAACTTCTCTTTGGTTGCAGATGGTACATTGATGTCCTTCAACTCTAAATTTGTTTCCATTCAACTGAAGTACGTCAGGCCTTGTTTTCATTATAATTGAAATTTTTTCCAAGTTCCAAAAATTGCTCATATATTCTATTCCGACATCTGGATTCTGAAATCTATAAAATCGTGAACTTGTTTTTGCTTTTTCCAATTTCTCTATATATCCTTGTCGTTTCAGTTCATTTATGAGTGCCTCAGTTATTACGTTCCAATCTTCTCCTGTTCTTATTATATTTTCTGTCGAAACATTTGTCCTTTGTGACAAAGATTCAATTACTTCGGCCCAGAAAATTCGTTTGCCCCATAATTTTGTTGACAATTTGTGTGGCAACTTTTTATCGTTATATTTGAACAAAGTATTATAAATATAGTTCATGTGTAGTTTAAGTGTATGAAAGTGATTGTCCTGTATGTCTGTTTCTAATGATAAAATATAATTTGCCATATATATTGGCTGATTGAGAACCTTTTTGAGAAAATCCCCATACCTCTGCCGCATACGACTGTGTTGTTCTACACACACTTTGAAAAATGTCCCACTTCGATATAAGTGATACCAGAGGTTTTCTAATAAAGTTTCGCCGGGTTGCGTTTAAACATATTTTCGCCTTCATATTTCGACAATCCACATGTTTTTTAAACGACATTTTTGGTGTTAGTAAGGTTCCAAGATAGCAATATTCGTTTACTATTTCAATTTATTGGTTCATATATTTCCATTTTTCATTTGCTGATAATCTACCTCCTTTCCGAACAACCATTATCTCGACTTCTCCATATTTACCTTCATATTCCATCGTTCGCAATAGTCTTCTAGCCTGTATATCATTCTTTGTAATACACATCTATCATCAGCTAAGACAATGATGTCATCAGCGTATAATAATAATACTCGAATATTTAGTTATTCAACCATAAGACCTTTTTCCAAGCAATTGTGTAGATCGTTTAAGTATAATGTAAACAATAATGGGGATAGTAAACATCCTTGCCTTACTCCAGTAAATGTATTAAAATGCTGTGATACCTCATCCCCAGTCCATACTGGAGATTTACTATACTAGTACAAATTTCTTATCAGATTTACCATTTTGGTTGATATTCCCATCTCATGTAGTTTATAAATTAGTAGTTGTCTGGGGACCATATCAAACCCGGCGGAAAAATCTAAAAAAAATGCATATACTTTCATATTTTCGTTAATCTTATAATGAACAATTGAGGCTAAGTTATAAATATTGTCCACCGTTGAATATCCTGACCTAAACCCCGCTTGAAATTCATTGAGTATGTTGTTATCCTCTATCCAATTTTTCAATCTTTTGTTTATAACTCCGGTCAGAACTTTTGCTTTCGTATTATTGAAGGAGATTCCTCTATAATTGTTCGGTACATTTATATTTCCCTTTTTAAAGATGGGGAATATTACAGACTCTTCTATGATAGTGTCTACTTCTCCTGTTTCATATATACGATTATACTGATAAGCCAATTCAACAAGAAATTCATACGATGCATACTTTAACAATTCATATGGCACCCTGTCCATTCCAGGAGCTTTATTTTCTTTACACCTCCGTAATACTTCTTGAACCTCAACTACATCAATTTTTCTATCCGCATATTGAATATCAATAGCAAACTGTGGTTTATTTAACAGGTCAGTAAAATATGTTCTAAATTGGTCCGCCGATATATTTGTCCCGACCTTTGTATTATTACCTCTTATTTGCTTTGCAATCTTCCACCACTGCTTGGAATCGGAAGTTTTTGTTATTTTCAATTCCAAATCCCTTGCGAACTCGATTTTCCTTTGCCTACATATCACCTTGTATACTTTGACTGCATTCAAATATCTCCCTTCGTCATACTGTGTATTTCTTTTTCTATATATGTTAAGGTATTTAAAAGAATTAGCTCTTGCCTTCTCACATTGACTGTTGTACCAGCTGGCTTTGAATTTAGTTTGGTTATTTTGTTTGTATGTGTTAATTGCCGATTTCCGTACAACATTCGAAAGGTCTACTAAGTTGTTTAAACCATTGCTATTTTTGGCTAAAATTAGGTTCCGATTCAATCTTTTTTTAAACCTGTCTGGTGCTTCACATATCCAAATTAATTTTTGTAACAAATTCAATGTACTTTCTGTGTTTTCTGTTTGTGTCAATTCCAATTTTACTTTAATAGGGAAATGGTTAGACCATATTTTTTCGTCAACTTCAAAACTCTTGATCATTTTTAAACCGTCGTATGATATTGCTGCTATGTCATTAACCGAACTACCATTTGTTCTAACATATGTATAGTGACCTTCTTCATCTCCTTGAGTTCTGCCATTTAAGATTAGCAGCTCATTATCTTCGCAGAACTTCATAAACTTTCTACCTCTCGCGTTAACTGTCGAGTCTTTTGAAACTCTGTTCTCCAATCCTGCAGCGAATTCACTTTCAAAATAGCTCTCAAGGCTTTGCTGAAGGTTACCAATTCGAATATTTATATCACCTGCTAATATTATGTGTTCTCCTTCTAAACTTTCAACTATATTTCGTAGTATGTCGAATTCACTTGCCCAATTTTCTCCTCGTATATAAACAGTTAAAAAGGTAAAACGTATAACTGCCCAGCAAAAAAATTTGGAAGTTCTTCCAAAGGCACAACTCTAAAAGCACTTCCAGAAGATGTACTCCCAATGATGTTCTTTATTTTAACTACCCAGGAAGTTCTTTTAATTCAATTTTTTATAACTTGGTTCTTTCATACTTTTAATGGATAATTTTAACTTTTTTTGTTTCAAATAGGGTAAAAACAGAGTAAGAATTCATAAAATGGTACAAATCATTTAAATTTTGTCGACAAAAATGATAAATGCAATCTGAGAAAATTGTGAATTTTTGAAAATATTTGAGGTCAAACGTTTCCGACAAGCGTTAGAATCTATTAAAAATTATAAAAAATTTTTAAAATTATTTATTTGACAAAATATCACAGATTTTGTTAATTTACATCCAAAGCATTGAATTCCGATCACACCTAAAGAAGTGATGCAAATTCAGTGCAACGGCTGTTGAAATGGAGGACTTCCGTCCTATGACAAGCCCATGTTAAATTCATCGCTTCTTGCACCACTTCCGGATCCAAAAAGAATATTTTCACTACTTTTTTGGCGACGCTTTTTTTGCTGGGTGGCGTTATTATTTTAAACAAATTTAATCTGTTCTCCTGTACAAATATATGTTTAATTCCTGTTGATTGGAGATTTTTTCTAACCCCACATACTATTCCACCACTTGCTCGATCATATGTATTTGGCTTTTCTGCTGCTTTCCAGATCAAATGGAAATCCTTGAAATATTTTGTCCAACTATTTATTTGTTTTTCCGTAACATGTGTTTCCATTGGTGCAAAGATTTCAAAGCCACCGATATATTCCAAAAATTCAGGATAAAGGATTTTATTCTTAAGGCCATTTACATTGTAAGCTTATATCTTAATTATACTTTTTGATAGCTCACTAACTTATATTTCCTCATTACTTGCATTTTTCGATAATTTTTTTTTATTTTTTTATTATTTTCTTTTTCATTATTCTGATTGTTTTCTAGTTTTTTTTTTTTTTTTTTTAATTTATTTCGCTTTTTAGAATATTGTACTTAACATTTAGATTGAATTCTTCCCCATATAACTCCCTAAATAAGTAAGTAGCACTGATCGTACCGCAAACCAGCCTTTTCTCCGAGTTCCATTTAAACAACTTATTATCAATTTTCACCCAATCATCTCTCACTTTTATTTGGTATTTCTCACTGAAAGTCATCAGTTTTCTGCGTAATTGAAGCATAATAATTTTATCAAACCTCTGCTCTGCATTGAGATCTCGCTCCACATAAATTTGGGTTCCTTTAAGATTTTTCGTGTTTTTCAAGACATTTTCAACGTCAATTTCAGATTCAAATTGAACCAACACTGCTGCTTGTTCATTTCTTTGATATATGACTCTTGTTGAGATGACGCGTGTGCTATTCCCCGTTTTTATAACTTCTTGGCAAATTTTTTGTACTTCATATGCGCCTGTTTGTTGTGTTGATAATCTTGTAAATACCAAGTTTTTTCCTTTTATGCTAGCTTCTTTTTTTCGTATTTTATTAGCTCCATTTCACGCAATATCTCATTATTAACCGTTTTAAGTTTACTAACTTCTTCAGATAATGATGATGTTCGCCCCAATATCTCTTCATTGCATTCTTTTATTATTGACCTTAAGTTGGTCACACTAATTTCCGAGACTCGCTGATCATTGTCCATTTTGAATAGCTTGGATGCAGTCTTGACTTCTACCTCTGGAGAAAAATTACAAGCTTTTCTTTTTTCCAGATTGTATATTTATTTTCTTTGAGCCACTGTGTTATCCAAGTGTAACGGGCAAAAGATTCTATTGTGAATTATATCTTATATGAGTGAGTACTGAATTGTACAATAGTGTAAACACGGCCTACTCCTCAAAAAGACATCCGAGATCACTATAAGCTGTTCAATGTTGTTTGTTGTGTTATAATTTATCTTACTCGTATTTGGTTTACCGGTTAACAGATCCTTGATATTTCTAATAAATTTGTTAAAAATGTTAGAATGTTTAGAAATACTTTTACTTTTTCCATACAAAAATCGTGGCTTATATCAAGTCGTCACCAAACACCTTCATCACCCTTTAATGTATATGCTGCCACCAATCTTTTAGGGTGCTTTTTTAATTCTATCTCGTTGTTTGGCCACCAATACAATGTAATCTGCCGGAGCTCGCACAAAACACGTACGTATTATTTAACAGCGACTGATTATCTTTGGCAGAGAGGTGACTCCACATTTTGCACGGCGAATGAGGTGGCCCCCACGAGAATTATGGGTGATTGCAGCAGTTCGCCAGATATATCTATCGCATCACCTTGTCTGATAAATGACGTATCCTGGCAACCCATCATTTTACTGGCATCCGATCACCTACCCATAATACTCACCATTAAAATCAGAGGGTCGATTTCATAACCTCTGAACGCCGGACGTTTATCAATCAAAAGAAAGCCATCTGGGTAGGCTTCAGAGAATACACAGATCGCCGCTTCAGTGAGCTCCTGTCCCTTTCCCACGTTCATGTTGCCCAGAGGGTGTTCCGGGGCATCATCAACGCAGTAGCCGCTCGCTTCATACCAGCCGATCGAATTTCACAAGTGAGGCCCAACTTCCCAGCAGAGGCAGCGGGATTCGCAGACGAGCGTGATGAGCACCGTCGCGTTAACCCTGCTGAATCAGGGAACTGTATCTAGAGATTAGTAAGATAGTCGACGAGCACAAGCGGAACACTTGGTTAGAGCACCTGAAGTAATGTAACCTACGAGGGCAGTTCGGAAACGTCTTACCCTAGCACAAAAAGCGTGGTATAAACAGAAAAAAGTTAAGTGTTTGGGAAACTTCCATCTCTGATATGAACACACGTTAAATTTGGTTTCGATCTGGCAACTCCTTCATATAGAAACAGGTGTTAAAAAAAGACGCATCCGCAATTTTTTTACAGTGGAAAAATTAGAAATGCGTGCTGTCATTAAATATTTACATAAAAAGGTTAGGTGAAAGTGCTCCTTCATATGCAACAGTAAAAAATTGGGTTGCTGAATTTAAACGTGGCCGTACAAGCATTGAAGATGAACCACGTAGTGGACGTCCAAAAACAGCAATAACAACAGAAATTGTAGCCAAAGTGCATGATATGGTATTAAATGATCGACGAATAAAAGTGAGTGAAATTGCTAATATCATGCACACAAAAAAATTTTTTCTGATTCAATCACGAAATTAATTGATCCAATTAATTTTTTAATTGAAATGTTTTCAATCACATAAATGATAGTATCAATTAAAAAATTAATTGAAGGTCAATTAAAAATTAATTGATCCAATTAAAAAATTAATTGATACTATTCATTTTTGTGATTGATTTTTGTTTCAATTAAAAAATTTGTTGATTCAATTAAATTTTTAATTGAATATGTTTTAAAACTCAATTAAAATTTTAATTGGAAAATTTTTCGTGAATTTTTTTTCTGTGTGGGCATCTCAAATGATCGAGTCCATTTAATTTTGCATAAAGAACTACGGATGAAAAAGTTTTCTGCAAGATGGGTGCCGCATTTGTTAACAGTCGATCAAAAACTCATAAGAATGAACATTTCTCAAGTTTGTTTGCGAAATAAAATGGATTTTAGGCGTTGATGATATATATACTCCAGAGACAAAAGAACAATCCAAACAATGGACTGAAGCTGGAGGAAATGCCCCAAAGAAGGTAAAAACAATGCAATCGGCTGGTAAGGTTATGGCAAAGGGTTTTTGGGACTTCAAAGGTATTTTACTGATTGACTATCTGCAAAAGGGTAAAACAATAAATTCGGAGTACTATTGCAACCTTTTGGATCAATTAAATGTACAAATTCGAGAAAAACGTCCTGGCTTACAACACAAAAAAATAATTTTTCATCAAGGCAACGCACCAGCGCACAAGAGTGTTTTAACAATGGCTAAAATCAACGAATTAAAGTACGAGTTACTTGACCACCCATCTTATTCTCCTGATTTAGCTCCCAGTGACTTTTACTTGTTCCCAAATCTAAAAAAAATCCTTGCTGGCAAGCGTTTTACCTCAAATGAAGATACAATTACAGTTGTAAACCACTATTTTGAAGACCTTGAGGAAAACTATTTTAATCAAGGGATAGAATTGCTAGAAAAGCATTGGACTAAGTGTATTGAAGTTTCAGGAGATTATATTGAAAAATAGAAATATTTTTGAAAAACTAACTATTTTCTTTCATTGATAGGCTAAGAAGTTTCCGAACCGCCCTCGTAGGCACAGGAACAGGTAAGTTGTGGTCAACAGTAAAAACCCTCTCGAGCCCCGCTACTAGGGATTATGGGATTTCAGTAACCTTTGGCGACGTGACAGTTACTGATCCGAAGAGGTTTGCTATATTCTTCAACCTACAGTTTGCCGAGCACCCCGAGAGCGATAGAGCGAAAAGAAGAGCAATTCGTCACATCCGTGGTCTCCGAGCCGACTACACACCACAATTTACCACAGCCGAAGTCATCAACAGTGCGAAACCATCCAACGCGCAGAGCCCTGACGGAATCTATATGCTAATGCTAAAGCATCTAGGAATACTGGGAGTTGGGTACTCCTCCTCAGACTCCTCAATTTGCCTTAGAATCGTTTATTACACCCGATGTCTTGAAAATGGGTAGGGTGATTGGACTACTGAAACCAGACAAAGACTCAAGCAAGGGTGAATCGTACATTCCGATTTCCCTTCTCTCGCCAGTAGCCAAGACAATTGAGGCACTACTCCTCCCCAGCCTTGTGGAGAAATTTTCAGCTGCTAATCTTCAACATGGATTCAGCAAAGTACACAGTACGACAGCGGCCAGACCATGCCAGACTTTTCGAGGACATCCATGCCAGACTTTTCGAGGACATCGAGAACACGTCTCCACCGGCAGGAACTAAGCGTTGGGTTACTAATTATCTGTACGGGTGCCAGTCGTACGAAGAATTTAGGGATAGGAAATCAAGACCCCGTAAAGTGAAACAGGGAGTTCCCAAGACGACGACTTAAACAGGCGGTCGAATGTTACCCCGAGTATATTGGGGTAGTTTACTGTCGGGATTATTTCGCCATCGACTCTAACATTCAACTGCCTACGTACTTCCGCCGTCCATGTAGTGAACAGTGTGGCTGAGGATTTGGTGGCAGATATCCTCAGATTCCTAGCAGTGGTAACTGGTAAGATCAGCAATTTAGACATTTAAACGATCGCATATGTCATGAACAATGGGCCCGGATGCCATGATTGTACAATCGTCCGCATATGATACAATCTCGACGCCGTCAGTAGGGGGTGGAATCGATGACAGGTAGAGATTAAACAATGCCGGAGATATCGCCCCACCCTGGGGAACTACCTGTTTAACTCTACGGGGTTTCGACTTCTTGTCCCTGAATTCCACATACGACTGGCGTCCGCACATATAATTCAGCACCCAATGCTTCGTTCCTGCCGGTAGGGACGTATTCTCGATGTCCTCGAATATTGTGGCATCGTTGACCGTATCGAATGCTTTCGACAGGTCAAGCGCCACGAGGACCGTCCTATGACACGGCTTGGGCTGATTAAGTCCTTTATTAATATGTGTCGAAATGGCATGCAAGGCTGGCGTCGTACTATGTACCTTACGGAATCCATGTTGATGGTGGACAGCTGGAAAATTTTCCACAAGGCTAGGGAGGAGTAGTGCCTCAAGTGTCTTGGCTACTGGCGAGAGAAGGGATATCGGTCTGTACGATTCACCTTTACTCGAATCTTTGCCTGGCTTCAGTAGTGGAATCATCCTACCCATCTTCCAGACATCGGGTATAATGAGTGATTCCAAGAACAAATTGAGGAGTCTGGTCAGGTACTCAACTCCCAGTATTCCCAGATGCTTCAGCATTAGCATTGAAATTCCGTCGGAGCCCAGCGCCTTGAATGGTTTCATGCTGTTGATGACATTGTTAACTTCGGCTGTGGTAAATTGTGGTGTGATCCGCTGGAGACCACGTATACGACGAGTGGTTCTCCTTTTCGCTCTGTCACTCTCGGGATGCTCGACAAACTGTCGGTTGAAGTATTTAGCGCATCTCTTGGGATCAGTCCCAGTCACGTCGCCAAAGGTGACTGAAATCCCATCATCCCTAATAGCGGGGTTCGAGAGGGCTCTCACTGTTTACCACAATTTACCTGTTCCTGTGCCTAGGTTACATTGCTTCAGGTGCTCTAACCATGTTTTCCGCTTGTGCTCGTCGACTATCTTACTAATCTCTACATTTAGTTCCCTGATTCTAGGGTCAGCATGGTTAGCACAACGACGTTCATCACGCTGCGAGTCCCGCCGCTTGAGCTGGGTAGTTGGGCCTCACTTGGGCAATTCGACCAGCTGGAATGAAGCGAGAGGCTGCTGCGTTGATGATGTCCCGGAACGCCCTCTGGGCAACATGAACATGAGAGGGGGACGGGAGCTCACTGAAGCGGCGATCTGTATATTCTCTGAAGCCTTCCCAGTTGGCTTTCTTTTGGTTTTTAAACGTCCGGCGTTCATAGGTTATGATATCGGAGGGTCGGTTAATGGTGAGAATTATGGGGAGGTGGTCTGAACCCAATTAAATGACGGGTTGCCAGGAAACGTCATTTATCAGACCAGGGCCTCTTCGTTCACCGTGCAAAATGTGGAGTCATCTATCTGCTCTGCCAAAGCTATGTCTCCCTGGTCATTACCTAGGAGAGAATGCCAAAGTTCGTGGTGGGCATTAAAGTCTCCTAGAACCAATCGGTTATGCCCGCACAACAGCCACTCAATGTTTGGACTGTAACCTGGAGCACAGCTACTATCCGGCGGTATATACACATTGTATAGTTCTATTTCGGCAGCCCCAGACTTGACTGGTACTCCCATACATTCCATGTAGGGGTCACTAGCGTCTGGCACAAGCGGGATAGGCCTATACTGCACGGAACGGTGTAATATGAAAGCCAGGCCACCACCTCCATTTCTAGTGCGATTCTTACGCAGCACATTGTATCAATCGCAATGGCGCAAGCTACAGGTCTCATTTAGCTTCGTCTCCTGAATCGCCGCGACCATGATCTTCCGATTCATAAAATCTACTATTTCGCTAATCTTACCTCGGAGCTCGTTGCAATTAAATTGCAAAAATGATGCTCTTTCCGGAAGTGGCACAACAATGTTGGGTGTCAGATGCTGCGGCGGGGAATATTGTGCGGGAGATGTCGGGGGAATCGCATAATCTGATGACCCACTGCTGCTATCACTGGCACAGCATCCTTCCACTTAGTCAGTATGACTATACTCCCGCAGCGATGTTAAGCCGGAACAATTCCGGAAGTGCACCCATTCCAAGCTCCGGTTACACCTCACCGAAACCGAACGATGGTGAATTTGGTTTCGGCAGACCGAACAGTACCATGTTCCGGGGTTCTCCTGTATCCCCGCTCGGACCAAAAGCAATCCGGTGCAGAGAACCCGCCGCCGTGCGACCCCACTTTAGTCGCAGAGTTCCTCGATCTGGCTATAAACTGAAGTACCAAAGCGTATAAAATAAAAAAATGGATGAAATCACAATAAACTGTTACAACAAAAACAAGGATTTTCATTATGCTACACACAAACATTGTTTTTTTCGATTTCAATCACGAAAATTCAATCATTTGTTTAATTGAAATGTCTTCAATCAACCACCCATTTTGATTGAAAGCCAACACGATTTTCAATTAAAAATTTAATTGACTTTTGTCACGGAATCAATTGTGAGATTGAATCAATTAAAAAATGTTTGGTTTTTGACATAAAATTCAATCAATGTTTTAATTGAATCAATTAAAATTTTAATTAATTCGTGACAAAAATCAATCAAGTATTTGATTGATTCAATTAAATAATTAATTGATATTGGCAATAAATTTCAATCAAAAAATTAATAAATTTCGCACCCAAAATCTTACTTATTTTTGTTTGAAATAAAAGGATATATACGTTTCTTATAAAAAATATTCAAATATTAGTTCCAGGTTGCAGAGTTCTTTTGCCGTTGTAGTCTTTTATAAAATAAAAAGACGTGTTGAGGGGCTCGGCAAGTTTAAATTTAGTAGCAATTCCTTTTCTAAATTTTCACACATTTATATCATCTATTACAATTTGAACCAATATTTGGAATTATATTGTTACATTGCAAATTCTGGAAATAGAAAATATAAGTAGAAAATTCATATTTTTGTATTATACACATTTATTGCGATTTTCGGATATTTTTCATATTTTAGGTTCAAACTGAAAGACAGGTAAAACAAAAATAGAACTTCGTTTGCCAACGTTACTTCGCAACTTGGAGGTAAATCTTCCAAAGCATCCATAGGTTAGGTTAGGCGTGAAAAAAATGTTACAATTTTAAAACATCACTACTTTGCAAAAATATTAAGGATTTGATTTTTGATTAAAATGATTAAGTTAATTATTGAACAATTTGACGAAATAAAAATACTCACTAAAAGAAATTAATTTTATATTTTCATAAAAAATATATAAATATATATAACAGCTTCAATAGAAAACTGTATTCACATTTCACAATTGCTTACCTTCAATCAATAGATTGTGTTGCATTTTTACAATTCCGCAAAATACAAACGTAGGTAATTCCAAATGCATTCTGTCATATATTTTTCAGTCCTTTACCTCATGATCATTTGTTGTTGCACACTTTATTTATGTCAACCCTTTGGATGTCTTGTTATTATATTTATATATTTATGCACACATTTCGATCGCAGCAGACAGAATGTCGCCAATCATGTTTTTTCAATTTACGCGAAAAACAAAAACCGAACCGATCGTTACGAGTTACTTCCACAGACTGATCTCTCCATCGCGTGTTGTTGAATAAATACACATTCTCTTGAATCAATCACATGTTTAATTGGTAACGGACATTTTTTCAATACGTTTGTTATTTAAAAATTATTTCCGTATTGAATAACAAATAAATTTAATCAATTTGTATTTTAAATGGAAACGTAAAAATATCAATCATTTTTTTAATTGGTTTTTATTCGGATTTGATTAAATAAATAATTGAATCAATCAACATATTAATTGAATCCTCAGGTCGAAAACCTATGTTGTTAGCACCTATATTTCATAATTCGTTATGATTGCAAATATATAAATAAGTAAATAAAATTAATTGAATCAGTTTCCAAATTGAATTAAGTATTTAATTGAAAAAAAAAAATTGGTGTAGGTATATTTACGAACTCTTGTGTTAATTCTTGTGTACTTCATCGTTTTAAGTAACTTCTTAAAAATATGAAGGTATCCAAAGTGTCATCAAATAAACGCTCTATTATAATAATGTCGACAGTACTTTTATCATTGCTTTTTATTTTATGTGGCACGAATTCAATTTCACATGAACTCATTGTTCAAAGGCGGACCAAATCGTTCACTTTAAATTTTGATGAACTTGTTTGTTTTCCTTCTTGCATTGAACTGAGTTGCTTTTAGCACATGTATAATAAATTCTTGTACCATAAATGTCTATTAACTCAATATTTTGACTTTATGTTTAACCCTTTGACGACGAATGGGACATATATGTTCCATTTCGGATTTACGTTGTAAAATCTTCATTTATAAACCAATTTTCAAAAAAAGATTCTATCGACGCAGAACAGATGTAGCTATGAAGTTGTAAATTTAAATTGGGGTATTTGTGCGTACTTTGTGTGTGGGAAAGTATAAACATGAAAAGTCTGGAATTTTTTTCACAATTTTTTTTTTTATATTTCAAGTATTTCGGCTACATAGTTTTTCTAAAAAGGTACCGACACTAATGGGTCTAGGGTAACAAAAATGATCAACCAACACAATGTGGGGATTGTATGGATACTCATTACTATTATTAATCAAAAAAACTTCTACACTCTTCTTGGCGAATAGGAAAAATAACATTTTTAACAAAAAGTTTTGGTGAGAGCAAGCTTACACAAAGTGGTCAAATCCACGCACGCATGGTCATGAATACTTGCTAAGTCACGTAGTTGGTTGGCTAATAAGTCCCCGGTCTAACAAAGAAAAACAATTTTTTTTTGTCAAAATTCGTTTTTATTATTCAACATAGTTCCCTTCAACAGCGATACAACGATTATAACGACCTTCCAATTTTTGATACCATTTTGGTAGTACTCCTTCGGTTTTGCTTCAAAATAGGCCTCAGTTTCGGCCACCTCTTCATTGCAGCCAAATCTTTTCCCTGCGAGCATCCTTTTGAGGTCTGAGAACAAGAAAAAGTCGCTGGGGGCCAGATCAGGAGAATACGGTGGGTGGGGAAGCGATTCGAAGCCCAATTCATAAATTTTTGCCATTGTTCTCAATGACTTGTGGCACGGTGCGTTGTCTTGGTGGAACAACACTTGTTTCTTCTTAATATGGGGCTGTTTTGCCGCGATTTCGACCTTCAAACGCTCCCATAACGCCATATAATAGTCACTGTTGATGGTTTTTCCCTTCTCAAGATAATCGATAAAAATTATTCCATGCACATCCCAAACAAACAGAGGCCATTAGTGATGGAGCCATGTTTCATCCATTGTCACATATCGACGAAAAAACTCGGGTGTATTACGAGTTAACAACTGCAAACACCGCTCAGAATCATCAACACGTTGTTGTTTTTGGTCAAATGTGAGCTCGCGCGGCACCCATTTTGCACAGAGCTTTCGCATATCCAAATATTGATGAATGATATGACCAACACGTTCCTTTGATATCTTCTGCTATCTCGATCAACTTCATTTTGCGGTCATTAAAAATCATTTTGTGGATTTTTTTTATGTTTTCGTCGGTAACCACCTCTTTCGGGCGTCCACTGCGTTCACCGTCCTCCGTGCTCATTTCACCACGCTTGAATTTTGCATACCAATCAATTATTGTTGATTTCCCTGGGGCAGAGTTCGGAAACTCATTATCAAGCCAAATTTTCGTTTCCACCGTATTTTTTCCCTTCAGAAAACAGTATTTTATCAAAACACAAAATTCCGTTTTTTCCATTTTTTCACAATAACAAAAGTTGCTTCACAAAAGACACTCTATCTCACAAACTAATTGACTTACAGACGTCAAATTTTGACATGAATCATTTGAAGGTTGGTACTATATGAAAATAATATGCATTTAATACTAGTGACGCCATCTATGTGTCAGACCGGGGACTTACCAGCCAACCTGTTATATATACCTTTGAAGCAGGGATGGAAACTACAATTTCTAAGAAAGTACAAAAACGGTATCTTTTTGAGCGAAAAAGTAATTTTTACTAAATTTCAACAAAAAATTCATTGTAAGATTATTGTCAAGAGCTTTTTCTTTTTCTAGACTACCGTAGTATTGTAATCGCGGTTGCCACAGTTGGTCAGAATTCTTCCAAAAATAGTAAAAATAAAAAATGCATAAATGAAAAATAAAAATAAATTTTTGACACAATTTTCTATCGAATAAAATTTTAACAAAATTCTCTATAGAAATAAAATTTTAACAAAATTCTCTATAGAAATAAAATTTTGACAAAATTTTCTATAGAAATAAAATTTTGACAAATTTTTCTATAGAAATATAATTTTGACAAAATTTTCTATAGAAATAAAATTTTGACAAAATTTTGTAAAAGACCATTAGTAAATAAGTTTGTTAAAGACTTTCTCAAAATATTAAAATATTTTGTCAAAACTATTATGGTACAACTGTATACACAAAAGGTACTAAATCATTCTCGGCGGTACTACTGTACTGACCAAGGTGAAAAAGTATTAAAAAAAGTAATATATTTAGTACTGCATTTTCCATCCCTGCTTTGAAGACGAATTCCTCATGAAATTTCTCGTAGAAGGAAATATTTTTTTAGCATTTTGACGACACTTTACTTAGTACACTTATTTAGAATATAAATTCGCAAGAAAAACATATTTTTATCGAGCGGTTAATTCTTCGTTAAAGGGTTAAAAGTGTCGAAAAGCGTTTTTTGTATAGATAAGTTGATGAAAATTGTATCAAAATTTTCAAAATTTGGCAAAGAGGGCATAACTGGAATCTTGAATAAATACTTAATCAAAATGGATTTTTAAATCGTCATAGTTTTTTCTCACCAAACCATTTGTTTCCACCAGTTTGTCTTCTGTAAAATTGTTCTATTCACCAATTTTTTTAATTGTATTAGCACAACTCATTTAAACTTTTTCTTGTTTCCGATTTTTATTTTTCTGTAATTTCCGATCACTAAAGTCCAAAAAACTTCCTTAAAGATTCATCACTAAAATTGACACTGCCAAATTCAACGGCGTCTTAAGGGTTACCGATCTGAGCCGTTAATAATCAATAGCAGAGTATATTGACAAGCAGACTACCAATTAGGTTAGTTTCAAAACAGGATTCAGGTTAGCCTGTCTCATGTAGAGGTGTGCACGTGAGTAATATTTTACTCACGAACACTCACGACGGAAAAATCTTACTCACGCACGAAATTGTTTGGTAGGACTCACACACACTCACGCACGAAAATGTGACTCACGAAAAATACCGTGACTCGCGAAAAATATCTTGACTCACGAATAATTTTATGAGTAATTTACCTTAGGGCGATATTATTTTCGTGAGCGTATTTTTCCGAAATTCGTTACTCCCGCACACTCACGAAGAAATTATTTTCGTGACTCACGCTCACGCACTACATTAGGTTTGTTAATCACACTCACGCCGTTGCCACCAATTTCGTGTCACATTCACACCTCTAGTCTCATGTCGGCTGCCATACACCTAATCCATTATTCGGCTTGTTGTGTGCTCTAACTTTTTTCCTCGTACCTTTTATGCCCCGAATTCTTTGTCTCTATCAATACCCTAATTTGTGTTCAGTCCCTGTTTCCAGTTGGGCTGGGTCCCGTGCCACTTCTTCACCGATATGGTCTAGTTTTTGCCTAGTAAAGACAGGGCAGCAACAAAGGTAGGGTTCCAAACATGCACTATCCTCTTCTTCTCCTACACACAAAAAAATGCTTTTGATTTCAATCACGAAAATCGCGGATTCAATCATTTTTTTAATTGCAATGTCTTCAATCACGAAAATGATAGTATCAATCACCCATTTTGATTGAAAACCAACACGATTTTCAATTAAAAATGTAATTGAATTTTGTCACGGAATCAATTAATTGTGTGATAGAATCAATTAAAAAAGTGAATTGACATAAAACTCAATCACAGTTTTAATTGAATCAATTAAAATTTTAATTAATTTCGCGACAAAACTCAATTAACTATTTGATTTATTCAATTAAATTATTAATTGATATTAACAATAAAATTCAATCAAAAAATGTATATATTTCGCCCCCAAAATCTTATTTAGTTTTATTTGAAACAAAAGAAAATAAGCGTTTCTTATAAAACATTTTCAATATTTTATTTTTCCGAATTACGCTATAGACTAAAGAATTTGGTTTTTGTTATTTGTGTGTTTTGTTCTAAAATAACTTAGACATACAATTATGATCAATATCAAAATCATTATCTTCTTATCATATTAACGATGTCAGCATGTTCCTTCTAATATGTAGATGCGCTTAGATTTCCAATAAATCAGCAGCCTGTAAGCTAAATTAGTTTGTCTGAAAGTAAACAGAATAATTCGAATTTGATTTTCTTCAATTAAAAGTTAATTTTGTTAAACGTTACCTGCATAGAATATCAAGTTTAATTCTTAATTCTAGGTTGCAGATTTATATTCTTCTTTTGCAGTTGTAGTCGTTTAGAATAAAAAGGTGTATTAAGGAGCTCGGTAATTTAATTTTAGTAACAATTCCTTTTCAAGATTTCCACACATTGAAATCGTCTATTAAAATTCGAACCAATCAAAGACAAAAATAATGGCAAAGCAATGTAATATTTCGTATTATATTGATGATTCTTTGCAAATTCTGGAAATAGAAAAATATACAAATGGAAAATACATATTTTTATTATTTTCGGATATTTTTCATATTTTTAAATGCAAAAGAAAGAACTTTTTACCATTACATAATTCAGCTCATTAATTTATATATCAGATATACTGCTCTCTACTTGGGTTCAAACTGAAAAAGGCTGGTAAAACAAAAATGTAATTTAATGCCAACGCTACTTCGCAACTTCAAGGTGAATTTTCCAACAAACCCATACCGCTCTTGGTTTTAACAAAACTAGGAGTGAAAAAAATTTACAATTTTAAAAGATCAACATGGTACTCACCTTTCGATTGCAAACATATTCTTATATTCTTATATATTTGGTGATGGGAGTGATTGGTCAATTTCACGAAATAAAATTGCTCACTAAAAGAAATGAATGAAAAATAATGAATAAAATGAAATGAATACATACTATATTATTTTAGTCCGTTTAATGTAAACATGCTTCAATGGAAAACGGTATTTACAATTCACAATTGCTTACCTTCAATAAACGTAGATTGTTTTCCATTTTTACTATACCACAAAACACAAACACAGGTAATTTCAAATGCGTCATATATTTTTTCAAACCTTTACCACGTGGCCATTTGTTGCTGCACACTTTATTTATTTCAACCCTTTGCTATGGTTTGTTGTTGAGTTCAAAATATGTATGCACACATTTCGAAAGCAGCGGACAGAATGTCGCCAATCATGTTTTTCAATTTACGCGAGAAACAAAAACCCAACCGTTCGTTATGAGTTACTTCCACAGACTGATCTCTCCAACACGTGTTGTTGAAAAAATACATATCTCTTGTTCTCTTTTCGCTCTTTCTCTCCATCGCTCAAAACTATTTAATTTCAATCACAAAGGTGATTGAATCAATCACAAAGGTGATTGAATCAATCACATATTTAATTGGGAATGGAACAATTTTCAATCACGTTTGTAATTGAAAATTATTGCCGAATTGATTAACAAATTAATTGAATCAATTAATATTTTAATTGGAAACGTAACAAATATCAATAATTTTTTTAATTGGTTTTTATTCGGACTTGATTAAATAATTAATTGAATCAATTAACATATTAATTGAATCCGGTTCCAAACTCAATTAAGTGTTTAATTGAAAAAATTCGGTGATCATTTTTTGTGTGTATTCAGCACTGATGTGCTTGGAGTAGCACTTATCTGTACTTTGGCCCTATTCTCTCAGGACCATCTCCAGAATTTCACCCTTGGCAGTCATGGTCACTTCAGTATACGATCATGGACCGCCATTGCACCCACCGTCTTCCTGATTACCCTTTGTTGGTTCGTCGTGTTTCGTATTACTATCAGGCGACTTAAATGGTAAGAAGCCCCTTTGACCATTTTATTTGTTATGATAATGTCCTGACTCCTCGCATATTGATTCCATTCCATTTCCCATATCGTAAATATTGTTTCGGTCTGGGAATGCATTTTAGAGAGAATTTCTTCTTCTCGAAGTCGGCAACGCTGTCTACCTGTCAGCGGAATAATTTCCAGCAATTGAGTTCCTGTCCTTTCTACGACTTGTCCATTGTAAAGTCATCGGGTTTTTCGCGGGCGGATTTCCTTTCGCGGAGTAAGCAAATCTTCTATATTACTAGTGCCGCCGTAAATGTCTCAACATTTTAATCAATGGCCTCTACCCCTGGGTAAATTAGGCTAAATTGCTGCAGGTGGAATTTTATCTTTGTTCCGAATTTTGTCCAGGCGGGTTTTGCCTTATCTAATTAGATCCGGTTCTGGCCCAGTTATTATAAACCTGATGAGTGCTCCTCCGATACCTCCATTCCTGCACCTAGTCAATTAAGTTCTCTTAACTTATGGTAATGTCCAATAACTCCTCATTAAGATGGCAATAGTGCCATCTTCATGAAGGGCTTGACCTCTTCTGTTACTGTTTGTGCTGATCGAGGCTACGTAATGTGAGTTTGCATCGCAACGTACCATCATCCCATTTCCTTAGTGTCTAACTTTCTTTACCACTTGTTGCAACTCCGACGAATGTCGGTGGTTGGAGTTTCGCTCCGTTGGAAGTAAATCTAGTTGACTTGGTTCATCGTTTCTCTATTAAGATATACTCGGGATTCGATGTCTTCTTCGCCACAATGTGTTCCGGGCTGTCCCTCTTTGGATAATTCCTGATCCTGACCTTTCGGCGTATCCACTGTTCCTTTTTTGGACAAATCTTTGGGCGGCTGATTGTCCCCCTGTTTTCCCCTTAGCCCCGATTTCTGAGATAGCCTCGTTAGTGCCGATTCCTTGTCCTGCGTCTTAGCGTCGGTGCCTTTCTTGGTAGAACCGATCAAAAAACAACAGCTTAGTCACAAAGAACACTGTGCATTTGGTTTAGGTCAGGATAAAAAGGCAGACTTGGTCCAGACCCAATACAGTCAGTTGTGGGATATCGTCTTTTCTCACCAGTATCAGATTGACTCTTCTGAGAGGGGATTTTATCCACTATTTTCCGCAAGACCTCAACATGAGGAAGTCCATTACATTGTCCAAGATTCTTTTGCTGACCCTGTAGCGTCTTTTGGCTATGTTGGCGTACACCTATCGAAATCATTTTCCCTCTTCTACAAATATGAGTAAAATAAAAAGAAGAATGAATCCCGTGTTGGGAATAATTTATTTTAATTTATTCCATTCAAGCAATTAAAACCTTTAAAAGACCAATTTAGTGAATTACAATGTACTACTCTAACGGACACTACAATATTATATGAACTTTCATGAACGAATCGTTTTGAAATGAGCACGCCGTGCATGATTTTTTCTATGAGTGTACACCCAAAGAAAATTTCATTAAAAGTTTTTTTTCTACCAATGTATGCTTAAGGTGACACATAATATTTTTAAACAATATTTTATTTGGACCAATCCTGGAAATATATACGCTTGAAGCAGAATGTGTTTGGAAATATATGCTACAGAAGCGTTTTTTAAGGGTTTTCCTGGATGGTCGTTTTATTTTTAAATGATTTCAAAAAGAACGGTTTTAATTTTAAAACAGAAAACACAAATTAGATTTGTTGAATTCATTCACATTTAGAAAAATAATAATAATAAGACATAGAATGTCAGGGTTATGTGATGTGTACTCAACGCCGGTATATGATTGACTGCCTCTCAAAAACTAGCTTGTCAGGGAATGTCATCTTAACAGAGTTGCCACACACTTCCATTAAAACAGGTTTACCACTAGGTCAGAGTTGACAGCTCGGCCATTCTTGATGGTAAGTCGTCCTCGACTTCGGGTTGTGTGTCATCGTCATCCTCCTCGAGTGAGTCATTGTCGAGTTCAGGGTACTGGCTGCACCAATGCTTCAGTTTGTCAGATGAGAAGACCGAACAAAATTTTCTTGACGTCACCTGGGATGTCTTCTGTCAGATAACGGTCATTTCCCAACTCACAAGAAAATATGCGTTTCTTATAAAACATCTTTAATATTGTATTTTTCTGAATTATGCTATAGACTAAAGAATTTGGTTTTTGTTATTTGTGTGCTTTGTTCTAAAATAACTTAGACATACATATGATCAATAACAACTAAAGGCTAAAAAATAAACAAATCATCTTCCTTATCATAATAACCATGTCAGCACGTTCCTTCTAATATGTAGATGCGCCTAGATTTCCAATAAATCAGCATCCTGTAAGCTAAATTAGTTTTTCTGAAAGAAAACAGAATAATTCGAATTTAATTTTGCTCAATTAAAAGTTAATTTTGTTAAACATTGCCTGCATAGGATATCAAGCTCAATTCTTAGTTCTAGGTTGCAGATTTATATTCTTCTTTTGCAGTTGTAGTCGTTTAGAATAAAAAGGTGTATTAAGGAGCTCGGTAATTTAATTTTAGTAACAATTCCTTTTCAAAATTTCCACACATCTATTAAAATTTGAATCAATCAAAGACAAAAATAATGGCAAAGTAGTGTAATATTTGGTGTTATATACTTTGCAAATTCTGGAAATAGAAAAAAATATAAATGGAAAATACATATTTTTATTATTTTCGGATATTTTTCATATTTTTAAATGCAAAAGAAAGAACTTTTTTACCATTACATAATTCAGCTCATTAATTTATATATCAGATATACTGCTCTCTACTTGGGTTCAAACTGAAAAAGGCTGGTAAAATAAAAACGCAATTTAATGCGAACTACTTCGCAACTTCAAGGCGAATCTTCCATACCGCTCTTGGTTTTAAGAAAACTAGGAGTGAACAAATTTTACAATTTTAAAAGATCCATACGGTACCCACCTTTCGATTGCAAACGTATTCTTATATTCCTATATATATGATAAAATGATGGAGTTGATTGGAGTGATTGGAGTGATTGGTCAATTTCGTGAAATAAAATTGCTCACTAAAAGAAATGAATATAAAATATATTATTTTAGTCCGTTTAATGTAAACACGCTTCAATGGAAAACGTTATTCACATTTCATAATTGCTTACCTTCACAAAACGTAGACTGTTTTCCATTTTTACAATACAACAAAACACAAACACCGGTAATTTCAAATGCGTTCTGCCATATATTTTTTCAAACCTTTACCACGTGGCCATTTGTTGCACACTTTCTTTATTTCAAACCTTTGCTATGATTTGTTATTTCGTTCAAAATATTTATGCACACATTTCCAACGCAGCAGACAGAATGTCGCCAATCATGTTTTTCAATTTACGCGAAAAACAAAAACCCGTTCGTTACGAGTTACTTTCACAGACAGATCTCTCCATCATACGTTGTTGAATAAATACCCATTCTCTTGTTCTCTTTTCGCTCTTTCCATCGCTCAAAATTATTCAATTCCAATCACAAAGGTGATTGGATCAATCACATGTGTAATTGGAAACGGTAAAATTTTCAATCACGTTTGTAATTGAAAATTATTTCCGAATTGATTAACAAATTGATTGAATCAATTAATATTTTAATTGGAAACGTAACAAATATCAATCGTTTTTTAATTGGTTTTTATTCGGATTTGATTAAATAATTAATTGAATCAATTAACATATTAATTTAATCCGTTTCCAAATTCAATTAAGTGTTTTATTGAAAAAAACTTCGGTGATAATTTTTTGTGTGCAGATCGCCTTTGTGATATATCCTAGGAGTGGAATGTCTCTTGTCGAATCTTATCTTCCACTTGTTGTGTTCACGAGTAATATTCTCAGCAGCTTCATATCTTTTGCTATCTTGAGACTGTGTGTCGTTTCCCTCGATGTCCAGTTGTATGACATCATTAGGTTTATATCTGAAAATCTAGTCATTGGGACTAAATCCAGTAGTTGAGTTGACCTGGGAAATCTCTAAGTTTCATATCCCAATCTTTCGCTTCAGTGGTTGATGTTCGAGATAATTCAAATAAGCCCATTACCTCTCTCCACTAGGCGTTCGTACTGCGGTTTTTACGTGTTTGATATTCAAATATAGTACCACATCTCTGTTTCGTGATTTTGCTAGAGGCATACTTCCTATTAGAGGATTATACAAAAAACAATTACTTTTATATGTGTATAAATCCTTGGAATTCCATGAGTCATCTGTCAATTGATTTTAATTTGAATTCGAACGTGTATAACACTAGGAACTCATCGAGTTTACGTGTAGCACGGTGTAGACTAGAATCAACAAACAAAGGGTGGATTTTGCAGGCAGTGTTGAATGTAATAATCTTCCGGTTGATATAAAAAGTAGTCGAACAAAACCAATTTTTAAGAGAAATGTTAAAGATTATTTACAACAAAACATCGAAATGCTTCTTTGAATTAAAATCTAAACTAAATTCTTTATCATTGTATAACTTATATTGCATAATTAGATTTTTTACAAGTTATTAAATTATTTTTATTCTAATGTATATTGGTAACTAAGTGTTGTCAACTTGCTCCTTAAATGTCATTTGTGACGCGGAGCGAAAATGAATTGTAAATTTGAATTTTTTTAAAATAAATAATAATTTAATAAAATAAAAAAAAAATCGACAGTAGTCCTCGAAAAATCTTGATGTAAATGCGGTGCCTCGGTCAGTGACGATACGAGTCGGCAATCCAAAAATAACCTATCACCTCGTTAAGCGCATTTATGACAGGTGTGGTCTTGTTACTCCGAACGGTCTTGATAATGAGGAATTTTGAAATGGCGAGTATGTTATATTTATATTGCCTTTTCGAGAGCGGACAAATGGTCCCAAGTGGTCCAAATGTATTAATCGGAATGGGACAAGTTCGGGGTCGCCGAAATGCAGTTGTCCTTGGGGTTTACCCTGCTGTGTTCTGTTATAACAACAGGAAATACATGCATCGATGTACTCTTTAACATATTTCCACATCTTCGGGAACCAAAAGTTCGTTTTTATTCTCTGCAAAGCTTTCTCGGTCGCGAAGTGCCCAATGCCATCATGCTTGACAATCCTCCAACTAACAGCTTTCGGAACTACTTATCTCAAACCATCTGGTTCTTTCCGGTATAAACGGTTCTTAAGTTCGTATTCCTTCCGTATTTGTTTTGACTGTGGAGACGTCGACTTCTCGTTGAGTATCGCAAAAATTTCATTGAAACGGTTATCTTGAAGTTACATCGATACAACCCAGTCATTTATGTCGTTGGCTACAGCGAAAAGAAAACCCGCTGGTTCGGCAGGAGTCGGCGATTCGTCGGGCGATCTGCTCAATGTATCGACATGAGATAAGTTGCTACCTGGTCGATGGATAACATCAAAATCGTATTCTAAAATCCCCATACACCAACGTGCGATTCTCGGCTTTAGCTCCTTACTCTCCCGTACTTTGGCCACAGCAGAACAGTCAGTAACGAGGCGAAAATGTTTGCCTAAAATGTAAATTCTAAATCGATCCAAGGATTCAACGACAGCCAGCACCTCTAATTAATAACTATGATACTTTTGTTCGGCACTGATACAATGGCGGCTGAAATATATTACGGGCCGGAAACTTTTTCCATCGTGTGACTGAAGTAAAATTCCAGCGAGACCGATACTACTTGCGTCTGTGTGGATTTCGTGCACAGCAGACTGATCATAAAGTTCCAAAACAGATGCATTGCACAATAAATCAATAAGTTTCCGAAATGCCGTTTGTTGTCTGCCTGTCCAAACGTAATCACCATTTCTTGACTTCTGTAAAAGTTTTGTAAGAGGCCTCGACACTATTGAATAATTAGGGAAAACTTTTTGGAAGAATCCCGTTAAGCCAATCTTCGAATCTCAGTCGTATTAGTTGGTTGTTTAAAATTCCTAATGGCGTTTATATTTTTCTCGCCAGGTGTAATAGCCTCGCCGTTGACCACATGCCCAAGGTACTCAAGCTCGGAAGGGAGAAAATTACATTTATCCAATCGTAAAATTAAGCCATGTCTATGAAGAATTCCTAGAAACTTGTTCAATCTTGATAACCCCTCTGATACAGTCTTACTCGGAATAATAACGTCATCCTCACGGTTTTTAGCAATCATGTTCATGACCATTTGGAAATGTGCGGGGGCATTTACGAGTCCCAAAGGCATACTGTTATATTCGTAGTGACCATCTGTGGTCACAAACCCTATATACTGTTTCGATTGCTCGTCAATCTCTATCTGATGTTAACCCATCCGATGGTCTAAGGGGGTCAAATAGACGTTTCCAGCCAGTTGAGCAAATTGTTCCTCCACTATCGGCATCGGCTACGGAGTCTTTACAGTAATCTGGGGCCAAATCACCGCATTCGTCATCGAGTTCTGTTTCGTATAGAGAAACATTTCGATCGCATTAAATTTTTGGATCACCGCATTCGATCGTAATTTATTTTGTCTACTACTTTTTTTTACATTGCTGTAAACATATGGTAATAAGAAATTGGAAGATAGAAGAATTTCAAAATATTTTTTTGTTATCAAATTATGTTATTTCTGAGATATTTATATTGTTTTTATGTGTTTTTTTTTGTTTTCCTCGTCTTCGGATTCAGAGGATGAGTACAAAGTGTCATTAATAAGGAAAAATATTCGTGACAAAAGCAGTCCTTTAGCATAGCCTGAAGTAGAGTAAGTGATTCTATTTTGAAGTGAGTGCTTTTAACTAATTGTGTTTTTAACATCCATAGATTTAAAAGACGTTTTCATCTGTCAAAAGAAACTTTTAAATATGTTCTTGAAAAAATAAGTTTTTTTTTTGAAGCGGCTACTGAGCATTCCTCTCTTTGATCCGTTTCCCTAAATGCAAGTAATATTATATTTTCTTAAATGTATTTTGCCAAAATATAATAATAATTACATTTTCACCAACTTTTTTCTTTTTGTTTACCTTTTTTCTGCTCAAAAATCACTACATATTTCGTTTTCGATAGCATGCTACCTATCGTGTTCAACTTCGAGTAGAAACAATTCGATAACGACTGCGGTGATCCGCGTAAACTACACTACGATGACGAATTACTCGATTTCGACTGCGGTGATTTGGCCCCTGTTTCAGTTTTCTAAAATCAACGCATAAACGATGTTCCCCGTTTGCTTTTTCCACAAGCACAAACGAAGAAGCGTACGGGGATGTTGAAGGACGTATGATTTCGTTGTCGAGAAGGTCCTGAATGATATCCGCAATTATCGGACGTTTTGCAAATGGAATTCTATATGGTCTTAAATTAACGGGCACGTCGGTGGTCAATTTAATACTCATCTTCGCTAAAGTACATTTTTTTAACCTTAAAAGTACATCTACCCAATTCGGAAGCATTAATTGCAAAACATCTGCGATTTTCGCCCACGATTCGCTTAAGCTCTTTGCGCCCAAGGGAATTATCGACATTCAAACTAGAACTGTCCTCTATCTAACAATCGTCACCCTCAATCACCAGACGATTTCCCGTTCGTCATAACACATCTCGACCCAACAAAATCTTCTCGGGAATATGGTTTACGTTTAGAAATGTAAGGTCATCCATATCGATCTCAGTGTTCACACGTGTGGAGCAAAGATACTTGCCGCCAGCTAAACCGTAAAACAGTCCCGAACATTTCTCAGGGACGACTAATGTTTCGCCAAATTCCTCCTCGACCAAACTATATTTACTACCGCAATCAACAAATGCTACGGCATCCTTACCTTAACTTGTTTTAATACGTCACCATTCCGTTTAACGTCTCCAATTTCTTTAACAATTGGTCCCGACTTATCCATGGGCTTCTGTGGACAGTCGGCACTTTGGTGTGATGTTCGTTGACAGTAAGTGAATCGTTGTCGACGTTGAGGTTCTGGGCACTTGATTGAATAGTGACCAATTTTATGACAATTTTCACTT
The DNA here is from genome assembly GCF_050003625.1 of Haematobia irritans. Lineage (NCBI taxonomy): Eukaryota > Metazoa > Arthropoda > Insecta > Diptera > Muscidae > Haematobia > Haematobia irritans. Next base: position 94,586,177 of record NC_134397.1, on the reverse strand, counting down.
CGCGCGAATTTCGTTTATCGTCAGCCTTCGGTTAGACTGGTTGGTTGTTTGACGTATTTGGTACGTTAAATCTTTTACCAAAATTATCACCTGATCGTTCATTACGTATTGTATTGTATTCACAGTACTTATTTATGTCATTACAATATTTATTTATTATTACAATATTTATAATCGCGCGATATGGTTTTCCGTAGATCCGAGTCATTTATGTCGTTTATGATGTGATGTACAATATCCTCCTCAGCGAGACGAGCTTTCTCACCCATAGCAAGCATTTTATAATAATAATTCTGGGGAGTTTCGCTCAGTTGTCGACGCGTCTTTATCATCAGATATGCACATTAGCCATATTCGCACTACATGGGAAGTTTCATAAGAATTGTCGACGCGTATTTGTCATCCTGATATGCACATTAGCCATATTCTCACTACATGGGAAATTTCGTAAGAATTTTTCCTTAAATTCCTGCCACGATGCGAAAATCTTTTGGGAATCAATCCACAAACGCGCGGACCGAATAGCTTTTGTTTCACAACGAATAATAATGTATTATCACTCCAATTATAAGCGTTTTTTAACATTTCGATTCTTTTAATAAATTGTTGCGAATTTAAAGAATCATTTGATGATGGATTAAATTCGGGCAATATCGACACTATATCCCGAACACTTTCGGTGTAGCGAATACCAACAGGAGCCACATTTCTGTCCGCGTTTACCTCTTGATTCGCAGAATCACGACCATACGGGTTAACATGAGCCGAATCAATTGAAATATTTTCTTTTTGTCGCATCGTGTTTTCATTCAAATCAACTAAATCATATTTTCCATCGGTATTAATCCTATCCATTGCACGGTGAATAGCGGTTACCACGGTCATAATTTGTTCCATCATGGCCTTTAACGAGTCCAATTGGGACTCAAACGATTCGGAATCGTTTATCGAACCCTTCTTCACATCATCCACCATGGTGTCAATGCCAATTCGACAGCACTCTCACACACGAAGTCTGTATCGTTCACGTATAAACACAAATGGTACAAAACACACAAAACGTAGTGCAATTAAACTATGTCTCCAGGGAGCCACCGTGGTGCAATGGTCAGCATGCCCGCCTTGCATACACAAGGTCGTGGATTCGATTCCTGCTTCGACCCAACACCAAAAAGTTTTTCAGCGGTGGATTATCCCACCTCAGTAATGCTGGTGACATTTCTGAGGGTTTCAAAGCTTCTCCAAGTGGTTTCTCTGCAATGTGAAACGCCGTTCGGACTCGGCTATAAAAAGGAGGTCCCTTGTTATTGAGCTTAACATGGAATCGGGCAGCACTCAGTGATAAGAGAGAAGTTCACCAATGTGGTATCACAATGGACAGTATAGTCTAAGTGAGCCTGATACATCGGGCTGTCACCTAACCTAACCTAACCTAACTATGTCTGCACGTATCACATACAATGCAAAACGAACGATTAGTCACCAATACACATACACATTACCGTTCTCCCTTTTCTTTCTTCTCTGCTTATCCGTCAATTTTACCAATAGCCGTAGGCACCAAACTTAATTAATTTCTAATCCCACTTCTGAACTGTCCTGGATGGTCGTTCCATTTTTAAATGATTTCAAAAAGAACGGTTTTAATTTTAAAACAGAAAACACAAATTTATTGAATTCATTCACATTTAGAAAAAGAATAATAATAATAAGAAATATAATGTCAGGGTTATGTGATGTGTACACGGATGAAAAAGACTGTTTTTCATATGTTTGGCTATAAACATTATATGTTTGGAACACAAATTTTTAAACACAATATTTTTGAGTGCAAGCATATAATGTTCATAAACTAGCATAACATGTTTGGGACATATATGTTAATATGTTAGAACATATTATGTTTGGGACATAAAATGTTTGTAAATATAATATGCTTGGATGCAAACATATATTAATTTAGAAATAGCCTATAAACATATATGTATTTAGTAGCTTGGAGCGCTATTTAACAGGGAGCGATATTGAATTAAGTTGGTGGTTGTTGCTTGTTATTACAAAATTAACATTTTATTTTTCCTTGGGCAATTGATCAGCTACTTCTTTGATCCTTACAAACTGTGTGGTCCGCTGTTCGAATCCCCGTCCGGCAAAAGGTGAAATTAAAATAAAAAAAATCATACAATTGAATAATTTCTTCTACAATGTTTGTATTACAGAAAAATGTGCTAAGAACTAAAAAATCTCGTGGAAGTGAGAAAGATGTGGGGAATATACAATTGGGCAGAAACAAAATTTTGAGCATTCAGGTCGAAAACCTATGTTGTTAGCACCTATATTACCTGTTTATTTTCATAATTCATTATGATTGTAAATATATAAATAAATAAATAAATAAAATTTTGAGCACAATATTGTTTGGGAGAATTTTTTTAAGCATATAATATTTTTGGGTGCAAAATGCTTCCAAACATATTATATGTTCACATAATAACATATTGTTTTTTGGAAGACAACATTATTGAATTTGGATACAAAAATACAAAATGTTTGGAACTTAGACTACGCAAACATATATTGTTTAGACCAATATGCTTTCAAACATATTATATATTGGAAGAGATCAAACATATAAATGTTTGGGCAATACCCAAAAATGTATATGCTTGAAGCAAAATATGTTTGGGAGTATATGTTACAGAAGCGATTTTTTGTGAGCGTGTACTCAACGCCGGTATATGATTGACTGTCTCTCAAAAAATAACTTGTCAGGGAATGTCATCTGAACAGAGTTGCCACACGCTTCCATTAACCTTTTCACTACCGAAATAAAACTAATGTTACAAACATTAATTTTTCTTCTGTTTTTACTTGTATTAACAGCATGTAGAATAAAAATTGTAATTCTGAGGACTTACCCCAATTACTTCAAGAGCTATACGAGTTTGTTCTGAAAACTTGATTCTTGAATTGTGACCAAATGGCCTTACGAAAATAAGCGCTATTTGGCCTATAATATCTTCAGAGTGTGAGAAAAAATACAAAAAAGAAACCGTAAAAGTATCAGCTATAGTTTTTGTATACATTTGTATAAAAATTTACTAGAAACACACAGTAGAAAAATTGTCTCAAATTTTCGTAGTTTTCGTTTATTGTTAAATAAGTTTATAAAAATGTATTTTAGTGCTCACCAATATGGAAAAATAACATTGAGAAATAAATCGAAACTAAATGTGGAAATAGAGTTTGGTGTCGTTTTCGAATGTCCTCCTAGTTGGACATCGGTAGTGAAAGGATTAAAACAGGGTTAAAACAAATCTTGTAAAATAACAACAGCGATAAATACTCGTTTGGGTCTTTAGGTTTACCATATCCTTCATAAATACCAATTAATAGTACTTCGAACTAATTAGGGACATTACATAAGATGGACCAAACTTGTTTAGTGAAGCTTTTACACAATGGTTAACCATCAATATTGAAATCGAGGAGGATGTCATCAGATGTAGAATTATAGGCCATCATAATTTATCTTAATGCTTCCTCCATTCCAAAGTGGTTGTAAAATCCGGGGTTTTCTTAAGATTTCTTTGGGCACTCCCATATTTTTCTCTTTCCATATTTGCAACAACTCTCCCATAGCACTACAAGATATGCTGTTTTCAATTGACCACTGCCTTAGCTTTTGCAAAAATTCTTCATGTTCATCTTTCTAAACGTTATTTGATTCATTGTTGTCGCTTTCGCTCGAAATTTCAAAATCAACACTCTCGTATTGCAAACTATCTCCCTGAGACAGTACAAACTTCGTACTGCAAATTGTCTTGTATTTCGTCAGCACAAAAACCGTATTGGATATTATCAACCTGAGGCGTACCACGGGTACGAACTTTTTTTTCGCAGATTTAATGTGGAATTCGATGTTGAGCATCCGTACAAATTACCCAACAACCGCTTTGCTCTAATTTGAATTTTTTTTTGGAAATAGAGCTCATTTTATCAACCCAAGAAGAAGCAAAGCAGATTGGAATTGTTGACCAGAAATGATATTTAGTGTCACATATAAAGAAATGTGATCTTTGTTCCTGCTTGAGTTCCAGATCCGCCAGTAATTTAAGCTATATGCCGTACACAAAATGCAGGACACTCACACAAGAGTTGTTTAAATGATTCCTTTTCCTCCGCATAGGGAGCCATCGTGATGCAATGGTTAGCATGCCCGCCTTGCATACACAAGGTCGTGGGTTCGATTCCTGCTACGACCGAACACCAAAAAGTTTTTCAGCGGTGGATTATCCCACCTCAGTAATGCTGGTGACATTTCTGAGGGTTTCAAAGCTTGTCTAAGTGGTTTCACTGGAATGTGGAACGCCGTTCGGACTCGGCTATAAAAAGGAGGTCCCTTGTCATTGAGCTTAACATGGAATCGGGCAGCACTCAGTGATAAGAGAGAAGTTCACCACTGTGGTATCACAATGGACTGAATAGTCTATGTGAGCCTGATACATCGGGCTGCCACATAACCTAACCTAACCTAACCTTCCTCCGCATCATGACAGTAGTCATTATCCACCATCTCAACAGCCTTCTCACGCAGTGTGAGCTTGCAGGTAGCCAGAGACACACCAACAGATTCTAGTTTCCCTGGAATATGTAAGATAGTTCCTAGCTTTGCTAACTCATCCGCTTCGCAGTTCCCCGGTATGTTCCTATGCCCAGGCACCCATATTAGGTGCATATTGTACTGCTCAGCCATATCGTTGAGAGATTTGCAGCAGTTGATGGCCGTTTTCGAGTTAAGGGACACAGAGTCCAAGGATTTTATTACAGGTTGGATGTCTGAGTATATATTAATTCCAACATTTATTAGAACATTACTTCTCAGCCAATTCGACACCTCTTATTGCTAATATTTTAGCCTGAAAAACACTGCAGGCATTAGGTAATCTTTTCGCTATTCGAAGTTACAGGTCTATAGAATATACTCCGAAATCCAGTTGTTCGTCCAATGTGGAGCTATCAGTGTAGAAATCTATATAATATTTATTCCCTGGGGTCTATGTGCACCACGCCTCACTGTTTGGAATTAGAGTTTCAAACTTTTTGTCGAAAAGACGTTTCGCCAGCGTTTAATCCTCTACGTTTGGCACATCTGGCATTATTTTGAGGACCGAACTTTTTCCGACCTCAGCGATAGCTCGCGCTACCTGTCAACCTGCAATAAAATCCTTGGATTCTGTGTTCCTTAACTTGAAAACGGGTGCCTGGCCAAAGGCACATACCGGGGAACTTCGAAGCGGGTGAGTTAGAAATGCTGGGAACTACCTTACATATTCCAGGAGAACTAGAATGCCTCTGGCTACCTGTAAGCTCTTACTGCGTGAGAAGGTTGTTATGATGGCAAATGTTCGATGGGAGAATTGCAAGGGTTGTAACGAAACCAAGCAAATATGGCCCCATTTAAACTTAAACCGCACACTAGTTATGCTAGTGTTCTCAAGACGTCAGATTTCACACCTGATGTCTGATATAACGGGTCGCTGCCTGATAGACCATTTTTCAAAAACTATTGGTGCGAAGTATAATGACTGCTGTATGAGCTGTCATGATGTGGAGGAAAAGGAATCAATTAAACACCTCTTGTGTGAGTGTCCTGCATTTTGTGTAAGGCGTAAGCGAATTTTAGGGTCATATAGCTTTAGATTACTGGCGGACCTGGAAAACGCTAACTTACGCAGTCTGCTAATGCTTTCGGAACAATCTGGTTGGTTCAACAGAAGAAAATAATCAAGAAGGTTCAGCGGTTAAAACTAGAAGTGCCAATATGTAATAGGTACTTTTAGTTAATGTGGTACCTCAATGTACTGAATAGTCTAAGTTAGCCTGAATCTTAATCGGGCTGCCACTTTAACCTAACCTAACCTATCCTCAACGTACCACCGGGCAATCATAAGTAGCCACCAAGATATTGTGTTTTTAAAACCTTCCTGTTGGACCATGAAACAAGCTATCAAACAGTGTACGAATACAAATGAAACGATTGAGGTACGTATCATTTAAAGTCACAAACTTTTAAATTTTCGTCAATCGTTTAGTACGCAGACAAAAACAAAACAAACATTTCAGAAGCAAAAGAGACGAAACGATTGCTTTTATGCTCTTCTGATTGGCGGCGCCAAGTTGTTTCGTTCGGCAACGAAATGGGAATAAAACGTTTGCTGAGCGAAACGATGATAAAAATGTTAAAAAAATCTTATTTACCAACATAACAGGTGTTATTGTTCCAGGAATAAATTGAATAAATAATGCAAGACAAAAATAAATAACATTCAAGTTTTTTCTTCTTGTAACGACTTAATGAAACGTTTGCGAAACGTTTGCATTCAATGTGTACTGTTTTGTTTTCTATATTTTACTAAGCACCGCAGTATTTTTCAGTTTAGGTTTGGTTTCCATTCACGAACAAAAACAATACAAAACGAAAGGCAAGTGCCGTTATCTTGGGTTTCTGTTTCGTTTCGTTTTGGATATGTGAATTGTTCGAAACGAAACAATTGGAAACGTTTTGTTTTGTTTGTTTTCGTACGCTTCTATCAACACAGTGTCGAACCACCGCCTCAACGATAGAATTCTCGCGAGTATATTTGGTAGAAATTGCTTTTCATTATAAACTGCATTATTATGAAATAAACATCCGAACATTTATCTCAAAACATTAAAATTTTCTTCGAATACGGAAACACCAGCTCTTATTGGAAAATACTTTACAAAAATATAAAGTCCTTTAGAAGATCTCCATTGAGTTTTTCTGTGTTTGTTTTTGCGCGGGAAATAAAATTAGGTTTCGTTTTAGAAAATCCATAATCGACTACGGAATACTTTAATATGTGAGATTTGTGCTCCGGCACAAATATTTATGCTAGCCACATTTTCATAGAGGGTTAGCGTACACAAATCCCAGGGTCCGTTTAATTAAAAAATGTTTTAACTAAAGGTGGGTACTTTATTCGGTTTTCGATTTGAAAATAACTTTATTTTCGCGATTACTTTTGTGAAATAGTCAAAATTATAAATGAAAACAATCATATCCTTGTAAAGTATTGCCGAAATCTAGAAAACAAGAAACTGTGCATCAATTGAATAAATTTATCTGCTTTATATTGAACTGTTTTAGTAAAGTAACCGCGAAAAGCGAACGTAGTACTGACCTAAAAATGTAAATTATTATCTCCGTGTAGGCCATATATTAAAATGGGTGGCTTGTACACAAATGTTATTGCATAATCAAAAATTACTAATTGTTTTTTTTTTTTAATTTTTGAAGTTATTAAAACGTTGACTAGTTTGAGATTACTGCAGCAGTAATTCTACTATCAGATATACCGGAGTGTATAATTTTATTCGGATCAGCTGAACATTTCAGCAAACTACTGGCTTTCAGCAGTATGTCTGCTGTTCCAAAATAACAAATTATTTGCAGTTTTAGCAAAAAACTGCTAAAACAGCAGTATTTTGTTTGCTGCTAAAACAGCAGTATTTTGTTTGCAGACAGCGTTTGCTATTAACAGCAATCTTTTTTCCGTCAATCATGGTTGGGGGCAATATTATGGTCCGGGGGTGTTTTTCTGGACAAGTTATTGGCTCGATTTGTAGAGTCGAGGGTATTATGCTGTCGGAAGACTACAAAAAGATTTAGTCCCATGTGATATTGCCATAAACATCCCGAGAAATGCCGTATGCATGGATTATTCAGCGCGAGCATGACCTAATGTAAACGTCATAAAATAACCTTTGGAAAATTGTAAAACGAAAAATTGGTATTAAATTTTTGCAAAAGGCTTATGATCTGTATTTGAACCTGAACCATAGGATATCATTGACCATTTTAACCTAACCAATGACAAGAAGTTGCGCAGAAGTAATCAAACGGCTTTGGTATCAACAATTAACATTTATCGTTAAAAGTAACAAAAATTTTAATTACACTAGTTTACACGGAAAATTTACACTTAATGAAAGTCGACTTTTCTTATGTATTTGATCTGATGAATTCGAAAAAAAAATGTTTAAAAATATGGAACAGTTTTTGAGATATCCCGTTATTTTTAGTTTTTCGCTCTTTTTTCACTAAACAAATTATATCTTGAGTTAGAAACGTCCCATTATATCGTTGTGGTACATACTTAAATGAAAGGTATTAAGATGACGAATAATCGTGTATAATTGGATTTGTGATAAGTTAAGTGTTTCAAAAAATATCGATGCGATGCGATATCGAAGAGTTGGTGACAATGAAAAGTGCAGTGAGAAACAATCAAAACGTTATGGCAAATTTTCAAAGGAATGAAGAAAAACAAATTTCGCAAAAAGTACAGCACATTCCTTCCAATCAAAAAGAGATGATTAGTGACAACAGTCAACGGGATAAAAATCAAAATGACGTCATTGTTTTGGCTGCTTCATTCAAAGAAAAAGAATTAGAACTTCTAAAGAGAGAAATTGAGATGTTAAGGCGTGAGCGAGAACTTTTACGTAAAGAGAACCAAATGAAATCAATTGACTCTTCGATCGAACCATCAACAAATGCCTTGTCGTTACAGATGATAAGCAATTTGGTTGCAAACTATGATGGAAAAGCAGATGGCACATTTTGGGTGCAGGGCTGTGGAGTCGAGTCAATTTTGCTCGACTCCGGCTCCGACTCCATCATTTCTTATTAGCCTCGACTCCGACTCCGGAGTCGACTCCAGGTGATGTACTTAAATCTCATTTTAACAGTATTCCAATTGTATTTTTAAGGTGTAGTGTTCCAAGAATATACCGATATAAGTATTCTATTTTTCTATATGTGTTTATATGTCCAAAAGAACTCTAATTTTAATTTTTGATACGACTCGACGACAAATCTCAGCATTTTAGGAATGTAAAGAACTCTACATTTTAATTTCAGGCCAATAAATTAAAATACGACACAAGACTATATAGAGACCACATCAAAATATGGGTAGATAACAACAATCTCCAGAATATGAATTTATAAAAACACAAAATTTCCAAAAATAATTATGCTTAATTAGAAGTAAAATCAAAATGTCGGGCTAATCAGATAGAAAGTTAAAAATTAAAAAATGTAATGTGTCGGATATATAAAACAAACATAAACTGTCATAAATTAGGGCGGGCGAAATTTTAAATAAGCACTAACAGATGACAGGAATAGCTGGACAGTTACGAATATTGTTTCTATAGAAGTAAAATGGTGAAACATCGATTTATAAATGGTCTATCAGTTATGGACTTTAGAGGCCATTCATTTAATGTAAAGAATTTCGAGTGACATTGATGAAACAAACTTTCTCGCAAAAGACCGCCTCAGATGGCACGTTGGCAGAGGTTTAATTTAAAATTACAGCTTCCAAGGACATCGCGTGTATGTGGAGATTTCTCCCGTCTGAGGCGACGGGAAATTTGCGCATTTATTTTATAATTTCTGACAAATCTTATGAAAATTTTAGACTGAGAAAAATTTCTTAAAACAAATCGGAGATGGGTTTATACACGCAAAAAAATAATTCTTTCCTCCCAAACGAAATTTTAGACAAACAAAGTTCGTTTCTCATTCGTTGAAAGGAAGTGTATTTGGAAGAAAAGTATATTTTTTTGTGATAAACGTTTATTCTTTTCCAGGATGTAAAAACAATTTCATAAAGACTAACTCAAAAAATTTTTGTGTATTTGGTGTATTTGGAAGAAAAGTATATTTTTTTGTGATAAACGTTTATTCTTTTCCAGGATGTAAAAACAATTTCATAAAGACTAACTCAAAAAATTTTTTTTCTGGCTAATTGCATTTTCCCTCACATCTTTCCCACTTCCACGAAGTTTTTTAGTTCTTAGCTCCTTTTTCTGTAACACAAACAATGTAGAAGAAATTATACGATTTTATAAATTTTTATTTTTTTTGTTTTACCTTTCGCCTCGACGGAGAATCGAACCGCGGACCATGCAATTTGTAAGCCAACACACTGTCCACTGAGCCATGTAGCCGTTATTGTCATCAATAGACAATTACCCATATAACTAAGTTATATTTATATAGCATAGCTTGCGGCGCCCACGAGCCGATTAAACAAAGTTTATTTAACAGAAAAATACATTTAGTTGGGCATCGTGGATCAGTGGTTGCTACGTCTGACTTGCATGCCAAGGGTCGTGGGTTCGATCCCTGCTTCGACCAAAGTTTTTTTTTTTTTTACATATATTCCAGATATGATCGGAAGATTCCGAAAACATTTTCAACATTACATTCTACTATATTAAATTTTTACTATGAACTGTAAAATGTGTCTTATTAAAGACCTAAATTTAGAAAGGAACAGTGTTTGATATAAACGAAATGGACTGTGTTGTTGGTTCAAAAATAACTTTTTTTTACTGAAAAAATAAAAATTTTGTAAGAAACGAATTTTTTTGGTGATAAAAGAGTATACTTTTCGAAGCAATTCAAAAACTCTAACAAAAGAAAAACGTTTTCGGTACACGTTTTCCAAACGTTTTTTTTCTTTGCGTGTATGTAGGTGCTATATCACAAAATTGTTCGGTATGACCCATCGTCGAACTCAACATGCCTGCCAAAAATTCAGAACGTTAGGTTCTACTGCTATGTTATATTGCCTTAAAATTGTAGTTTTACCAAGAGTATATATAGAGTTAAAAATCGATAGTTTAATATGTTAAAAATGGACTATACAATTGATCAATTCAGCCCATATTCTAGTAAAACCTTTTTATATCACCTTGAAATTTCACCCATATAAATACACTTTGAAATCCTGTACTTCGTTTTTCGTTGTTCGATTAAAAACCCCAATCGAATCTAATTTTACAAAGATATGAAGCGTTTTTCAAATTTTGTTTCGCCGGAGTCGGGCAAAATTTATACGACTCCGGCTCCGACTCCAGCAAAATCTTTAGACTCTGACTCCAAGACTCCGACTCCGACTCCACAGCCCTGGCTACGTGACATACAACAAACCTACACGCAAAAAAATAATTCTTTCCTCCCAAACGAAATTTTAGACAAAGTTCGTTTCTAATTTGCTTTTCGCTGTAAGGAAGTTTATTTGGAAGAAAAGTATATACTGTTTGTGATAAACGTTTACTCTTTTCCAGGATGTAAAAACAATTTCATAAAGACTAACTCAAAAAACAATCTTTTCTGGCTAATTGCATTTTCCCTCACATCTTTCTCACTTCCACGAGGTTTTTTTTAGTTCTTAGCGTCTTTTTCTGTAATACAAACAATGTAGAAGAAATTATACGATTTTATAAATTTTTAAAATTTTACCTTTCGCCTGGACGGAGAATCGAACCGCGGACCATGTAATTTCTAAGCCAGCACACTATCCACTGAGCTACGTAGCTGTTATTGCCATCAATAGCTAACTATCCATATAAGTTATATTAATATAGCATAGCTTGCGGCGCCCACGAGCCGATTAAACAATCTTTATTTAACAGAAACCAAACATTTAGTTGGGCACCGTAGAGCAGTGGTTGCTACGTCCGCCTTACATGCCAAGGGTCGTGGGTTCGAGCCTTGCTTCGACCGAACTCCAAAAAGTTTTTGTTTGTTTTTTTTTTTTTAACATATATTCCAGATATGTTCGAAAGATTCCGAAAAGATGTTCAACATTACATACTACTATATTAACCCTTTCGACCCTAAAGTTACCTGTGGGCAACTTTTTGTGTTTTGAGACTCACTGTCAGCGTTGTGTTTGTTTTCGTTCATAGAACTGTAACGGTATCGAAAGTTACAAGTGTTTTCTTCAAGTTGAATGAAAAATCAGCTAATTTGGTTGTCAATTAGCAAAAAAATTTTCATTAATACGCACGTACCTCAAGAAAAAAATATTTGCGAATTTAAAAAGAGGTTTTTATACATGTGACTTTTTTCAAAAATTACAACTAAAATGTTGAAAGTTTATATTAAATCTATTGTAGTACATGTCAAATAAAATATTTCTGGAAGTCAAATCTTAGAATTGCAAAAAAAAACAAGAGATGGGAAATTTTTAAAATTGAAAAGTTGCCTGTGGGCAACTTTGGGCAATTGTGGTAGTAAAATTACATATTTTTAAACATAAGACCTGGAGAAAAAAGGTTTGAAAAACAATGGTTTTGAAAAAAATTTGAACTTCAATTGGGATGTCCCAGTGACGAGAAATGCGGCGATGGTGTGGAAAACATATCTGCAGTGCAGTGGGGAATTTGGAAGGAATCGTAAAAAGGGAGGAAGCCACTTCTTGGCAACATACTAGTGGATTAGCAGGAATATTGACGCTTTATAATACTTTGGTTTTTTACACCGCCAGTTAAATTGACATGAGTTAAAAAACAAAAAAAAACAAAACATTTTCGTGAGTCACGCGTGATTCACGCGAAGCCGTGAATGAAATTTAAACGAAATCTCGTGAATGAAATTTAAACGAAACCTTGAACGGGATTAAAGAAAAATGTGTGGCGCGTGAGTAAAAATCAAATTGTGTTCGTGATTGTGCGTGAGTAAACTTTCTCCGAAATCACGCTCCCGATAAAAATTGACTTTCACGATCCAACCCACGCTCAAGATAATTCACGTTAACAATAAAATTCATATTAACGATAAAATTCGCACTCACGGTAAAACAGACACAAAAAGTCACAATCACGAACAAATTCACGTTCACGATTAAATTCAAGCTCACCGATTTTAATCACCTTTACATATTTAATCACGCTTAATATTTCAATAGCGTGAGTCACGAGAAATTTCGTTAATTACCAGAATTTTATTGAGCCACGAAAATTGTCGTGTTCCGAAAATATTCGTGACTTACGAGATTTGTCGTGAATTACGAAAATTGTCGTGAATCGTGCGAAAGCGTGAGACATAAACATTGTTCATGTGTGAGCGTGTGCGAGTATGACTTTTCATTTCGTGACCATGAATTCCTACCCACATGGCATGCGTGAGTACAAATATTTCTTCGTGAATGTGTTTTAACGTGATTGAAATTCCACTCACGCGCGCATCTAAGTATATATTTACTGTAAAATAACAAAAAACTTAACAAAAATCCAATAAAACGTAATACGTCTATCATTACAAAACAAAATAGTTTGTAGTCACAATTGCCCAAAGTTGCCCACAGGCAACATTCTCTACCGCCTAAACAAATGGGCGTGGCGACCCGATATTTTGGCTAGACGCTTCTTAAATGACTTCAACATGATTAAAAGTAAAAAAAAAATTTTAGCGATACCTATAAAAATTCGGGGTCGAAAGGGTTAAATTTTTACTATGAACTGTAAAATGTGTCTTATTAAAGACTTAAAGTCAGAAAAGAACAGTGCTTGATATAATCGAATAGGACTGTGTTGTTGGTTCAAAAATATTTTTTTTATTGAAAAAAAAAAAATTTTGTAACAAACGAATTTTTTTGGTGATAAAAGTTTAAAATTTTCGAAGAAATTCAAAAAACTCTAACAAAAACGCTAAACCGCTTGCGAATGTTCGATTAAGCAGACCTTTACAACAAACTACCACGAAAACTAGAGACAACGGAGAAGGTAAACAAACACCAATTAAAGTGGGCATACGATGCTATAACTGCAACAGCATAGGCCATTATGCTGCCGACTGCGGTAAACCTCGTCGATAGCCAGGAACTTGTTATGCGTGCGGCAGTGGACAACACATGGAAAACAATTGTGAGCAGAATAAAAAGAAGTCGTCGGCCGACAATACCAATCCATATGTAAGATTATTTAATTTTAGATCATTGCCTAATGTTAATTTGAATTTTACTTTAGAATATGTAATAGACTCTGGTAGCCCGATCAGCCTTATAAGAGAAGACGTTGTGCCGGATAATGTGAATATTTTTGATTTAAAAACTTTTCATTTTATGGATTAAATCATTCTGCGTTGTTAGGAAGAGATTTTCTGTCACAGTAAAATAATTTTAGGCGAACCGATTATAAAAGAGGCTATTAAAGATTGTATAGAGGATAGTAATGTAAACCATTATGAAAATGAACAGGAAGTTAACAAAATGATTATGTCAATCGATGTATGTAAAATTTAACTGATTTAAATCTTAAGGTCGATAATGCTGTTGAATATAAATTTAAAGACAAATTAGAAAACATTTTCCGTAAAACTTATATAAATATGGAGCGACCTTTGGACCCAGACTGTGAAATGAAAATAATACTTGAGAATATAAAACCTTTCCATTGTCCTCCCCGTAGGCTATCATACACTGAAAGAAATGAACTACAAAAGGTTCTCGATGATTATTTAAAGAAAGGAATCATTCGAGTTAACGAATCGGAATTTGCTTCACCTATAGTGTTAGTGCGTAAAAAGACAGGTGATCTTAGAATGTGTGCCGATTTCAGAAATTTGAACAAGAATACAGCGAAACACAATTACCCCACACCACTAATAGATGACTTATTAGAGACTTTAGTTGGTAAAACAATATTTACTAAACTGGATTTGAGGAATGGTTTTTTTTTCACGTTCACATGCATGAAGATTCCATAAAATATACGTCCTTCATTACACCTCTTGGGCAGTACGAATTTTTGAGAATGCCGTTTGACTTGAAGAATGCCCCATCAGTATTTCAAATGTTTGTTAACAAAATATTTTCAGATTTAATTAGACAAGGGAGCGTTATAATATATCTAGATGATATCTTAATAGCATCGAGAGACATAGAGGAACACTTTACAATTGTTGAGGAAGTTATGAAAACGATCGTTAGAAACAAGTTAGAGTTACGTTTAGATAAGTGCGAGTTTTTGCAAACTAGCGTAAAATATTTGGGTTATAAAATAGAGTCGTCTGGAATAACGGCAGATGAAAAAGGTGTGGAAGCAATTAAAAATTTTCCTTTACCAGACAAGGTTCATTCGGTTCGTAGCTTTTTGGGATTGTGTTCTTATTTTAGGCGTTTCATTAAGGATTTTTCGATAATAGCCAAACCTTTGCACGATTTAACGAAAACGGATAGGAAATTTATGTTAGGACCCGAAGAAGTTAAGGCCTTCGACACTTTAAAGAAGAAACTTGTTGAGACGCCAGTGTTAGCATTGTTTGATCCGTCTTTGGATACGGAGCTTCACTGTGACGCAAGCGCTATAGGCTTCGGGGCTATATTAATTCAAAAGGTTAGGTTAGGATAAGTGGCAGCCCGATTTATCAGGCTCACTTAGATTATTCAGTCCATTGTGATCCCACATTGGTGAACTTCTCTCTTATCACTGAGTGCTGCCCGATTCCATGTTAAGCTCAATGACAAGGGACCTCCTTTTTATAGCCGAGTCCGAACGGCGTTCCACATTGCAGTGAAACCACTTAGAGAAATTTTGAAACCCTCTGAAATGTCACCAGTATTACTGAGGTGGGATAATCCACCGCTGAAAAACTTTTTGGTGTTCGGTCGAAGCAGGAATCGAACCCACGACCTTGTGTATGTAAGGCGGGCATGCTAACCATTGCACCAAAAGGATAAAAATGGGAAATGGCATCCAGTTTTTTATTTCTCGAAAAGGGATACAGAAGCTGAATCGAAATTTCACAGTTATGAGTTGGAGACTTTAGCTATTATCTACGCTTTGAGGAGGTTTCGCGTCTATTTGCATGGTAGACCTTTTAAAATAATAACAGACTGTAATTCGCTTACGATGACATTAAATAAAAAGGAGTTAAATCTTCGAATTGCCAGATGGGCACTGGAAATGCAAAATTTCGATTATGTCGTCGAACACCGTACGGGAAAGCGCATGCAACATGTAGATGCTTTGAGCAGGTGCCATGAGATCATGGTTATAGAAACCAATACTTTAGAAGAATATTTAATTATATGTCAAAATAGAGACCCAACAATTGTGAAATTAAAGAGTCAATTACAACATACAGGGCATAAGAATTATGAGATGAGAAATGGTGTGCTATATAAAAAGGTAAATAATAAAACATTGCGATTTTACGTGCCAGGGGCTATGGAGTCTTTTGCACATAGGTTAGGTTAGGTTAAAGTGGCAGCCCGATTAAGATTCAGGCTCACTTAGACTATTCAGTCCATTGTGATACCACATTAACTAAGTACCTATTACATATGGGCACTTCTAGTTTTAACAGCTGAACTTTCTTGATTATTTTTCTTTGTTGAACCAACCAGATTGTTCGGAAAACATTAGCAGGTGAATATTGTACTGCTCAGCCATCTCATTGAGAGATTTGCGGCAGTCGATGGCCGTTTTCGAGTTGAGGAACACAGAGTCCAAGGATTTTATTGCAGGTTGACTGTCTGAGTATATATTAATGCCCACATTTTTTGGATCATTACTTCTCAGCCAATTCGCCACCTCTCTTATTGCTAATATTTCGAAAAGTGGACTCGCCAAAGTGTAATCCACTACGTTAGGCACATCTGGCATTATTTTGAGGACCGAACGACAACAGCGATAGCTCGCGCAACCGCGCAGCCGTTGTTGCAGCTGACTGTTTGGCCAAAATGTCTAAAGGCAATAGATGCATCATGACATTTAGGGAATTTGTTCCTGTCTTGCTCAATGCGCCTGAGATACACAAACACGCCATACGCTGAACTTTGTCTAAACTTGTTGGCTGATGAAGTGCCGGCCACCAGACTACAACACCATATAGCATTATAGATCTAACCACTGCCGTGTATAGCCAATGCACAATTTTTGGTTTTAGTCCCCACCTTTTCCTATTGCCTTTTTGCACGAGTACAAAGCTACCGTTGCTTTTCGCGCCCTGTATTCAATATTAAGCTTAAAGTTCAGCTTCCTGTCCAAAATAACGCCAAGGTATTTTGCACACTCACCAAAGGGAATTTCAATACCCCTAAGGAAATGGGCCTAACCGTGGGAGTTTTGCGATATTTGCAGTACATGACTAGTTCTGTCTTTGCAGGATTTACCCCAAGACCATTGTCTTTCGCCCATTTTTCAGTCATCCGGAGGGCCCTCTGAATAATATCTCTGATTGTGGATGGGAATTTTCCCCTAACTGCTAGAGCCGCATCCACCACCACCACTTTTATCCTTTCTTTTTCTAGGGAAACCAGAAGGTTGTTTATAGCAACATTCCAAAGAAGAGGTGATAGAACTCCTCCTTGGGGAGTGCTTCTGTTCACATACCTTTGTATGTTTGCTTGTCCTAGTGTAGCTGAAATACGTCTCTTTATTAGAAGTTCGTCTAACAGCCTAAGTATACATGGATCAACATTCAGAGTTGTCAGTCCATTTAATATCGAGCTCGGATGGACATTATTGAACGCCCCTTCGATGTGTAGAAACGCCACGATTGTGTATTCTTTGAGCTTTCAGTAAAGCTGACTAGTTCATGTAATGCGGTCTCAGCAGACCTGCCCTTCGAGTATGCATGCTGTCGTTTCGAGAACAAACTTGAATCGATGCTAGTTCTAAGATAAATATCTATCATCCTCTCCAGAGTCTTAAGTAGGAATGAGGATAAGCTGATTGGTCGGGAATCCTTCGCCCTCGAGTGAGAGGCTTTTCCCGCTTTAGGTATGAAAACGACTTTTGTTTCCCTCCACTTTCCTGGGATATATGATAAGTTGATACATCCTTTATATATCGCGACAACCAGGGGATAATTTTGTCAGTCACTGCTTGTAACTCCGCCGGAGTAATTCCATCAGGTCCGGGGGATTTGAATGGTCCAAAGATATTTAACGCCCATCTTATTCTAGATTCCGATACAATTTCCTCGATAGGAAACGACCGCTGAGCCACTGTGGCACCGCCAGAACCTGGTTCAACCGTCTGATTTCCAGGAAAATGTGTGTCCAATAGTACCTCCAGCGTCTCCTCACTTGACGTTGTCCAATTGCCCTCCGATGTTTTAATGAAACCTGGAGCGGAGTTGGTGGATGCTAGAACCTTCCGTAGTGTGGAAGCCTCGGACGTATTCTCAATACTGCTGCACTAATCATTACAAGAGTTATGCAGAGCATTTCTCAGTTCTCGCTTGTATCCTCTCAGATTCTTCTTGTAAGCATCCCAATCCTCAGGGGATCTAGTGGACTTTGCCTTGTTAAAGAGCTTCCTGCAGGATTTCCTCATATTACTTAATTCCGTAGACCACCATTGTGGTCGATTTTTCCCCCTTGGCTTCCCTCTAGGGCATGCAGCTTTCAGTGAGATGTTGAAGGCCTTAGTAATCCGCTCCACTGCGTGTTCGATATCTTGCACATTTCTCATATTTGTCTCTGTTATTTCCGGTATCATCATATTGAACGATTCCCTATACCTATTCCAGTCAATTTCCCCCCAGTTTTGCTTTGGAACCATACCGTCCAATGCTTTATTAATGATAGCCATCACAAGGCTGTCTTTAGCAACTGAGGCAATCGATATTTGATCCCTTTTGGAGGATGGCAGCTCATCCGACGATCGTTCCCTTTTTCCAGTCTCAAGAATTCCTTGAGCCCATATTAAGGAATCGCTTTGTTTAGCCGACACCGTGCTTGGGTCGACTGATCCTAACTTCTTTAGGATAAACAAATCATTTCTGCGTTCCTTGAATCTCTTTCGTGAGGGATTACCTCCTTTTGATGTCGTTACCTTAGAAAAAGTTCGACTTGTCAGAGTGTCGTCACCTGTCGACCCGTCTACAGGTCTACTAATTGGGCCTAACTCTTGGTCATTGCCCAGATTTCTAACTCCAGTCGATACCCGTCCACTGGGCCTTGAAGTTAGCAACCCAGTGGATGACTTTGAATTTCGCTGCATGGTGGCTTAATATCCCACCACACTTCAAATTCTTAGTAGGTACCTAATAGGTAATAGGTACTACCTATTACGATGAGTTTATCCGCTATTAAAAAAAAACACGTCCGTTCCGTTCGACGGTTGAATTTGCTCATAAACATTGAAAGTTCGAAGGGTACTTGCATAATATACCGAAACCTTAGTAGTTTACATTAACGGTCTCATTAAATTTTTTTTAAGCTAAAATTGATTTGTCAGTAGGATATAGAGATACGTTATAGATATCATATTTATTTAATTTTTAATTATTATTATTAGTGTTTAAGAAATATTTGAAGTTTAACCAATAATATATTTTGTAACGAATAGGGCCTCTATGAGGCTATGTTACTAATAAAGTTGAAATAAAAAAAAAACCTAATAAGCCGTTTGAAATGTTGCGTGTAGACCATTATGGCCCAATTCATGGAAGTAGCTCGAAGAAACAGTTGTTTGTAGTTATAGATGCGTGTTCCAAGTTTGTGAAACTATATCCCACGAAAACTACTGCCACGTCTGAGGTGATTAGGGCCCTATAGGAGTACTTTAGATACTATAGTAGACCTACGAATATAATTTCCGACCGAGGTTCTTGTTTCACATCCAAAGAATTTGAAAAGTTTATTGAGGCAAACAACATTAGACAAATACTTATTGCTACCGGTTCACCACAAGCTAACGGACAGGGTGAGTGGGTGAATAGAAATCTTGGGCCAATGATAGCAAAGCTTATAGACTGCGAAGGCAATCAATCCTGGGAAAAAGTTATAGAATCTGTTGAATTCAGTTTGAACAATACTAAACATAGAATGATCGACCAACACCCAAGCATTATGTTATTTGGGGTAAATCAAAAAGGGAAAATTTTAGATAAAATTAGAGATAGCATTATGGATGATGATTACGAGAATGTTGAGGATATTAGAAATAAAGCTCACGAAAAGGAGATGCAAGCCCAGGCTTACAACGAAAGACAGGTTAATCAGAATAGGAAATCTCCCGTTAATTACGCGAAATGAGACTACGTTATGATAAAGAATTTCGATACTAGCACAGGTGTAGCAAGGAAGTTAATACCTCGATACAAAGGGCCGTACAAAATAACAGAAATGATCGATATATTCTAGAGGACGTAAATGGGTTTCAACAAACTCAAATACCTTATAGGGGTATATGGGCCGCAAACAACATCAAGCACTGGTTTCGAGGTCGGAGTAATTGACTAACAGGAATCTGAAGAATCGGGTGATTCTTTTTGTCAGGAAGGCTGAATTGTAGTATATTAGTAATATCTAAGTATTTTGCTAATACCTAAGCTGTACCTTATTGTAGTAAAAATATTGACAAGTGTTATCGATAAGTATTAAATGTAAAGACTGCAGTGTATGCTTTAGTTGTTATCGACCAGATCGGTCAGTCATAGTTGAGAGATTGTAAAACGAAGCACACACTGCTACTTTTGTGACAAATAAACCGCAAACAAATCAAATCGCCTACAAAGTGTTTTACTCACTACATTATCAAAAAGTCTTTGTCTTTAGTTCCCTTAAATATTTAAAATTGACCTAATAAAATAAACCGAAAATAAATGGACGAAAGACATTAAAGTCTTTCGTCGAAAATCAACACTTCAATAATCGCAAATTTTGAAAAATTCGATTTTTTCATATTTTAAAAACGTAGGTTAGGTGGCAGCCCGATGTATCAGGCTCACTTAGACTATTCAGTCCATTGTGATACCACATTGGTGAACTCTCTTATCACTGAGCGCTGCCCGACTCCATGTTAAGATCTATGACAAGGGACCTCCTTTTTATAGCCGAGTCCGAACGGCGTTACACTTTGCAGTGAAGCCACTTAGAGAAGCTTTGAAACCCTCAGAAATAAAAACGTAGATCTTTGCAATTCTCGAATAATCGAATGTCGACATTTCCCAAATTTAAAAAAAATCGAATTTTTCAAATTTTGAAAGATTCTGATGTTTTCAAGCTCAAAAATACTTTATCTAATTAGAACCTTTTTAATTTTTTTAGGAGTGTTACATCAACTGTATTTTCCAAGGATGATAAAGTAGTTTCGGGCTCTGACGATCGTACAGTAAAAGTTTGGGAATTACGAAATATGCGATCCGCTCTGGCTACCATACGTACAGACTCATCTGTTAATAGATTGGCCGTATCAAATTCGGGTATAATAGCAATTCCCCATGATAACAGACAAATACGTTTATTTGATTTAAATGGACAGAGAGTAGCACGCCTGCCACGCACCAGTCGACAGGTAAATTGCGTAGTTTTTACATACTAAAATATTTTTATAATTCAGCTTATAATTTTTATTATTTCAGGGTCACAGACGTATGGTTTCCTCTGTAGCTTGGGCTGAGGAGCCAATACTCAATTGTGATTTATTTTCGTGCGGATTTGATCGGCGAGTTTTTGGTTGGTCTATTATATTTCCAAAGGATAATTGAAACACAGGACATGCTATGTCTTAAACGTATATGGTATTTGTTATTACTAATTTAATTATTTCGTTGACATGATTTAAATGAATAGACAAATTAATATAAATTGTATTTAGATAAGAGAAGCAGCGCTTACTCGTTTTTTAGAGAAAAAAATCCATGTTTCATTAAAAAAAAAGGAATTGATGTAAACATTCATTTTAAAATTCAGTATTTCGTGTCAAATATATCCTATAAAATAAATATTATATCTTAATTTACAATTAATTATTATTCGAGCTATATGGACAAACTAGATTAAAGAACTTGATTAATAGAACCATTGAAAAGAAAACGCCAGATACAAATCTAGACTGTACATGTTTCAGTTCGGGCGAATGAACTTTTCCACGGCCTTTAGTATAGATCTGGCTGGGATAGATAACTCAATTTTGGGCCCTTTATGCTAACTCCTTATGGAGAAAACATTTGGGAATTTTCCTCTTACAAAATGAATCATCTTTACTACCACTGTGCATCATCTTTTCACATAGCTACATGTGAAAAGAAAAGATTATTTTATTTCGTTGTGTTACTACAGTAATGCAACAACACGAAATTTATTTTTAGAAGCTACTTGTTGAATTCACCTGGTGAACAATCGAACAAAGCTTTTGTTTCTATATTCAACAACAACATGTGACAACATACAGAAACTGGTTTTAAGGAGACAACAATAATTCTAACGCGTACATTAGTAGTGTTTTTCCTAGTTTACGACGTGCTCTTCGCTACTTATTATTTTTCATGTTAGCCTGATATTGAAACAGGCGATTAACGTCCAAATGCACTATATCTTAATTTACAATTAATTATTATTCGAGCTATATGGACAAACTAGATTAAGGAACTTGATTAAGAGAACCATTGAAAATATTTGTATCTCTCGAATCTAAACATCCGTTAATTGAAACAGCAAACATTTTTTACTGTTGAAATAGGAAACAAATTCTGCTAAATTAGCTGACATTTTTCTGCTTAACAACTGCAAATGTTTGTTGTCCCAGCAACAAACTTAGTCAATTATTTATCGATATTTTAAAAACAAAAAAAACATAAATCACTTAATAGCACAACATCTACATTTATTAAATGTGTGAAATAAATTGAATTCCATCAAAGTCAACTAAACAGGTATAAGCAGTTGATTTGGAGTGTTGTCCGGGATCAAATTTCGTTTGTTTTTCTTCTTTCTGGTTAAGGCAATCTGTAATGAAAAGAAGTAAATAAACCAATAAGTACATATAGGAATTGCATTGGTAAATTATTCTCATAAAATTGTAATGTTATGATGTTATCCTGCTTTTAATACACTCCTTTAAGATGAGATTTGGCATTTGTGCTACATTCGAGTCCGAAAATCGTTTCTCATTACGATGATACTTCTTAGAGAAGCTCTCAAACACTCAGAAATCCAATCTGCATTACTGTGGATATAGTCAACCGTTTGGTGTTTGTTCGAAACCGGGACTGAACCCACGCCCCTGTTTACCAGTTATACCGATATGAAATGAGCGTTTTTTTCTTTCCCACATCTTTGTGGGATTGTTTGTTGTGCAACATTTAACATCGCTGCCATCGCCGCTTTTGACTAAAAGTCTCATCTCCATCCAATATCGTTTGCAATTTGGCGCCTTCAATATTCCACGTTCATTTCTCACGTCAAAATCATTATTTCTGAACCGTTGAAATCTTTTGCATGTTGATTCTGATAGAGCATGATCACCATTTGCTTCAAACAAGCATTCCATGCGACTTTGCTGTATTTTTCTTCAAATGAAAACAAAAAAATAATGCTTTCCGCAAATCATCACAATTAAAAATATGATATTGTCTGTTCAATGACTTGATGTATACTAAATATTTTTCGCAGATGTCATAGCACACAAAAAAACACAAAATAAGGGCTCGTTCACAAAAATGTTGCCAACGAGACATTTGTATCTTGACACTCACTTCATACCGGTTTTTGTTGTAACAGTTTTTAATGCAGTTTCAACTAGTAGCCAGATCAAGGAACTCTGCGACAAAGATGGGGTGTGTCCAGAGTGATCTGGCGGTGAGACGGGCAGGCTTAGCTGGGCAAGCGAAAAGGTGACGAGTGTCATGTGGCCCTTGATTACAGATGGGACACATGTCTGTTACGCTGCTATCAATCACTGATAAGTAGGTACTGAGGCGGCTGCACTTCCCTGATCTTAGTTGGGCTAAAACTGTCTGGTCTGCCGTGGGAGGTCTCTCTGCTCCGGTGCTATGGGCGGCGGTCGGACTCCGAGAACAGGATTAACCTTGTAGTTTCTCACCGCTTCAGCTACAGTATCCTCATGAATCCTGTTCAGACCTTTCTGGTATGCTGCCTGATCTAGAGGCTCTCTCTTATAACGCTAGATCTCGGACTCTAAAAGGTGAAGATCAACCCTTACATTCCTGGGTGGAGGTTGTCTATCTGCAAAATGATGATTTGGATGACAACTTCGATAGCAACCACCGATTACCACTGACCGGCCAATTGCCTTATATGTAGTGAACAAGGTTTCTTTGTCCGCACCCCAAGTGCTGCCGGCAAGCGACTTGAGGACTTTGCTTCTACCGCGGAGCTTGTCACAAATTGCAGTGGCATGTGCGGACGACTTAAAAAGTCTGTCGAATGTGACTCCGAGAATCTTGGGGTAATTTGTGTTGGAATTATTTCCGCTTTCCATGTAGTGAATAGTGTGGCTGAGGATTTGGTGGGAGATATCCTCAAATTTCTTGCAGTGAAATAACTGGTAAGATCAGCGAGATAGGCGTTCAATCGATCGCATATGTCATCAACAATGGGCCCGGATGCCATGTTTTTTTTGTACACAGTTTGACCGCCACAACAAGAATGGCGTCCTCATATTTCGTTTGCTTCTTAGTAATCTATTACATACATACATGGTTGCATTTGTCATGATCAATGTACATCTATTTACAATATCCTTGTTCCCTAATTATATCGACTACAACTCGGCCAACCTGACAGTAGTGACCGCCCCGGTCACCTCGGCATGAAAGTACTTCTAGTCTTAAAATAATCGTCTACATACTTATACTACTTATGCTAGCATGTATACACTACGGGGCAGAGCAGCCCTGGGTCCCTCTACCTGGGTCATCCGACTTCCACAATCTCATATTGCAAGCTTCTATAACTCCATCATACGGAATTTGAGTGATCTGACAATTTTCAATATCACCAACTACATAACGATCATTTGGTAGCACCTTGCGCACAACGTAAGGACCCTTGAATTTCGGCAATAATTTCTTGTTGACCCCCACCGTCGTATCCACGTTCCTGACTACAACAAAATCGCCAGCCCTGAACGAATTAACCTTATAACCCTTGTCCCTGGAGCGTTGCACATTGTACTTCTGCGACCTAGCAATAGAGGCCTCGGCCCTATCCCTAATCTCCTTAATACCTCCCCCGGGGTCGAAAAAGCCCTCTTCTAGGTACTCTGAAAGTTTGTCCACTATCTCCCCTCGTTGATTGACCCCAAATAAAACCCTACTCGGGGTGTCCCCAATAGACCTATTCACCGTATTATTAAATGCAAACTCTATCTTGCCCAACTGTTTCACCCAATCCGCATGAGCCACTGGCTCACTAAGTTTAGCTAACATTCCCACCAGAGTCCTGTTCACCCTTTCAACCTGTCCATTCGCCTGAGGCGAGTGCACTGCTACCTTAACATGATCTATATTCCTTTCCGCTAAAAAGTCGCAAAACTCCTTTGACGTAAAGCAACTGCCCCTATCGGTTATACATCTGACCGGTCTACTATAATAATCAAAATATTTCAACAGCGCCGCCTTAACCTCCTTAGTACTCGTCGTAAGAACAGGATAAAGCCTGACAAACTTCGTAAACGCATCGATGATAACTAAGATGTGTTTCCTTTTCGACTGCAGCGCCGGTAATGGGCCCAAATGATCCAAATGGATTGTATGAAAAGGTCTTGGTTCCTTTGGAATACTGTGCAATGTTCTCGCATTAGGTTTATGAGGGGCAGAATACATAATACACCTCAGGCAGTTTCTTCGGTATCTGTCAATCTTCTGTCTCATCTCCGGAAACCAATAGTGGTCCTTCATCTTCAGATAGCACTTATCCACTCCTAAATGGCCCAACTTCTCGTGTATATTCCTAATTACCTCGGTCTCCATCTCCTTCGGCACAAAAAATCTCAAGACATCATTAACCCTCCTGTACACCACACCATTCACCATGTCGTATCCCTCCACAGTTCCCTTCTCCAACCTCAATCTCAAATCGCCTATCTCCCGGTCCCTAGACTGGGCCGCACACAACTGGAAGTCTATATCTTCCGCCTCAATAGTCGCCACCACATCACAACTCTGATCAATCCTAGACAGTGCATCAACATGCCCCATCCTCGCCCCAGATCTGTGCACAATAGTGTAATTATAGTCCTCCAGCTCCAATGCCCATCTTGCTATACGGCTATTAATGTTCCTCTTGGCCAGTGTCAAAGCGAGGGAGTTACAATCCGTAACAATTCGAAATCTTATTCCCTCCAAATACGCCCTAAATCTCCTCAAGGAATAAATAATAGCCAATGTCTCTAGCTCGAAGCTATGATACCTCGTCTCTGCATCTGACGTCTGTTTCGAAAAATAAGCGACCGGATGAAATGCACCGTCGTCCTGTCTTTGCATCAAAATCGCTCCAAAACCTGCTGCACTCGCGTCACAATGCAATTCCGTCTCCCTGCGAGGGCTATATATCGCCAGTACAGGGCCAGACACTAGATGCTGCTTAAGTACCTCAAATGCCCTCTTGCAATCGTCAGTGAACACATACTCGACACCGTCCTTAGTTAGCTCATATAAAGGCTTCGCTATTAAAGAAAATCCTTTCACAAATTTCCTAAAATATGAGCACAGACCCAAAAATGCCTGCATCTCTCGAACATTCCTTGGTACCGGATACCCCTTGATCGATTCTACGTGCCCTCCCGAAGGCCCAATGCCCCTTCTCGATACTCTGTATCCCAAATACTCTATCTCAGTGTATGCAAATTTGCACTTCTGTAGTTTAAGCCTCAAACCATATATAGCCAACCGATTCAAGATACTCCCTAGTAATACAATATGCTCCTCCAATGTCCTCGAAGCTATCACAATGTCATCCATATATATCACCATCTCGTTCCTGTCCAAAAAGTCTCGAAAAATTCCAGCTATGAACCGCTGAAATATGGCCGGTCCATTTTTCAGCCCAAACGGCAACCTCAAAAACTCATACTGCCCATTGGGAACCACAAATGACGTATACTTCACAGAATCCTCATCTAGTCTAACTTGATAAAATCCCGACTTCAAATCCATTATGGTAAACCATGACTTCCCCTCCAAGTACTCCAAGCAATCCTCTATCAACGGAATGGGATAATTGTCCCTCACTATTATCTTATTCAAAGACCTATAATCAATGCACATCCTAATCTCCCCACTCTTCTTCTTAGTCAACACGATAGGTGACGCATAAGGAGAATTACTATGGCGTATAATCCCCTTGTCCAACAAGTCGGCTATGATTCTGTTAACCTCCTGTTTCTCCGCAAATGACAATCTCCTCGGCGAACAATAAGTCGTGTCGCCTGAATTCACCAGTATCGACGCTCTAAAATCCGATATCTGCGGATCCTCACTAAACCTGTCAAAGTAACCCTCCCGAATCACTCTCCGAATCTTCTCTCTGTCTTGCAGTCCCAATGATGGGTTAACATCCCACTTCTCACCGTCGTCCTCAGTCTCGTTACTACACATCGCCCGCAGACGAGCGTCCTCTGCTATCTCCTCATCCCCCTCATCAACCACCGAATAAACATTACACAATCCAAAATTCGTTTCATCTTTTATTTCCACAGGCCTTGAATTTAATTCAGCTCTAGGAGCCGCGTATAAAAACAAATTAATAGAATTCATACCGGAATTATCATATAATCCATTGGGATCCGGGTCCCCATTTCTAATACATAAAATAACAGAAAATAACTCTAAAAAGTCCCTCCCGAGCAATAAGGAGCAAGGGGCACTGTCAACTAAAATATTTAAATCCATCTTCTCTCTCCTCCCACCAAACTCTAACTCAGTCGCTATTCGCCCACACGTCCTCAACCTTCCTCCATTCAAGCTTCTAAAATGCGAAAAATTTTCCTCTTCTATCATAATTCCTGGGGACAACGAACGAATTACTGCTCTGTTTATGAAGCTACATGGGCTACCAGTATCAATTAAAGAAGAGACAAAACGGAAATTAGACCCAGATAAAGGATGACCTAAAGCTACTCTTACCTTCATATTCCATTTTCTGCTATCAAGCTTTTTCAAAGTGTCTTTTGCACCAACAGTCTTCTCAAACTCCGCACATAGTTCTTCTTTTAAGCTTGGCCAGTTGTTTGCTTTAGTATTGCGCAAAAATAGTGCTGCACTTCCCGCCATCATTCGGCGTGCAAACAAAAATTTCTCTGCCGCTGCGCAGCCTACGACATTTGTGACTTTTTCAAATTCTGCTACCCATTTTACGACGCCATACTCGTCATCACCCGTAAATTTGGGTAATGCCCCTTCGATGTCTCCAAAACTTGCTAGGCCTTTTTTTTCCTCTTTTCGTTCAAGTTCATTTATCTCATTTTGCAATTTAAGAATTCTTAATTTCGCCTGCAGTTGTTTTTCTACCATATCCAAATTTTTTTCGGTTTCTTGGTTGGCCTGCTTCGTTGCATCAATGTTGTTTTGCGGCTGTACCGCATTTGCTCCAACCACATCTTTCAGCAACTCCCTTAACTGGGCTATTGTAGCCGTTTCTGGGAAATCTATTCCCATTTGTTTTAGTTGGCCTACCAACTCTTCCCGCACCATTATGAAAAAATATTCTGCTTCCAAAATTTTAAGTTTACTGTTTTCCTTTCTCCGCTAAACTTTTTCCACTTTAGTTTTTTCTTCAGTTCGGGGTTTCTTCAGTTTGATTATCTTCAGTTCCAATTTTCTTCAGTATAATTATTTAATTTCGCAACGTAGGTTTTCCACACCTGAAGATGTACACAGTTTGACCGCCACAACAAGAATGGCGTCCTCATATTTCGTTTGCTTCTTAGTAATCTATTACATACATACATGGTTGCATTTGTCATGATCAAAGTACATCTATTTACAATATCCTTGTTCCCTAATTATATCGACTACAAAATAAATAAATAAATAAATAAAAAAAGGTATTTTTTGAGCGGAAAGGTACTTTTTGCTAAATTTCAACAAAAATTTCACTGGAAGATTATTGTCAAGAGACTAAATTTTAAAGAAAATAAAATTTTGACAAAATTTTCTATATAAATAAAATTTTGCAAAAATTTTCTATAGAAATAAAATTTTGCAAAAAAATTCTGTAGAAAAAAAATGTTGCAAAATTTCCCATAGAAATTAAATTTTTACAAAATTTTCAATTGAAATAAAATTTTGACAAAATTTTCTATAAAAATAAAATTTTGCAAAAAATCTATATAGAAATAAAATTTTGACAACATTTTCTACCGAAATAAAAAATCGACAGTATAGAATCGCATTCTTTTTTCGACTAAAACATTCTTGAAGTTCAATAATATCCTGTTTTTGACTATGTCTTTTACAAAATCAAGATTTTCTTCCCACATGAACATGTCTGGTTTGCCATATTTGTAAAAGACTATTAGCAAATAAGGTTGATAAAGACTTTCTCAAAATATTAAAATATTTTGCCAAAGCTATTGTACCATAAATCTGATATCGACTCAAAAATGTCTACACAAAAGGTACTAAATCATTGGCGGGGGTACTACGGTACTGACCGGGGTGAAAAAGTATTGAAAAAAGTACTATAGTACTGCATTTTCCATCCCTGCAGTTACTACGTGCTCATCCGAACGTTCATTTTCAACAATGAAGAGATTAAAGACGTATCTTAGAAATTCGACTAGCGAGAGTAGACTCAATGGATTGGCATTAATGTCGGTTCATCGCCGAATAAATTTGCCGACTGAAGAAGTCATTGATTTATTTGTTGTCCAAAAAGCCCGTCGGCTCAATTTAATATTATAAAACAAGTAAGGAAAGTCTAAAGTCGGGCGGGGCCGACTATATTATACCCTGCACCACTTTGTAGATTTAAATTTTCGATACCATATCACATCCGTCAAATGTGTTGGGGGCTATATATAAAGGTTTGTCCCAAATGCATACATTTAAATATCACTCGATTTGGACAGAATTTGATAGACTTTTACAAAATCTATAGACTCGCAATTTAAGTCGGCTAATGCACTAGGGTGGAACACAATGTTAGTAAAAAAATATGGGAAACGTTTAAATCTGAAGCAATTTTAAGGAAACTTCGAAAAAGTTTATTTATGATTTATCGCTCGATATATATGTATTAGAAGTTTAGGAAAATTAGAGTCATTTTTACAATTTTTCGACTAAGCTGTGGCGATTTTACAAGGAAAATGTCAATTTTTGTCGAAATCAGAAAAACATATATATGGGAGCTATATCTAAATCTGAACCGATTTCAACCAAATTTAGCACGCATAGCTACAATGCTAATTCTACTCCCTGTGCAAAATTTCAACTAAATCGGAGCAAAAAATTGGACTCTGTTGTCATATGAGTGTAAATCGGGCGAACGATATATATGGGAGCTATATCTAAATCTGAACCGATTTCAACCAAATTTGGCACGCATAGCTACAATGCTAATTCTACTCCCTGTGCAAAATTTCAACTAAATCGGAGCAAAAAATTGGCCTCTGTGGTCATATGAGTGCAAATCGGGCGAACGATATATATGGGAGATATATGTAAATCTGAACCGATTTCAATAAAATTTGGCACACTAGACTACACTGCTAATTGAACTCGTAGTGCAAAATTTCAATCAAATTGGGGTAAAACTCTGGCTTCTGGGACCGTATTAGTCCATATCGGGCGAAAGATATATATGGGAGCTATATCTAAATCTAAACCGATTTCTTCCAAAATCAATAGGTATCTATTCTGAGCCAAAACACATACTTGTGCCAAATTTGAAGTCGATTGGACTAAAACTGCGACCTAGACTTTGATTACAAAAATGTGCTATAAAAAAATGGCTATATCGACTCAGGGACCCACCCTGAGCATTATTGCCAAAGACACCATGTGTCTATCTCGTCTCCTTCTGGGTGTTGCAAACATATGCACTAACTTATAATACCCTGTTCCACAGTGTGGCGCAGGGTATAAATATTGTATACATACCTATGCATAAATAAAATTTTCTACACATGAGATTACATGAATATTTTTTTTTAGTTGAATTATTTGCCAACCGAAAGCAGGTGGTTCCATCAACTATCAATGATATCTGTCAGCACAACTAACATTTGGCAATTGTAACTACATGGTAGTATGTTGGATCAACCTTGCATTGGTTGTCGCAATTTCATATTAATTGTTTTGTTTGTTGGTGCAACCGCCCTCGATTTTCTTTACTATTATCCTAACCAATTTCCAATATCAAATGAAAGGGCAGATTATATTGAGATTTTATTAATTTATTACAAGATTTACAATCATAACAAACTACGAAAATAAATACAAAAGGTGCTAACAACAAAGGCTTTTGGTCTACATATATGTGAGATCAATTTACATTACAATTTACAATTTTTTATAGGTAATGTTTGTATACCAATGACATATGGTTATTAGGTTGCAATTATGTGGTCGAACTACAGAACCTAATTCAATATATACTTGCCAGAAATTTCTTCCTTAAGCCTCTAGATATAAATACAAATCGACTTAGACTCGTCCTGTATTCTTAATACAAAAAAAAAGCTCGCTTGCCGTAAAAAGTATTTGTGTTTGTTGATGTATGAAGCCTGCAATTTTTATGGAAACTTTTGTAATCTTCCTTTTTTATAAATCGGTGCGATATTTACCTGAAGGCAACTTCTTTTCTATGGGATAAACTTTATTCAATGTATTGCGGACTATTATCAAGTAAATGCTGCTCCCCGTTTTGCAAATTTTGTAGCGTCATACCATTTACCATGTCGATATTGATATAAATATTTATTTGTTGCAACAACTACCTTACGCCCGTTCTATAATTGAACTAAGATTCTATTAGTACACTCAACTTTTGGTTGTACCAACCATTTGTTGATTCCCATGATGTAGGTCTCACTATGCTGGTGGTTACCTCAACAATTTTATGCAGCATAAAACCAAATTTATCGGCATTGGTTATTGTAACCAATTGAATGGTTATGGGAACTTCGTTTTGATCCTGTGAACTTTTTTATCGTCGTGTTGGATGTACAATGGGGAAAATAATCAAAACATTCTTCTTGGAACAAAAAATAAGTTACTGACATCATTTCTTCATTGTAATTATCGAATTGCAACCAACCATTTCTCTGGGTGTTTAAAATTATATATAATTGTCGCATTTTTCAAGAACTTTGACCTTCCACCCAAAAACAGTCATTTTCAAGCTGCTATAATAATTTTACAAAAATTTAGCTAAGAAAATGTCAATGAAATGTACATTTGATTTGATTGGTTGTACAACTAATCTCATCGGGCAACTTCAAATTGTTTTTATAATGGATAAATGTCCGCTCTGAATTGACAAATTTTTATCGGCTTAGCCATGGCTGAATAAGGAGGTTGAATCATGATAACAAAAACAACAAATTTCAATATGTTGTTTACAATTTTGAGAAGTCAAAATCAGCTGATAAAAGAATCGTATGGCATTGGTAAAAGTGGCAATTATTTATTCTTTCAATTGTCCTGAAAAAATAATTTAAATCCAGAGAAAAATAAAGGTTCAAATTTAATTGCGTCACCTATGAGTGATTGTGAAGTGGATAATTCATCCGAGGAACGCCGATATGAGACAAATAAGACTATAATACCCACCAAAGTTAAGAATGAAAGTCAGTCAAATGGATCTTCGCCATCTGCCAGTTTATGATGCAGTTTAAAAACTGATGTGCTTGGTATTTTGGGTCTGGAATATGTTATCAAGATACTCAAGTCATCTTTGAACAATTCTCCAGCTATGAATGCGCGAGTTTGTTTGAGATGCATTTGCTATGCAGTGTCATTTGGAGAGCTGCAATCACCATAAACATATGATTTTGACATCTTAAAATTTTGTCGAAATAAAAAAATTGTAATCATATGGGCCCATGATTTAACCTTCTTGTTCAGCCATGGGCTTAGCCAAGCCGCCGGAGGCAAAAATTTAGTGCCAGTCTCCACCGACAAAAATGTGTCGGCTTCATTCTCTGCCTCCGGGCCGTGCAATCATAATTATCCACCAAGATATTGTCATTGTAGCACCTTCCTTCTGTCGGACCATGTGAAAGAATGTCCTCAACACAGCTTCGAATCAATACAAATGGAATTCGTGGCTATCCAGGGCACTGCGATTTGGTTACGCAAAATTACATGAAATAGATTTGGATGTTATTGCTTTTGTTTCGGCAATGGATGATATTGTTTCGGCAACCAGCTTGCTTCGGCTATTTGCTTGCTTCCGCACTAATTATTTCGCCTGTGGCAACCCACAATACTGCTCAATTAATTTTCACTAGTCCGTTTTAATCCTCATTCCTTTACAAAGCTTTTACTAACACAAACTTTGTTGTTTATGTATTTATAATACATCGAATAGAAATCATTACATTTGTATAAGTTTTAACTAGACGTCTACGATCAACATACTTCTCTCGATCTATTTGCTTTTGAACCGTTAACGTAAGCACATGTACAAGTTACAGTTCTTGTAAAATAAATATATTTTGTAAAATATCAAATTTCTTTCAATTAGCTTGCTTCCGCACTAATTGTTTCGGCTATTAGCTTGCTTCTGCACTAATTGCTTCGGCTATTAGCTTCAGCAGCCGACAAGCTTAGATAAAGTTCAGCGAATGGCATGCTTGTGTATCTCAGGCGCATTCAGTAAGACAGGAACAGATTCTCTTAATGTCATACTGAGGGGTTACTAAACGATTTTGGTGCCACTATGTATTTCGAATTCGAGAAATTCTGCTCGATTTTCGAAAATGTAGCAATTATATATCACGGTTGTAAATGTCAAAAGTGTTCTTTTCGAAAAAATATCATTCGATTTCATTTGAGTTAGCAAAAAGGCGAAAAATGTAAGTTATTTTTGTTATTTCTCATCCAGAGTTGTGTAAAATCTAATTTTTTTAAGGTCATCAACTAGCAAAACCCGCACACTAAACCAGTTTGAGGTAATGGTGGATTTTATGTCGAAGCATCCTGATTTGGCAAAAGGGTTTTTTGAAGTCACCCGATGCAAAGACCAAATCCCATAATCTGTGAAAAGATTGGAAAGCGATCTTAACATAATGGGTCCACCTGTACGCGTTATGTTGGAAAACTTTTTTCTTTAGAAGGCATGAGTGCCAATAAATTCGGCATAAATAATGCACCCACAAGCTTATCTACCGCAGACCAAAATTTATTGGAGAACGAACCACCTGTGTGTGTGTATGGTTGACGATGAACAAGGAGCTGAAAAGCCACAGAGCTCAACAACTTCTCATTCGTTTACACCCACTCGTCGTGTGCGTCAATCCAACAAAACGATCTTGGCCAATTTGGTGCTGATATCGATTCCTTGGTCAAGGGGGCAAGCACATCCTTTATTTTTAATAACTGTCAACCTGCAATAAAATCCTTGGACTCTGTTCTTTAACTCGAAAACGGCCATCGACTGTCGCAACCCAGGTTTTGTTTGAGATTTCACACCTTTTTACTTCTAAAATATATGTAATAATATTGAAAACATTTTTGATAGCGACGGCTCACAGCAACAGAAAGATATTGGCGTCCTTGGCCTTTATCCATTAGCTCTACCAAGAACACTTTGCAGAAGTGCAATAAATTTGGTCAAATTCACTTTGATTAGCCCATTGATTTTGTAGAAATGATACTGAAAGTGTCCTCTATTTTCACTAAGAAGCTAGGATTTGTTTAGGAAAGAAGACAGCTTTCACAGAAATCAATCACAATTTTGTCGTTGATTGTTCAGTTGATGATTCGGTTTTGGTTATTCACGATTGCAATTTTAAATCCGCCTGAAACAGGCAAATACGATAACCTCAAAAAATGCATCATCGGACGTCTTTGTGAAAGTGAGCAGAAAAAGACACAACAATTGTTATCCGATATTGACCTAGGCGATCGTCGTCCAACGCAATTGCTGAGCGAGTTGAAAAAGTTGCCGAAAGACAAGGTAAGCGACGATTTCTAGAAATCCTTGCGACTTCAACGACTCCCAGCAAATGTTCGAGCCATATTGCAAGCCTCAAATGCATAACTGGGAGATTTGGCAAAGTTGGCAGACAAGGTAATGCAGGTTAGTGACTTTGGGCAGGTCTGCGCCGTAGAAAAACCATCCCAGGAATCCGCCATGTCAGAAATTTGTAGGCGAATGTCACGTTTGGAAAGAAATTTTGACGGGATGTTTAAGAAATAAAACTGCTCACGTTCATCATCCAGCCGTTCTTATCGCAGCCAATTAAATTCATCAGCGTCCGCAAGTGGGGAATGCTGGTACCATCGTAGGTTTGGGCCCAAATATGAAAAATGTCGCCTTCCTCGTCCTTTTACCACTACCCAAAAAACTGAACATGGCGTCTGATCTGCCCACCGATAGTTCAGACGAGTCTAGTAAAACCATTTATCGTTTGATGATATTAGACAATAGCACCAAATTTAAATTTTTAATTTATACTGGGGCCGACATTTCTGTCATTCCACCGCGGAGGGAGGACAGGCGCACAAAACCCCAATCAAAAAAACTGTTTGCTGCCAACGGTTCAAACATATGGAGAGCGGCGTTTAAAAATAGTTCAAGCGGATGACTTTTGGCTTTCGGAACGCTGCGCAAACGTTTTCGGAGACATATGGTCGACCTATTCTGTGACATAAACTTTGTCTCCATTTATATTGACGACATCCTCGTAGTCTCGGATTCGGAACAGCAGCATGAAAGTCATCTCCGAATTGTTTTTGAAGGCCTACGCAAATATAATTTAGCTGTGAACTTTTCCAAGTGTCAGTTTGGAAAATCAGAAATCGATTTTTTGGGACACACGATCACATCACAGGGCTAAAACCGAAGGCATAACGGGTTGAAACGATAAGTAAGCTAAAAAGATTTGCAAGACCTAATACCTGGCTATAAGAAGAGCGACATCACACCAATCGTTTGGACATAGGCAGCGCTGCAAGCGTTTCAGGCTTGTTAAACGTAGCTTGTTAAACGAAACTCTGCTTAATTACAGTGTATACTTAAAAGGTAGAATTATTAGCCAGCTGATTGCAATTTTTTTATTTTGACAGAACAATTCTGTCAGTTATTGTGTTTTTCTTTGTTGTATTTATGTAGCAAACAAAAGTTTCAAAAATATAAGAAAATATATTTCAAAACAAGAAAGTAATTGTTTCAAAAAAGTGGAAGAAATAAAATGAAAACAATGCGGAAATATTCTATTTTTGGCAAAAGAGATTGCAGTACGTGGATAATTATTTGTAAATTCAAGTGGATGTTGGCTTTAGATTGAAGTGCTTGGGCGATGATTGATTTATATTTTTATGGAACAAATATTGGATGTCCTAATGTGTTTGATGGTTGGCACCACTCATCCAAATTGCCTCCAGATGAAAGGAATCGGTCCTAACCACATCGAACATTTCGGGCTATCACCTGATTCTTTAGAAGCGTATATACAATAAAGTTCGGTAGCAAGTATTTTGGGTGAGAATTTGGAAACTAGTTTCTATTTTTCTTGATTAAAGCTTTTCGTTTTCTTAGGTTGTCCACAAAAATTACCACCTGGACGTTTGACAATATTAATTAATGGCACAATGAAGTTATATACCATAAATTGTATGAAACACTGCACGAACATCGTTACAGGAATGCCCATTACCAGCAGAACAATCAGAAATTGATTTTGATGTTTAAAAATATTCCCACTCCAGGACCTAATTATATTCAATAATCTGTAAACCTTTTTACAACAGGAATAAAATAATACTATAAATGGAAAGTGAATTATAGTTTCATTTATTCAAAAATATTTATTCCAAATATAAATATTTCTTGTATACAGTACAAAGACGTCTAGATATGAGCGAAGGAATATTTCAAACATAAAACAAATATAGTATCAAGTATAAAGAGGCCGTTTATTTATCTATTTTATTTGGAAAAATTAAAAACAAACTTATCAGAAGTCATTCGCGTTTTATTAACAAACATCCTAATTTGTTCAATTGTGTTTATTATGTTCTATTGTTATTTGTGCTTTGTTATGATCTATTTAACCCTAGACAGTCAAAATGCGACGCGTAATTTCACTTTCGATCCAAAATTAGTCATATTACTATTTGACAACTCATTGTACCACATGTTAATGGCTTTAGTTATCAGTTCTCTCTTATTTAGTTTTCTTCTAAATGACAAACTGACCACATTTTGTTCGGAAAATTTAAATAATTTAGTATTTTGGCAAGCATCATATTTCATTTCACATTGACGAACGTTAAGAGCAGCTAGAGATGCTAATTCTTTGCTCCATTTGTGCACCCTTTCACTGGCAACTTTAATTCGTTTGACAATATGACGATGTAGAACAAGCCTCTTTAGTCTCCAAGGAAATTTAAACATTGATGAATTTCATGATAACTTCTGGAGAATTTCTGTAAAGAAAATTAGTATGAGAATCTCTTTAAGAATACGATGAGTGCATTTACTATAGTAGAGCGCACGGTTACAGCGGAAGTAGAACTCTTTATTACTAAATGTCAATAACATAAGGAATACAATAAATGTCATAATACATAAATATATACAAATAGGGATATAATAGGATATGTAGATTACATGATAGTATAATCCCAATACTCCTCCTTAATCTGGATATTCTATTGAAGCCCCATTGCCTTCCTGAATAATTCCAATTTATTCTTTTCAAGCGGTTTTGTTAGGATATCAGCAACCTGTTCGTTTGTGCTTATGTAGTTCACTTTAAACTTTCCATTTTGGAATTGATCTTGCACAAAGTGATGACGAACATCAATGTGTTTAGTTCTGGAATGGTCTCCACTTGTTGATGCAATCGATATGGCACTTTGATTATCACAAGCTATTTGCATCGATTTTGGACTCGGGTAAAAATGTGATTCTATACCACTCCACCATATTGCTTCTTGAACAGTTGCTGAAAGAGCAATGTATTCAGCTTCACACGATGAGAGGGCTACGGTTTGTTGCCGTTTTGAGCACCAGGATATGGCTCCCCCTTGAGCGATAAAGACATAGCCTGTCGTAGATTTCCTATCATCAACACTACCAGCCCAGTCTGCGTCAGTGTATCCGATGATATCACTTCTCTCATCTTTCAAGAAATTCAATTTTAATTTTGAGGTGCCACGCAAATACCTTAAAATATGTTTTACTGCTAACCAATGATGGGTTCCAGGATTTGCGTTGAAGCAACTCAATTTATTTACAGCGAATGTAATGGCTGGTCTAGTACATTGAGACAAATTCTTTTGAATATTTTTCACTTGCATTCATAGGTGTGCTGACTGGTTTTGCATTCTTCATTCCAAATTTTTCAAGAATGCTCTCAATATAGTGTTCTTGATCAAGAGAAATTTTACCTTCTTCACGAGTGATTCTCATTCCAAGAATTTGTTTCGCGGCTCCAAGGTCTTTCATGTGAAATTTACGGTTAAGGTGACCTTTTATATTCTTCAGCCATTTATCATCGTTACAGAACAGTAAGATGTCATCCACATATACAGCTACTATAAGTAGTTTTTTGTCTTCGAGTTTGTAAAATACACATGGATCATATTTTGACTTTTGTAGTCCACTAGCTTCTAGTACCTTTTTTAATTCTTTGTTCCAAACTCTGCTTGACTGTTTTAGTCCATACAATGCTTTATTTAGACGACATACTTTTGACGCATTATAATGATCCGTGTATAGCGGTGGCTGTTCCATGTAGATCTCCTCTTCAATATTGCCTTGTAGAAATGCTGTGATGGCATCCATTTGTTCAACTTGTAGATTTAGTTTTGCCGCGATTGCAAAAAGGTATCGTAGGGAACTATGACGTATAACTGGCGAGTACGTTTCATCATAATCCACCCCCTTTCGCTGCGAGTATCCTTTTATGACCAATCGCGCTTTATAACGATCAATGCTACCAGTGACGTCACGTTTGGTTCGAAAAATCCATTTACATTTGATTGCCTTGCGGTTTGGTGGCAATTCTGACATTGACCAAGTATTGTTTTGCATCAGAGATTGATATTCCTCTTCCATTGCCAGCTTCGAGTGATTCGCATCTGGCCGTGCCAATGCTTCTTCTAGCGTCGCCGGATCATCCATGTATGTCTGAAACCATTGTGATGCAGTATTTTGTTTATTTTTAAAATTAATTTCAAAATACTTGCCTTTAAATATGCGCCCCTCATCGCCGTGCTTAACCTTTTGTTGGGGAAACAATTTTCGGCTATTTGGTTGCAATGGAGGCGCCGTCAATCCAGAAAATCCAATAAAGTTGACTTCAGAACTACATGTTGAGTTACCATCTCCTTGTTCATCATTTCGTAAATTATTTTGTTGTTCATCATTTCGCAAAACAGCTGTTTCATACTCATCTGATGATGTACTTTCATTGCCAGTGACGTATTCATATAATCTAACGGGTTTCTTTCGGTTTCTTCCACTCCGTTGATTTGATTTGTTTACGTCGTCCGTTGAATCAGTTGGGGTAATTTCAGTTTGTTGTTGTTCTGCCACTTCATTTCTGTTTATAATTTCAGTTTGACTTTGTTCTTCTAGTGCATTTTCTCTTAAATCTAGACTGACTTTGCTATGTTTTGTCTTGATCGCAAACTTCGCAGGAGTATCTGTAGATATGTTTTCATCAATGAATGATACATTACGGCTTTTGAACACCATGTTTTTATCCGGATCATAAAAACGGTAACCTTTTGTGTGCTCATCAAAGCCTACTAAAACACATTCTTTTGCTTTTACATCCCACTTTTTACGATTTGCATTGGGTATGTGGACCATAGCATTTGTTCCAAAAACTTTTATATGTGACAGATCAGGTTTCCTGCCATTCCACGCCTCTTCAGGAGTGATGCCAGTGCCTTTCGATGGTGACCGGTTAAGTAAATAAACCGAATATGCTGCAGCTTCTGCCCAAAATATTTTTGGCAAATTTGCATCTGCTAACATACATCTCGCTTTTTCAACAATTGATCTGTTGTTGCGTTCGGCAACTCCATTTTGCTCAGGTGTATGTACATTTGTTGTTTGGTGATTTATCCCATTCTCTTTTACTATGCGCCGAAAGGTTTTGTTTACAAACTCCGTTCCATTATCGGTGCGTATGATTTTTAGTTGTTTACCACTTTGCCTCTCCGCAAAACACAAAAATTTGTTAAATTTGGCAGCAACTTCACTTTCACTTTTCGTTGTAAGAAAATAAATAAAAATTTTTCGTGTTTTGTCGTCGATAAATGTTAAAAAATATCGACTTCCACCAAGAGAATGTTCTTCCATTGGGCCGCAAACGTCACAATGTACCACCTCGAGTATCTCCAAAGCTCTATGTGCATTTTTGTTGAATGGCAATCTAATTTGCTTACCCATTAGACAAATTTTACAATCATTCGCGTTGTCATTCGAAAATTCTATGCCAGTTGCTAAACGGTTTTTTAGTTTTTGTAAACTTTTGAGGTTAAGATGACCCATACGTCTGTGCCACACATTGTAACTTGCAGTTGCCCCACATGCAAATGCTTTATTAGTGGTTTTACACTCCAATTTAAATAGACCGTTTATATGTTTTCCTGTAGAAATTACTTTGTTTTCCGGGTTCAACACCTCAACACCGTTTTTGCTAAATATAACACAATGACCTCTCTTCACAATTTGACTTACCGAGAGTAAATTAGTTGACAAATCAGGAATGTGCAATACATTATTTATTTCTATGTCTGTGTCATGACAATCAGGACGTATTGTTGATGTACCAGACGCTTTTATTTGCATTATCCCTTTATTTGCTTTTGAAACTGTTCCAGTTTTTGAATTAATGTTTGTCAACAAATCCGAATTGAACGTCATATGTGATGTAGCACCAGAGTCAAAGTACCAATCGTTATTGTTGGTTGTGTTTAGCGTCGAAAGAGCAACTGCTGAGTACGCATCATATTTTCTATCACTGCTGTCAGATGTTGGGACTTTCGTGTGACAATATTTTGCTATATGACCATATTTCTGGCATTTCCGACATTTCGGGCCTTTTTTGTTGTTTACTTGTTGGAACTTTCTTTGTGAAGCTTTAAATGCAGATGTTTCGCATGCACTTGGTATTTCTTGCAGAAGTTTTACCTTTATGCTATCTCCAGTGATGCTAATTCCCGAGTTTTCCAAAGCCATAATCATTGGTCGGTATTCATCGGGTAGTCCAGCAAGTAACAATGAGCCAACCCATTCTTCACTTATCGTGAAACCAATACCGTTCAAAGATTGTGCAGTCGTAACAATTTCTTTTACATATACTTCCATCGATCCACAGCTTGCAAGAGACGTTGTGATCAGCTTTCGCAATAATGCTACGCGTCGAGTCAGTCCAGAATCTTCGTATGCTTTTGCTAGCTGGTTCCAAAGGTCTTTTGCTGTTTTTACATTTTGTATGTGAACATAACATACCGGGTCGATTATCAACGTCAGCTTACTTTTCGCTCTCCTGTCTGATCTGGATTCACATCTTTTTTTGGATTTCCCTGTTCATCGACTTCATAATCGATCGTGGTAGTTCAAAGATTATCTAAATCCAAATAAGCCTGCGCAGCAATTTTCCAGGTGGGATAATTTTCTCTCCCAAAAAGTCTCTCGATAGACAATCCTCCTGTATTACTTTCCGGCTTCGACATGTCGAGATTAGATTGATAATTTAGGATGAATTATAATTTTATTTCTAAGCTGGGAACATAACCTATAGTAGAGCGCACGGTTACAGCGGAAGTAGAACTCTTTATTACTAAATGTCAATAACATAAGGAATACAATAAATGTCATAATACATAAATATATACAAATAGGGATATAATAGGATATGTAGATTACATGATAGTATAATCCCAATATTTACTCCATTGTGGCCAAAAGCTATATGTTTTTACCAGCTACAAATGTTTTTGGAACAATAATTTCCAGCCGTAATGTAGCCAATGCATCTCGAGATGTAGTTAGTATTTTGTTTACAGATATCGGCGACTGCGACGGCAGGAGTCTTTGAAACCATACCAAGTTGTGAAGGTAGCCGGTCCAGTAGCGTATGTATATGTAACGTATGTATTTTTTTATTTGTATATCTGCGGTAACCTTTCTCAAATCTTTGGTTAGAATGAGAACTAGATGGGATAACTAATATTTTTTGTGAAACCTACTTCTGGTGATATTTTCGCATTGATTAATTTCTGCAAATAAACACTACGCTCATCACCGCTATCCAAGCCCGTGTTAGCCAAATCGTATGGTGGTGGAGGGGATGGTCAATTGGTGGTGCTGAAGGAACAGCGCCACCGGCAGAAGCAGATTCGTTTCCAGACCAGACAAAACCAGTAGTGTGGTATTGCAAAATATACTACTGCAATTCCGTCAAGGTTTGTACCCCGATACGGGCCCATTCCACATGTATGGATTCCTTCCTTTCTTTCAAAACATGATTTGTGTAGAATTGGCCAGCATTATTGATTTCCTACAGATGAGGGCCAGGGGTAGGCGACTAGAAGTTTGTTTAGAAAGATATATCTTATGAAATAAAGTTTCTTTTGATAGGGAGAAATACTTACCACACAAACCCAATAAAAAGCTGCAATACTTTCATAGAAATATTGTATAGTAGTAATTTGTTCTGATGTCGGCTTCAATAATTCCATTTGTTTGCTTTGGTCTGGCTGGGAGCACTGGGTGGCTGAGGAAACATATGCCACAACAAGGTCCTGCGTAAAAACCCCTGTGACAAATTTTTACACGAGGCCAAATATTGGTCCAGCGAACCATTGACAATTTCTTGATAACCAAAAACACTCATAATGAGTTCTAAAGGAACTCATGACCGTGGGATTATTTTCAAAACTACTTTCCTATAACTGTGCTTGACTGTGACGTTCGTTAATACGACCAATAGCGCCTTCAATTTCTTTTTGTTGGTTAATGCTCAAAATTTCGATAATTCAACACCATTTTCTCTAAAAAATTGATCAATATTTCAAGATTTTCTGCAACCGAGCAGGATGTTTTTATTCAAAGACCAATACAAATACAAATTAATTTCACAACTACGCGGTAATCATCTGGATGTGACAGAAGCAATTACAAACAAACACATTTACAGTTGTTGTTTTTGTCCTAGTGATTTTACCTTTTGAGTGTATCCTGGCTTAATTACTATGTGAATGATGCAAAACTTACATTAACCACATATGCGTCTAGCGAAGCTGTTGGTGCCGTAATTCATCAAATTGTCAACGGGGAAAGTCAACCATTAGGATTTTACTCTAAAAGGTAAACACCAGCACAACAGCGATGTAGCACCTACGATCGCGAACTAGTTGCTATATATCAAGGCATAGAATATTTTCAATATTTGCTTGAAGCCAGAACTTTCACAATTTTCACGGACCATAAGCCGCTTTGCTTCGCCCTTCGACCAAAACGTGACAAAATTTCACCACGAAGAAT
This sequence comes from Haematobia irritans, assembly GCF_050003625.1. Taxonomy (NCBI): domain Eukaryota; kingdom Metazoa; phylum Arthropoda; class Insecta; order Diptera; family Muscidae; genus Haematobia; species Haematobia irritans. The sequence continues at coordinate 94,542,906 of NC_134397.1, read as the reverse complement.
ACGCCAGCTGAATTATATTAGCCAGTTTTCGACCGACATCCAGTACATCGAATGAAAAAGCAACATCCCAGCTGATTTTCTGTCTCGAATTTTCCCTATAGAGAAGACAATAAGTTTCGATGAACTGGCGAAGGAGCAAGAGTCTGACACAGAGCTAGACGCACTTCTCAATTCTGGTAAGAAACACTCTTTGTCTATTAAAAAGCTTTCTCTTCTTCCAGATTCGCCCCGTTTTCTTCGCTGTGATGTGAGCAATGGAATAATGAGACCTTTTGTACCAGTGTCTTTTCGATGCCAAATTATTAACAAATTCCATGGTTTATCGCACCCAGGCCGAAAAGCAACAATCAAAATTGTTTCAAGAAATTTCGTGTGGCCATTTATGTCGAAAGACATCGCCGAAATTTGTCGAACCTGTAAGGTATATCAACGAAGCAAAGTAAGCCGTCACACCTAGTCAGCTGTAGGTGAATTTGGTCCGAATGATTCACGTTTCGATCACGTACATATCGACATGATTGGCCCATTACCACCATCAAGGGGTCAACGGTATTGCCTTACCATAATTGATCGGTTTTCCCGTTGGACAGCTGTCATACCGATACCAGATATAACTGCTGAAACAGTGGCTTTTACTTTTATAAGTGATTGGATATCATTATATGTTGTTCCTGTGCGTATCACGTCGGATTTGGGACATCAATTTGAATCCCAAATTTTTAGAGAGCTTATGCAGATGCTTGGAATCCAACACCTGAAACCCACAGCATACCACCCACAAGAAAATGGAATAGTGGAATAGTGGAACGTTGGCACCGCACGTTCAAAACATCAATAAAAAGTTACCAAACCAACGACTGGTGCTCCATACTTCAATTAGTCCTGCTTGGACTACGTGCATCTGTAAAGGAGGACATTAATGCGAGTCCAGTTGAAATGTTATTTGGCGCACCCATCCGAGTGCCAGGTGAGTTTTTCCATGCTATTGACATCGCCGAGAACAACTCAGAGTTTATCAAGCAATTCGCTGTAAAATACAATCCTTATTGCCTAATGAAGCTTCTCAAATATGTATTTGTAAGAAATGACCATGTATGTGGCCCTTTACAACCACCATACGAGGGACCTTTCGAGGTAGTGGCTAAGAAGGAAAAACATTTTAAAGTAAACATCCGTGGACGGACAGTGTGCGTTTCAATGGCACCACTAAGTACACTTCAGCCAACCATATAAAACCTCAATCAATTGTCCCACCTGAAACATCAAATGGACTGACCAGTAAAGAAAGTGATATCGAGAGCAGTTCGGAGACCGTGTCTTATCCGCCCGACTCCAAACCGTAATGCGTCAAGAACAAGGTTACGACATCTGGAAGACATGTCCAATTCCCAGTTCGGTACCTGTACATCGAATAGAAATCATTACATTTGTATAAGTTTTAACTAGACGTCTACGATCAACATACTTCTCCCGATCTCTTAGCTTTTAAACCGTTAACGTAATCACATGTAAAAAATTTGATATTTTACTAAATATATTTAGTAAAATATCAAATTTCTTTTATTGGACGAACAAACATCCAAACGCCAATTAGCTTGCTTCCGCACTAATTGTTTCGGCTATTAGCTTGCTTCTGCACTAGTTGCTTCGGCTATTAGCTTCAGCAGCCGACAAGCTTAGATAAAGTTCAGCGAATGGCATGCTTGTGTATCTCAGGCGCATTCAGTAAGACAGAACAGATTCTCTTAATGTCATACTGGGGGTTACTAAACGATTTGGTGCCACTATGTATTTCGAATTCGAGATGTAAATTTTCTACAATCGGAAATTCTGCTCGATTTTCGAAAATGTAGCAATTATGTATCACGGTTGTAAATGTCAAAAGTGTTCGTTTCGAAATAATATCAGTCGATTTCATTTGAGTTAGCAAAAAGGCGAAAAATGTAAGTTATTTTTGTTATTTCTCATCCAGAGTTGTGTAAAATCTAATTTTTTGAAGGCCATTAACTAGCAAAAACCCGCACACTAAACCAGTTTGAGGTAATGGTGGATTTTATGTCGAAGCATCCTGATTTGGCAAAAGGTTTTTTTTTTAAGTCACCCGATGCAAAGACCAAATCCCATAATCTGTGAAAAGATTGGAAAGCGATCTTAACATAATGGGTCCACCTGTACCCGTCAGGTTGGAAAACTTTTTTTCTTTAGAAGGCATGAGTGCCAATAAATTCGGCATAAATAATGCACCCACCAGCTTATCTACCGCAGACCAAAATTTATTGGAGAATGAACCACCTGTGTGTGTGTGTATGGTTGACGATGAACAAGGAGCTGAAAAGCCAAAGAGCTCAACAACTTCTCATTCGTTTACACCCACTCGTCGTGTGCGCCAATCCAGCAAAACGATCTTGGCCAATTTGGTGTTGATATCGATTGCTTGGTCAAGGGGGCAAGCACATCTTTTATTTTGTCCGTTACATAGTTGAATGCTTCCTTCGACAATTTGAAATTTTTAATAAAACTAACAACACACTCAGCCAGGCAGTTAAATAAACAAACATACTTATTAACTTTTATCCGAAAGCGATGATATATTTATGCCATTTCTCAATATTCTCCTTTCGGCACGTTTATTGTTTCTTTCAAACCACAAAGCAACACTATCCAATTTATTGTATTTAATTTTTTATTTTATTTTTTGTTTATCAATTTTTGCCAATCACTGACAATGCTACCAAATTACACCTTTTTTATTATTCGTAAGTGGTGCCAAACGGTCAGCAGCAACAACAGCTGTACGGTTGCGTGAACTATCGCTGTGGTCGGAAAAACGCACGGTCACAGTTCGGTCCTCAACATAATGCCATATGTGCCTAACCTCAGACCAAAATTTATTGGAGAACGAACTACGTGTGTGTGTACGGTTGACAATGAACAAGGAGCTGAAAAGTCACAGATCTCTCAATTTCTCATTCGTTTACATCCACTCGTCGTGTGCGCCAATCCAGCAAAGCGATCTTGGCCAATTTGGTGTTGATATCGATTCCTTGGTCAAGCACATCCTTTATTTTGTCCGTTACATAGTTGAATGATTTCTTCGACAATCTGAAATTTTTAATAACAGTCAACCTGCAATAAAATCCTTGGACTCTGTTCTTTAACTTGAAAACGGCCATCGACTGTCGCAAACTATGTTTTGTTTGAGATTTCGCCGTTTTACTTCTAAAATATATGTAATAATATTGAAAACATTTTTGACAGCGACGGTTCACAGCAACAGAAATATATTGGCGCCTTGGTCTTTATCCATTAGCTCTACCAAGAACACTTTGCAGAAGTGCAATAAATTTGGTCAAATTCACTTTGATTAGCCCATTGATTTTGTAGAAGATACTGAAAGTGTCCTCTATTTTCACTAAGAAGCTAGGATTTGTTTAGGAAAGAAGACAGCGTTCACATAAATCAATCACAATTTTGTCGTTGATTGTTCAGTTGATGATTCGGTTTTGGTTATTCACGATTGCCGTTGACGATTCGTTGTCGTTGACTGTTCGATTGATGGTTCGGTTTCGGTAATTCGGGATTGTCGTTAGCGATTTGTTGATACGCTGGTCGTTGATACGGTGATCGTTGATTGTTTAGTTGATACATTGATTCGGTGATTGCTGATTGCTCGGTGATTCGTTGAAGTTTCGTTGTTCGGTTAGTAAAACTAATACTAAAGGAAAATACAGGAATGTAGTAGCAAGCTAATTGTCGACACAATTATTGCAGAAGCAAGCTAAATGAGAAAACATTTAGTGCGGAAGCAAGCTAAGTGACAACACACCTGGTGCATAAGCAAGCTAATAGCCGAAGCAAATAGTGCGGAAGCAAGCTGATTGCCGAAACAATTTGTGCGGAAGCATACTAATAGCTAAAGCAATTAGTGCGGAAGCAAGCGAATGCGTATGGGGGTGAACTCCTTTTGATTAGACGGATCTATGCCAAATAACTTGTCGGTCTCTTGGAATTCTGCCTATTCACCAAAAAGGCTGCCCTAATAAGCAGGTGCAATAATGATGTGAATGAAAATTATCTCCATGGCGACTAAAAACTAATAAAAAAACTGTAGTCGGAAATCACTTTGTCATGCAACTGGCACCACCCAAAAGTGTACAATACGATAGTTCTTGCCACTACTTGATAGCCTTTTATACGATTATGCCCGGAATCCGATTATAATAATTGGAGATTCTAATCTGGATTTATTTTTAAACCCCGCTTTTACAGATGTGATTAATGTTGTGGAGTCTTATCATTGCAGAAATATACATAATCTTATAAGAAGGCCGCATGGTTTTATTTTTAAACCCCGCTTTTACAGATGTGATTAATGTTGTGGATTCTTATAATTGCAGAAATATACATAATTTTATAAGAAGGCCGCATGGTCAATCTTGTATAGATCAGGTATTTAGCAGTTGTGCTAATGTTTTTGATTCCGTAGAGTGTACTCTGTCAGATCGCAATATGATATATTGCAAGATTGAAGCAGTTGCTCCGCATAAGGAGTATTTCGAGTTTGAGAAGGTATTTTGCGACTACGAAAGGGCCAAGGGGTTCTTGAATAATGTTTTGCCTCGCAATTGTGAATCTATGAATAGTTCGTGTCGAACATATCCCATATATTGGCCACATTAAAAGTTAAGCCCGAAGGCATAATCGATACAGCTGCATGTTTATGGGATCGATATTTAGTCATCGCCGACAAGTCGTATCAATTCGAAATACTGTAAGATTCTTTACAAATACCAACATTCCGTCCGGAATAACTGATAGTCTGTAAAGCGCATCATGCTTACAGCAAACCATAACGAATTGGTCAATTAGGACTAAGTGTAGAAGACCCTCACGTTTTGAAATGACCCCATTGATAAACAAGGATCTACAGGTGTAAGATGACTAGTTAAGTACTTGCAACTGAACGAAACTGAGGAAAATCCTGCCTCAGAGTTGAATGTCATTTTCTACTTTACGTAGCTTGTCGTGGTGGCTGTCGTTGATTTGTGAAAAACGTTCAATAGGCAGTAGTAGCAGGCGTGGCGATAAGTTACGTTCTTTCATCAGAAGTGGGATTCAAAAAAAGAAAAAATCTTAATTGTCAAAAGAAAAAAAAGGAATATAATTCATGCAACATGGCTAACAATAATGAACTGGAATTGGAGAATGTAGCGAAATCAGGAAGCAGTAGCGTTATCTCCGACAAAGAGTCAGCAGTTGTTGCGGCTCCATCGGGGGCTATGTGGTGTGGCATTGAAGAATGCAGAAGATTAATACCTGTATTTAATCCATCTCGTAAAGATTCAGTTTCGCCTCGTGAATGGATAGTAAATGTGGAGCGTGTTAAGTATATATTTAATTGGGATGATAAGACTACGGTATTTGACGCTGCTCTACGATTGGAAGAGGTAGCGTTATCATGGTTTTCAGGCATAAACGAGAGAGAACTGTCATGGAAGAAATTTAAGGAACTATTAACCGAGGCTTTTCCCTGTACGAAAAATGAGGCTGATATATATCTCCGGTTGATGTGCCGTGTGAAGGATCCACAGGAAAGTATTGAAAAATATTTTTATGATGTGCTAGCACTCGCTAGAAGCGCAGGGATTAGTGATGATAGTGCAAAGAATTATATTGTATCTGGTCTTAAGGATAAACAATTGATTAATGCTGTCACTGGATATATTACTCAAGTCAAGACTCCATTGGAGCTATTGGGTTATATAAAGTCACATCTGTCTGTTATGGAACAGCAAAGGAACCGTGAGGTGTACCACGAAATGCAAACACTAGAATGGATAAAAATGGAATCACATGTTACAACTGTCAAGAACAGGGACATTTTTCAAGAGACTGCTCAAAACCTCGTAAAAGACATGAAAAATTGGGTCGTAGCAACTTTGCACCCAAGGTTTCTCGATTGTGCATTAATAGAAGCAACGGTTTAACTCAACAAGCTTATGTTGACGGACATTTAATCAATGTGTTCTGCGATCTTGGAAGTGAATGTTCAACAATGAAAATAGATACAGTGCAAAGATTCAATTGGAACTTTGAGAGCTCCAACATAAAAATGGTGGATTTTGGAGGAACTGAAGTTTATGCGATCGGTAAAATGAAGAAAGAAAGAAAAGAAAGAAGAAGATACAAGAAGTAACACTTACTATTGACATTATTGTTGTTGGAAATGAGAACCAGGAGAGTGAAATGATCATTGGGCAGAACTTTTTCGACCATAAAGGTGTAAAAATGGTTCGTGAGAACGGTACATTGAAAATTTCGAAGTCAGAAGAAACTTCACAATGACTATCATTATCATTATTAAATTGTGATCCAAAATTAGATGAGAAAAATTTATCAAAATTATTTGGTGTATTGGATAAATATGGAGGGTGTTTTGCTAGTAGCACATCCCAATTGGGGAAAACCAGCGTTATAGAGTTAAATATTCAATTAAAGAATCCAGAGAAAATTATCTGTCATAAACCTAATCGTGTACCGTATAATCTGCTTGAGAAAATGGAGGAAATTGTGTCTGAACTTTTAAGATGTGATATAATAGAAAATTCAGTATCAGCTTATGCAAGTAGAGCACATTCAGTTCCAAAAAAGAATGGGGAATTCCGTATGGTTGTCGACTACCGAGAATTAAATAAAATAACAGTTCGAGAGGTGTTTCCTATGTCAAATATAGAGGAAACTATTAATCGTATTCGGGATAATAAAATTTTTATTGTTTTGGATATGATGAATGGTTACCATCAAATTCCTATTCATAAGTCGTGCAAACATTTAACAGCATTTGTTGCACCTAGTGGTCATTACCAATATAAGAGAATGCCTTTTGGGTTAACCAATGCCCCTGCAGTTTTCATGCGTCTGGTTGATTAACTAATACGTTCTACTAGAAGCACAAATATAATAGCGTACATGGATGATATTGTACTTTTTGGAAAAGAAATCGATGATTTCATGAAGACTCTTGAGATGTTTTTGAACGTTTGCTGTAAAATGGAAATTACTTTTAATTTAAAACAAGTATACACGGCCGCAAGTTCGGCCAGGCCGAATCTTATGTACCCACCACCATGGATTGCGTAGAAAATTCTACGAAAGACTATCATCCACAATCGAATTACTTGGGTTGTGGTATCTTAAAACTTCTTAACATCGTTTTCTAAATTGTGATTTAGTCCATACATGGTATATATTAGACAAAAAAGTTATGTATAGTTAAGTCTACAAATAATTACGAATCGATATGGACTTTTTGTACGTAGAGAGCCAGAATTGAAATATGGGGATCGCTTATATAGGGGCTATATACAATTATGAACTTGATATGGACCAATTTTTGTGTGATTGGGGATCGATTTATCTGAGGGCCATATATAACTATAGACCGATGTGGACCTAGTTAGGCATGGTTGTTATCGACCATATACTAGCACAATGTACCAAATTTCAACTCACTCGGATGAAATTTGCTCCTCCAAGAGGTTCCAAAACCAAATCTCGGGATCGGTTTATATGGGGCTATGTACGATTATGAACTGATATGGACCACTTTTGGCATGGTTGTTAAATATCATATACTACCACCACGTACCAAATTTTAAGCAGATCGGATGAATTTTGCTTCTCCAAAAGGCACCGGAGGTCAAATCTGGGGATCGGTTTATATGGGAGCTATATATAATTATGGACTGATAGGAACCAATTCCTGCATGGTTGTTGGATACCATATACTAACATCACGTACCAAATTTCAACTGAATCAGATGAATTTTGATCTTCCAAGAGGTTCCGGAGGCCAAATCTGGTGATCGGTTTATATGGGGGCCGGATCGGGTGAAATTTGCTTCTCTTAGAGGCCTCGCAAGCCAAATCGGGGGATCGGTTTATATGGGGGCTATATATAATTATGAACCGATGTCGACCACTTTTTGCATGGTTGTTAGAGACCATATACTAACAACATGTACCAAATTTCAGCGGGGTCGGATGAAATTTGCTTCTCTTAGAGGCCTCGCAAGCCAAATCGGGGGATCGGTTTATATGGGTGCTATATATAATTATGAACCGATGTCGACCAATTTTTGCATGGTTGTTAGAGACCATATACTAACACCATGTACCAAATTTCAGCCAGATCGGGTGAAATTTGCTTCTCTTAGAGGCCTCGCAAGCCAAATCGGGGGATCGGTTTATATGGGGGCTATATATAATTATGGACCGATGTGGACCAGTGTTTGCATGGTTGTTAGAGACCATATACTGACACCATGTACCAAATTTCAGCCGGATCGGGTGAAATTTGCTTCTCTTAGGGGCCTCGCAAGCCAAATCGGGGGATCGGTTTATATGGGGGCTATATATAATTATGGACCGATGTGGACCAATTTTTGCATGGTTGTTAGAGACCATATACTTACACCATGTACCAAATTTCAGCCGGATCGGATGAAATTTGCTTCTCTTAGAGGCCTCGCAAGCCAAATTTTGGGGTCCGTTTATATGGGGGCTATACGTAAAAGTGGACCGATATGGCCCATTTGCAATACCATCCGACCTACATCAATAACAACTACTTGTGCCAAGTTTCAAGTCGATAGCTTGTTTCGTTCGGAAGTTAGCGTGATTTCAACAGAAGGACGGACATGCTCAGATCGACTCAGAATTTCACCACGACCCAGAATATATATACTTTATGGGGTCTTAGAGCAATATTTCGATGTGTTACAAACGGAATGACAAAGTTAATTTACCCCCCATCCTATGGTGGTGGGTATAAAAATGTCCGTTTTTTGTACGAAATATCGAATATTTGGGTCATATTATTACCGACGAAGGTATATTACCTGGAGATATAAAGACGCAAGCTAATTTTCGAGACCAACTAATGTGAGAGAAGTAAAGCAATTTTTGGGACTTACAGGATATTTCAGAAAATTCGTTGAGAACTTTGCTAAAATCGCTTATTCTTTAAATAATTTGCTAAAGAGTACTTCAAAATTCGAATGGAAAGAAGAGCAGGAGAAAGCTTTTCAGTTGTTAAAACAAAAGGTGTCTGAAAACCCGGTATTGGTAATTTACAATCCTGAAGATAAGCACGAACTTCACACAGATGCGTCACAACATGGGCTGGCCGGTGTGTTGATTCAAATATGTTCTCGAGGTCTTAAACGGCCTGTTGCATATTTCAGCAGACAGACCAGTGAATGCGAGAAGAAATATCATAGCTACGAACTAGAGACACTTGTAGTCGTTGAATGCTTGGAAATGTTTCGATTTTACTTGCTAGGAAAACATTTTAAGGTTATAACGGATTGCAACACCTTGAAAGAGACATCGAATAAGCATTAATACCTAGAATTGCAAGATGGTGGTTGAGAATACAAGAATTTGACTTTGAATGTATACACAGAATTGGAGCCCAAATGGCTCATGCTGATGCTTTGAGCAGAAATCCAGTTGATAGTGCTGTTGAGTTGGATGTTGCTGGGTTTGATGTGTGTATTATTGGAATGGATGAACCGGATTGGGTAGCGACATTACAGAGACAGGATAAATCATGCAATGAAATTATTGAAGTACTTCAATATGCAAGTGATGACAACTTACGAAAATTTTACGAAAAAGAATATTCTGTCAAGAATAACAGATTGTTTAAAATTACCAATGAGGTCTTACGGTTTGTAGTACCCAATGGAATACGATGGAAGATAATAAAATCTGCACATGATGATGTAGGTCATTGCGGTTTTGTGAGAACATGTGATCGTGTGAAACGGCTATATTGGTTTCCGAAAATGAGAAGAATTGTCAAGAAATATTTAGACTCATGTGTACAATGTTTGTACAACCAAAGATCAAAGGATGAAACAAATTACAATATATATCCCATAGAAAAGGTTGCAATTCCTTTTTATACTATTCATATTGATCACGTTGGTCCATATCCCAAATCAACAAAGGGAAATCAATATATATTGGGAATAATCGATTCATATTCAAAATGTTTAGTATTGCGTCCTGTCCGGAATACATCTGCTAAACCGGTAGTGCAAGCTATGCTTGATATTTCACAATACTTTGGAATGCCAACTCAAATAATTACTGACCGAGGAACGGCTCTTACATCCAAATTATTTGAGTCGTTTTGTGGGGAGAATGGAGTAAAGCATATACTTACCGCTGTAAGAACTCCACGAGCAAATGGACAAATAGAACGTTATTTTCGAACTGTCAATTCTGCTGTCCGTTCGATGACGGAGAAAGCAGATGGTCGAGATTGGGATCAACATGTGGCGTCCATTCAATGGGGTATTAATAGTATAGAGCATAAAGTAACGCATCAAACACCTCAGAAGCTACTTTTCACATTTACATTTACATTCAATTAAGCACGGCGATTCACGATGCTATTGAAGATGAAGAAGACGACATTCCTCTAGAAAATCTGAAGTTACAAATAAAATTACGTCTTGATAAGGAAGGAGAACAAAATGCTAGGCGTTTTAATGAGAACCATTGCCAACCTAGAAAATATGAGGAGGAGGATTTAGTCCTCATAAAAGCTGAGCATGCTGCTGACGGTCATTCGAGGAAATTGCTGAGCAGGTTTAAGGGGCCTTATATAGTAAAGAAGGTGCTGGGTAATGATCGATATTTATTGGTGGATATTGATGTTGCTCAAGTAAAACAGCGAAAATACGAAGCTGTTCACTCAGCAGAAAAGATGAAGCCATGGGCAGAATTACATGATTTTAAGGCTGTCGAAGAAAATGGAGGAATGGATATATCTGAAGATGAAAGTATTTAACTCTTTTATTGTTTCTTATTGCCTAGATATATATTAATAAAATACAACTCATGTATCTTATTATCACAATAAATTGTCATATTCGAATTGGAATGAATGTTTTGGTTTCATAATTTGTAGTAAGTTGTAAGTATACCTGTGTTTGTCGAATTGGAATTGGACAGGTTGAACAAACATGGATTTCCTGGATGTATTCCAGGACGAGTGATTTTGAAAATTGTTCCCTGGTTATTACTAGGTTGAGCGGTTCTGTGGAGGTATTCCACATTGAGCGATGTGTAATTTTGTTCCCTGGTCAGGTTGAACGGCTCTGTGTAGTACACATTGAGTGATGGTTGTTCCCTGGGTATTGCCAGGTTGAGCGGCTCGGTGACGTTATTCACATTGAGCGATGATTGATTTAGGGTTCCCTGGAAGTATTCCAGGTTGAGCGGTTTATTGGTTCTTTTTTTTTATTGATTGATTTAGTAGTATTATTAATACTTTATAATATTCATTGTAGTTATATAAATTCTTACAAACTTGAATTCATTTTAACAAATTGACTAATAGAAGATTTAAAACGCATAAAATTTGTTTCATTTTTAAGACAATTAGGTATACTATTATATAATTGTAGCCCTTTGTAAAATAGTGATCTTTGCTTTCTTTCGGTTTCCAGTCTTCTCGGCCTAAAATTGTGTGTATTTCGTAACATATAGGGTTGTGCATCCGAGACGTATTGAATTTGTTCTGAAAGGTATTGTGGTGTGTTTCCATTTCGCATTTTTTGTATACATATTGTCGTGTTGAATTGAAGTCTTTGGTTAATATCCAGCCATTGTAGTGTATTCAGCATCCACTTTATGTTTGTGTATCTATTTGCTTTTAGTATTATTCTCATTCCTTTATTTTGTAGTTTTTGCAGCCTCTGAATTTGTGTTTTAGTGCAACAAGTGAATATAATTGTTGACCCGTATTCAAAATGTGGTTTAATTATTGTATTATATACATTAATTGATGTGTTTATTGATATTTGATTCCTAATTCGTCTAAAGAAACCAATTTTTTACCAATTTTTTTACATATGTAATCGACATGGTCTTTAAATTTTAATTCTTTGTCTATCATGAAACCAAGGTACTTAATATATTTAACTTTTTCGATTGTTTCATCATTTATTTTAAATATTTTATCACTTTCCATGTTTATTTCCCTTATTTTAGTTTTTGATTCGTTTAATTTTAACTTATTTATTTTTAACCAAATATTTATATTGTTTATATTATATACAAGATTGTCATAACATTCGTTGCTTGATTCTGCCTCTGTAAAAATTAGTGTATCATCCGCATAAAGTATAATCTCCGATTTATTTAGTATATTTGGCATATCATTTATATATAATGAATAACAATGCTCCTAGAACTGATCCTTGTGGGACCCCAAAGTCATTACTCACAGATTCAGATCGTGTACTATTCACTTTTGTAACTTGTTTTCTTCCTTCAAGATATGATATAAACCACTTCAGTTCTTTATCTTGGATGCCATAGTTAAACAATTTTATACCCACCACCATAGGATGGGGGGTATATTAACTTTGTCATTCCGTTTGTAACACATCGAAATATTGCTCTAAGACCCCATAAAGTATATATATTCTGGGTCGTGGTGAAATTCTGAGTCGATCTGAGCATGTCCGTCCGTCCGTCCGTCCGTCTGTTGAAATCACGCTAACTTCCGAACGAAACAAGCTATCGACTTGAAACTTGGCACAAGTAGTTGTTATTGATGTAGGTCGGATGGTATTGCAAATGGGCCATATCGGTCCACTTTTACGTATAGCCCCCATATAAACGGACCCCAAAATTTGGCTTGCGAGGCCTATAAGAGAAGCAAATTTCATCCGATCCGGCTGAAATTTGGTACATGGTGTTAGTATATGGTCTCTAACAACCATGCAAAAATTGGTCCACATCGGTCCATAATTATATATAGCCCCCATATAAACCGATCCCCCGATTTGGCTTGCGAGGCCCCTAAGAGAAGCAAATTTCACCCGATCCGGCTGAAATTTGGTACATGGTGTCAGTATATGGTCTCTAACAACCATGCAAACACTGGTCCACATCGGTCCATAATTATATATAGCCCCCATATAAACCGATCCCCCGATTTGGCTTGCGAGGCCTCTAAGAGAAGCAAATTTCACCCGATCTGGCTGAAATTTGGTACATGGTGTTAGTATATGGTCTCTAACAACCATGCAAAAATTGGTCGACATCGGTTCATAATTATATATAGCCCCCATATAAACCGATCCCCCGATTTGGCTTGCGAGGCCTCTAAGAGAAGCAAATTTCATCCGATCCGGCTGAAATTTGGTACATGGTGTTAGTATATGGTCTCTAACAACCATGCAAAAATTGGTCCACATCGGTCCATAATTATATATAGCCCCCATATAAACCGATCACCAGATTTGGCTTGCGAGGCCTCTAAGAGAAGCAAATTTCACCCGATCCGGCTGAAATTTGGTACATGATGTCAGTATATGGTCTCTAGCAACCATGCAAAACTGGTCCACATCGGTCCATAATTATATATAGCCCCCATATAAACCGATCCCCCGATTTGGCTTGCGAGGCCTCTAAGAGAAGCAAATTTCATCCGATCTGGCTGAAATTTGGTACATGGTGTTAGTATATGGTCTCTAACAACCATGAAAAAATTGGTCGACATCGGTTCATAATTATATATAGCCCCCATATAAACCGATCCCCCGATTTGGCTTGCGAGGCCTCTAAGAGAAGCAAATTTCACCCGATCCGGCTGAAATTTGGTACATGGTGTCAGTATACGGTCTCTAACAACCATGCAAAAACGGGTCCACATCGATCCATAATTATAAATAGCCCCCATATAAACCGATCCCCCGATTTTGCTTGCGAGGCCTCTAAGAGAAGCAAATTTCATCCGATCCGGCTGAAATTTTGTACGTGATGTTAGTATATGGTCTCTAACAACCATGCAAAAATTGGTCCACATCGGTTCATAATTATATATAGCCCCCATATAAACCGATCACCAGATTTGGCCTCCGGAACCTCTTGGAAGACCAAAATTCATCTGATTCAGTTGAAATTTGGTACGTGATGTTAGTATATGGTATCCAACAACCATGCAGAAATTGGTTCCTATCAGTCCATAATTATATATAGCTCCCATATAAACCGATCCCCAGATTTGACCTCCGGTGCCTTTTGGAGAAGCAAAATTCATCCGATCTGCTTAAAATTTGGTACGTGGTGGTAGTATATGATATTTAACAACCATGCCAAAAGTGGTCCATATCAGTCCATAATCGTACATAGCCCCATATAAACCGATCCCGAGATTTGGTTTTGGAACCTCTTGGAGGAGCAAATTTCATCCGAGTGAGTTGAAATTTGGTACATTGTGCTAGTATATGGTCGATAACAACCATGCCTAACTAGGTCCACATCGGTCTATAGTTATATATGGCCCTCAGATAAATCGATCCCCAATCACACAAAAATTGGTCCATATCAAGTTCATAATTGTATATAGCCCCTATATAAGCGATCCCCATATTTCAATTCTGGCTCTCTACGTACAAAAAGTCCATATCGATTCGTAATTATTTGTAGACTTAACTATACATAACTTTTTTTGTCTAATATATACCATGTATGGACTAAATCACAATTTAGAAAACGATGTTAAGAAGTTTTAAGATACCACAACCCAAGTAATTCGATTGTGGATGATAGTCTTTCGTAGAATTTTCTACGCAATCCATGGTGGTGGGTACATAAGATTCGGCCTGGCCGAACTTGCGGCCGTATATACTTGTTTGTATTAGTATCTCTCTGTCAATGGTTTCAAATGGGCGTTTAAAGTCTAAAAATAGTGCCATAATCTTCTTATTCTTTTCTATATTCTTCCATCTATTTATTACATAGTTTACAGCTGTTTCACAAGAGTGGTTTTTTCGAAATCCAGATTGATATTTCGAGAACAGATTATTTTCTTCCATATATTTTTCAAGTTGCTCATGAACTATTTTTTCTATTATTTTTTCGCAAGTTTTTAGCTTGTTAATTGGTCGATATTCTTCACATTTTTTTGTTTTAGAAACTTTCTCTATTGGTGTAACCATTGATTCTTTCCAGTTTGCGGGAAATTCGCCTGTCTCAAGTGATTTGTTTATAATTTTTAATAAAATATAACCAGTTTTGTCCCATGTATCTATTATCATTTTAATATTTATTTTATTGAAATCTGATTTTGCTTTTAATCTAGAACATATGTTTAGTAATTCTTGTATATTTATTGCACGAAAAATGAATTTGGAATTTGTCAAATTAATTTGGTTCACATATTGTATATTATCTATATTATCACGAATATTTTTAATACTGTCTATAAAATAATTATTAAATTTATTAGCAATAGTTTTGTCATCCTTATACTGTATATCATCAAATATCACAGAATTTATCACAGCCTTCCTTTGTTTTAATACTAAGTTTTTTATATTTCGCCACATTTGTTTTTGGTCTATTGCACTATTTATTTGGTTGTTAATATACTTGTTTTTTTAATTTTGTATCATCATTATATATTCGTTTCTTGTTTTCTTATATTCATTCCATGATGCTATAGAATTAACTATTTTTGCTCTTCGATATTTCATAATCTTGTCCTGTTTTTTCGCTTGCAAATCTCTATTAAACCATTTATTAGTAAGTTTCTGTTCTACAACTTTCATCTTTCTAGTAAATTTCTGAACTGTTTTTTCAAAACTATTGTCTAATTTTAACACAATATCATTTAGTTCATCATTTTCATTAATTTCTAAGATTCTATTTACTTCTTCCTTGAAAAATTTTTTCTTGTATTTAAAACTTTCTATCTCTTTACATTGAGTTCTGTTCACTTCATTATTGTACTCAATATCTATGTTTATGGCTTCATGATCTGATATTTTACATGTTTTGCTTATTTGTGTATTAACTTTGTCTGTATTAGTTATAACATAGTCAATAATTGTACTTGAGGTTCTAGTAATTCTAGTGTAGTCGCTCATAATTTGTTTCATTCCGTTATCATTAATTATATTGGCTAACTTATTTTTGTAAAATTCATCTTTGGACCAGTCAATATTAAAATCTCCGGTTATTATTGTATCACAGTTATTATCACATACATTTTCCATAATTTTTTCAAATTTATCACAGAACATAGTTTCACTCCCGCTGGGAGATCTGTATACAGCCGCTATTAGATAATTTATATTCCCGTTTTTAATTTGGCAAATATTTATCCAGTACTTGTTAATTTCATCCACTATTGCACCCATTTTTACTATATCATAAGATTGCTTTACATAAGTTACGACTCCACAAGTTCTGTTTGAGCTTGAATATGTTATAGTGATCATAACCATCTATATATATTTCATTTTCATTAATATCTTTTGTTATATAAGTTTCTGTTAACACTACAAAGTCTGTTGACATTATTATTTCCAATTGTGTAAAATTGTTCAGTAATCCCTGGATATTTGTACATATACCTCTTAGTTTCTTTGATTGTTAAAAATTTAATCCTAATCGTTTCTTTTTCGCGTTTAACTTGTTTTGGTACACTGGACAATCTTTACTCATTGTGTGATGATTCTCCTCCAATCCTAAACTCAGTTTCTTATTCATTTGCATACAATTAATACACTTTTCTATCCTTTCTTTATCACAATGTAGAAGCCTCCTCACGCATACGGTATCTATCCATGTCTTCAACTTTGGTATCTCCCTCGACTTCGCAAGAGGATCCGCTTACTTCTGATTCAGACAGAGGCTTGTCCATTTCTGAATCCTTTAGCTGATCGTTTTTATACACCTTCATTTGGATATAATGAAAGCCATAACATACACGGCCCTGAGACTTTGCTAGATGTGGCAAAGACTGAGTGTTCAATATAAACACTGCATGCCGTCTTGGCCCATCCACTTCATCCAAACGGCCAACCTTCCAATCAGCTGTTGGAAGCTCTGAATTGCATTGTTTCAGTCTATTTAAAATAGATTCAGGGTCAGGAGGGTTTGCAGGTATCCACGCATGTGCTCTTGGTCTAGCCGGTATGTCTTTCTTCTCGACTAACTCTAGAGCAGCTCCTTCCCAAACTTCACCAATTAGTATCAGAGCAGCTTTAAAACATTCTATAGACCTCTGGTCCTCAAATGCGACTAGCTTAAATCGTCCTTGATACCAACCAGCCTCTTGGTGTCGAGGATCTGGGCCGGGAAACTTTTCCAGCACCTGTGAGTAGACGCCAGACAAAGCATTCTCAATTTCCCCCCATTTTTGCTTTGGAACCATACCGTCCAATGCTCCTTTATTTATGATAGCCATCACAAGGCTGTCTTTAGCAACTGAGGCAAACGATCGTTGATCCCTTTTGGAGGATGGCAGCTCATCCTGTGATTGTTCCCTTTTTCGAGCCTCAAGAATTCCTTGAGCCCATTTTAAGGAATCGGTTTGTTTAGCCGACAACGTGCTTGGGTCGACTGATCCTAATTTCTTTAGGATAAACAAAGCATTTCTGCGTTCCTTGAATCTCTTTAGTGAGGGATTACCTCCTTTTGATGCCGTTACCTTGGAAAAGGTTCGACTTGTCAAATTGTCGCCACCTGTCGACCCGTCTACAGGTCGACTAATTGGGCCTAACTCTTGGTCATTGCCCAAATTTATAACTCCAGTCGATACCCGTCCACTGAACCCTGAAGTTAGCAACCCAGTGGATGTCTTTGAATTTCTCTGCATGGTGGCCAAATATCCCACCACACTTGAAATTCATAGTAGATACTTATTACGATAATTTTATCCGCTATTAAAAAAACACGTCCGTTCCGTTCGACGGTTGAAATAAGCGTTTTAGTAGAATTATCCGTGTCGCCATAAAAATTTGTAGGGACAATTATTATACATATAGTCTGGCCAAAATTGGCAATGATCCGAGTAAAGGTTGGAGTTTCATAAATAAGACGCTAGGTCGTACTGATAAGCCGACTGTTAATCTCAACGATTCGTTAAATCGGATAATAAGGGACGATAAAACGAAAACAGATATCTTCAATGCACATTTATTTCATTGAATCAATTGCGTGTATGAAGAACCATATTCCACACAATTATTTAGACAATTTTAGCAGCCTGTTTCTGTATGTCGATCGAGCTCTATCGATCGACTGAAATGGAAACAAGCAGCTGAATTTATAACCAAAAATCAGCTGTTTTTATGCATTTCAGTCGATCGATAGAGCTCGATAGACATACAGAAACAGGCTGTTAAAATTGTCTACACGATTGTGTGGAATATGGTTCTTCATACACGCACTTCGACATACAGAAACAGGCTGTAATTCGTTGAGAACAATTTGACAACATTGTAAAAGGTTCATCCTAAAAGACTTGAATAGTGATGACATAATGAATGTTATAGCCAGTACACCCTCAAAAAAAATCGCTTCTCTAACATATGTTCCAAACATACTTTGCAGGAAGCACATATATTGTTGGATACTGCAGAAACATTAATATGTTTGTTTTATGTGAGCATATTATATGTTAGGAAGCATTTTGAATCCAAAAATAGTATATGCTTGGAAGAATTTCCCAAAGAATATTGTGCTCATTCCCTCACATAATTTTCACTTCCACGAAATTTTTGAGTTCTTCGCATCTTTTTCTGTAATACAAATATGCTGTTTTTTTCAAATGTCTATTCTCTTGGTTCCGAACGTCTATTCTCTTTATTCCGAATACTCATTAAATTAAATAGTATTTAGACTTTTTTTTCCGAAACAACATACAAGCGGTTTCACAGAAATTGCTCTCATTTCATTCTCTCGATGTGTTATGTTGATATCTTTTTATTCAACCCTCCCGGTTTCCATCTCTATTTATTTCTCTATACTAATTCTCTCTCTCTCTGTCGCTCTCTGAATAAAGTATCACAACATTTATATGTTTACTCGAAATTTGTAAAGTTATATATGTTTACATTCACACATATTATGTTTATGGAACATTCATGCCCCAAAAATAATATATTCTAACATATTAACATATGTGTCCCAAACATTTTGTGTTAGTTTAGGAACATTACATGTTTGCACTTAAATATATTGTGTTTAAAAATTGTGCCCGAAACACATTTTGTTTATATCGGAACATATGAAAAACATATTTTTCTAACAGTGTATAGATGTTTGTAAGAGCCCGGGGTTTGATAATATTTCACCCAAATTTGTAAACGAATGTAGGTACGAACTAATGTCGATTTTAGTCACCCTATTCAATAAGATTATTTCTACTTCCGTTTATCCAGATATATTTAAGATTCATAAAGTAATACCAATTCCTAAGGACATGAATACACTGGATGTCAATAAATATCGGCCTGTTGCAATTTTATTTACTATTGATAAGATACTGGACAATATATTATGCGGGAAGCTTCAGTCATATATGGAGATGAATAAATTTATACACGACAGGCAATTTGGTTTTGGGAGCACAGAGGAAGCAGTAGTTAATGTTATTCGAACAGTCTGTAAAGGATTAGATGATAGCTACAAAGGAGTGGGGCTGTGTTCTATGATTTTACAAAGGCATTTGATCTTATTGATCATGATATTTTATTGAAGAAATTGAGTTTGTATAGGATTCAGGGAAAGAAGAATAAATTATTTGAAAGCTATTTTGTAAACAGGAAAGTTTGTGCAACCAAACAATTGTCGTAGTTTTATGGCTAGGGTTGAATATGGTGTTTCTCAAGGTAGTGCTATTGTTCACTATATATTTGAATGATTTAAAGGATCTTGAATTGTGGGGTAGTTTTAATTTGCTCCCGGATAATATGTAGCCTTACAAATCCAGATGAAAAGGGATGCGGCATTAATTATTGAATTTTCAAGACTGAATAAATTGGTCATAAATACACTGGTAGAAAAAAGGCGGTATGTGGCCATTACCGTTTGGTATTAATAAATTGACGTTACCTTTTAATTTTGGTACCACTTTGTATCAAATCATTTACATCCGGTATTATTGTGGCATTAACTATCACAACGCCGTAACACATGATACACTCAAAACAAAGTGATCTCTCTATTTCACTAAAGCCAATTTAACTTTCGTTTAGTTCATGGAATTATTATGTTTGGAGAAAGTTTCCTCTACTCTAATAATTTTTTGTGTACGTTAGTTAAATTAACTAAAACCGAGTTAAAACATATACACAAATGAAGGATAAAGATTAACTAAATTCGTGTCTTCCACAAAATAGTTCAATATTTCTTTAAATTTGTAAATTTTGCTACAAATGCGTTCATCATGAACTTCGTATGTCACTAAAGACATTTTTGCAATTTTGAACTCCAATTTTTTCCTTCAAACAACAAGTGAAAAAACTTAATTCTTTAACAAGTAAAGAAACTTAATTATGTCTAATAAATTTTCTTGAATTTGTCGAAAAATATTTACTTATTTTTATGACATCGGCGTGATGCCAGCGTTTGTTATACTGTTTAGTTAAAATTTTCTAAAAATATTCAAAATTTTCTAAAATTAACCGAAATTTTTCTGTTTTTTTCAGTGTATGTAGACGTTGCGACCAATTGTAATTGGTCGCCCTTGGTAGTTTAGTTTTTTTATGCGGCTGGTAAATAACAATAGTTTGGGATAAGATGACGAAAATTAAATGAATTCAGTGAATATAGCGAAGTATAGGTAAGTATAATATTTTTTTAGCATTATTTATGTTTTCTAATTCGATCGTCCTTTAATTAGATGCGCAACTGACATACAAAAACCTTCCAAATACAACAACAGACGACTTGAGGGATGCAGTGCCTGAATTGCGACATGGAGCTGAGTTGGGAGAAAAACTTTGCATGGAGAAATGACTTGAGGGATGCAGTACCTGAATTCCGGCTTGGAACTGAATTGGAAGAAAAACTTTGCATGGAGAAATGATTAGGTTTTTGTATGTATGTTATGTATTAAATGAAGTACGTAACAAAGACATTTTACGTGTGTTTTATTAAACTAAATATTATTAAACCAATACCATTTTGGTATTATATGGTAATACCGCACTGTTTATACATCAATACCTTTATGGTATAAATAATAGTACCGCTTAGGTATTATTTTCAATACCATATTGGTACTTTCATAATACCGAATTGTACTTTCATGCTTTGTGTACCGCCTGTACCATTCGGTATTGATATTGTACCATAAGGGGTTGGCCAACTATCAATAAGGTACGGTATCGATTTGAGCCCGTATGGAAATAATTTTGCTATGGGTGTACCTCTAAAACTCAGCTTGTTAGATTTAGGCCACATAACTCAAATGAGCAAAATAATTTTTCAATAAAGCTAAACGGAGAGCGTGTTACCTAGTCATATAGCGTTAAATATTTGGGAGTTATATTGCAGAGTAATTTAAATTGGGATCTTCATATGATCGATTTAAAAAGGAAAATAGCGCCAGAAAACAAATTCGTCGCCTCAACCGAATTATTTGCCAACCGAAAGCGGGTGGTTCCATCAACTATCAATGATATTTGTCAACACAACTAACATTTGGCAATTGTAATTGAAAGGTAGTATGTTGAACCAACTGTCGCAATCTCATATTAATTTTTTGCAAACTCCCTCAATGTTATTTATTATTATCCTAACCAATTGTTAGATTACTTACCAAGCTGCAATATTAAATGAAAAGCGCAAATTATATTGATATATTATTTATTTATTACAAGATTTAATAAATTGTGAAAATAAATATAAAATAGATTGGGTGCTAACAACAAAGGGTTTTTGCCCATATGTGAGATCAATTTACAGAGGGATGAAATAATGTTTGTCTATTTTTGTAGGGCATTGTACACCAATGGCAGATGGTTATTGTGTGGCCAAACTACAAACCTTAATCCAATATATACTTACCAGAGATTTCCTCCATAAGCCTCTAGATATAAATACAGATGACTTAGAAACGTCGTTTACTCATTCTAGAATTTTATGTGCTTAATGCAATAGAAAAGCTCGCTTGCCGTAAAAGTATTTGTGTTTGTTGGTGTATGAAGCCTGCAAATTGTATGGAAACTTTTATAATATTCTGTTTTTACTAAATCGGTACAATACTTACCTTAAGCCAAATTCTAGTCTACACTTGTTAATGCGAAAGATTTGGTTGAATTTATTGCGGACTATTAATAAGTAAATTTAGTGATGCTGTTCCTCGTTTTGCCATACCATCTAAATTGTCAATGTTGATATTACCATTTATTTGTTGCAACAACTACATTACGAGCGTCCAATGATTGAACTAAAATTCTTTTAGTATACTCAACTTTTGGTTATAAAGGGTGATTTGTTAAGAGCTTGATAACTTTAAAAAAAAAAAAACGCATAAAATTTGCAAAATCTCATCGGTTCTTTATTTGAAACGTTAGATTGGTCCATGACATTTACTTTTTGAAGATAATTTCATTTAAATGTTGACCGCGGCTGCGTCTTAGGTGGTGCATTCGGAAAGTCCAATTTTGGGCAACTTTTTCGAGCATTTCGGCCGGAATAGCCCGAATTTCTTCGGAAATGTTGTCTTCCAAAGCTGGAATAGTTGCTGGCTTATTTCTGTAGACTTTAGACTTGACGTAGCCCCACAAAAAATAGTCTAAAGGCGTCAAATCGCATGATCTTGGTGGCCAACTTACCGGTCCATTTCTTGAGATGAATTGTTCTCCGAAGTTTTCCCTCAAAATGGCCATAGAATCGCGAGCTGTGTGGCATGTAGCGCCATCTTGTTGAAACCACATGTCAACCAAGTTCAGTTCTTCCATTTTTGGCAACAAAAAGTTTGTTAGCATCGAACGATAGCGATCGCCATTCACCGTAACGTTGCGTCCAACAGCATCTTTGAAAAAATACGGTCCAATGATTTCACCAGCGTACAAACCACACCAAACAGTGCATTTTTCGGGATGCATGGGCAGTTCTTGAACGGCTTCTGGTTGCTCTTCACTCCAAATGCGGAAATTTTGCTTATTTACGTAGCCATTCAACCAGAAATGAGCCTCATCGCTGAACAAAATTTGTCGGACGTAAAGCGCGAAACACATTTCGAACCGAACACTGATTTTGGTAATAAAATTCAATGATTTGCAAGCGTTGCTCGTTAGTAAGTCTATTCATGATGAAATGTCAAAGCATACTGAGCATCTTTCTCTTTGACACCATGTCTGAAATCCCACGTGATCTGTCAAATACTAATGCATGAAAATCCTAACCTCAAAAGAATCACCCTTTACAATCTCATCTGAGTTATATAACAATTAGTTATGGATATCGGAAAAATAATTCCAATATGAAGGCATTACAGACGATACAAAATAAAGCTCTCAAATCTGTGTATAATTTATCAAGAAATTTCTCAGCACCGGCTTTATTCAGGGATGTCGCTAAATCTATTATGCCTTTATATCAATTGCACTTATATCAGGTTGTAGTTTACGTTTTTAAATGTATGAATAATATTGGCTATCACCAAGTTGCATTCCCTCAAAACCAGAATAATGTAGGGACGAGAGGCAGGATGAACCTGAGAATACCCCTATGTAGGCTTGAAAGAACAAAACAAAGGATAGACTTTTTAGGACCTAATGCATATAATAATCTACCTCCTAAAATAATGTCCGCAAAAATATCTCAAACTTCAAATTACGTTAAAAAACATATAATAATCTACCTCCTAAAATAAAGTCCGCAAAAATATCTCAAACTTCAAATTACGTTAAAAAGCATATTCTGTTGAAACACTTTTACTTTACCAACTTGTAGTTATATTACTATCATACGATACTTTACTATATTCATTGCAAATACAATTATATCTGATTATACATAATGCCAGGTTGCGCTATAATGCCTAAATGGTATGGAATAGTCTTGGGCAAAATCGTTCACCATAGTTATTCGGACTCGTCGTTCCTTTTGTACAAAGGAACTAATTCCTTCAAATCGTTCCATCGTTCCTTTTCGTTCACCCATAGAAAAATTATTACCATACGGGCTCAAATCAATACCGTACCGTAGGCGGTACACAAAGCATGAAAGTACCATACGGTATTATGAAAATACCAAAATGGTATTAAAAATAATACCTAAGCGGTATTAATATTTATACCATTAAGTTATTGATGTATAAACAGAGTGGTATTACCAAATAATACCAAAACGGTATTGGGTTACAAACCCGGTATTTATTGTTATAATACATATTAGTTCAATAAAACACACGTAACAATGACTTTTCCTTTCATGCATTTATAAAATACATAGTACATACACTTCACCACTTTTTTCATGCAAAATTATTCTTTGAATTTTATGTCCCATCACAGGATGTGTGCCTCAAGCTGTCTGTTGTGAGATTTGGAAAGCTTTTGTATGTCTCTTACGTATCTAATGAGAGAATGGTTACGAATTAGTAAACATTAATAATACTAAAACATTTTATACTTACGAATACTTCGCTGTAGCCACAAAAATTTAGTTTTTTTCAGTCATCATGTTTTCCAAGAAATATTGCAATTAACGCGTCTATTTACTCTATGTGAACAAACTAAACTACTAAGGTGACAACTTTGTTTTTAGCAACGGCGACATATCATATGCTACGGGTATGTGATAGTTAATACCATAATAATACCGGATGTAAATGATTTGATAGAAAGTGGTATCAAAATTAAAAGGTAACATGAACCAATCAATTAATACCACACGGTAATGGCCACGTACCGCCTTTTTTCTACCAGCGTTCCAGCTCTTTACATTTGTCATCACTGCCATCTACTAAAGGCAGAGATGACATTGTTTACTTTGTGCAACGAAGTTCGTGGTCAAATGAAAGATACAAAAAAATATTAAAAATTGAGTAAAATTACTTAAAATAGTTTATAGAAATATAGGAAGAAAAAATAATGAATGGAAAATTTAAAGAAGTAACTAAATTCAATGCAAGAAATTAAGATTTTTTGTGTATTGTGAAGAGCATATCAGCATACCAATCAATGATTTAATATACATACGCGCCAAAATGAATAATTTTTCATATAGCTCAAACAAAAGTCAAAAAATCAAATTGCGATCGGCGGAACTATGGAGCGTAAGTTTAACATAAAACTAAATGACAAAAGGAACGATGAGGACGAAAGAGATGGAACTAGTGACAATCGTTCCTTTTAGTGAACCGTTCATTGGAACTAGTTCGTTCCGGAACGACACAAGACTATTTGTGGTATTGTAAAAATGAAAACAATCTACGTTTATTGAAGGTAAGCAATTATGAATACCGTTTTCCATTGAAGCCTGTTTATATTAAACGGGCTAAAATAATATATTTTTTATTCATTTCTTTTAGTGGCCAATTTTATTTCGTGAAATTGACCAACCAATCCCATGAACTCCATCATTTATGAAATATATAAGAATATGTTTGCAATGAAAACGTGGGTACCCTATTGATCTAGTAAAATTATATATTTTTTCACTCCTAGTTTTCTTAAAACCAAGAGCGGTATGGGTTTGTTGGAAGATTCACCTTGAAGTTGCGAAGTAGCGTTGGCATTAAATTGCATTTTTGTTTTACCTGCCTTTTTCAGTTTGAACCCAGGTAGAGAGAAATATATCTGATATATGATATAATGTCCGAAAATAATAAAAATATGTATTTTCCATTTATATTTTTTCTATTTCCAGAATTTGCAAAGTATCATCAATATAATACCAAATATTACATTGCTTTCCCATTAATTTTGTCTTTGATAGGTTCAAATTTTAATAGACGATTTCAATGTGTGGAAATTTTGGAAAGGAATTGTTACTAAAATTAAATTACCGAGTTCTTTAATACACCTTTTTATGCTAAAAGACTACAACTGTAAAAGAAGATTATAAACATGCAACCTGGAACTTGATATTCTATGCAGGTAATGTTTAACAAAATCAAGTTTTAATTGAACAAAATTAAATTCGAATTATTCTGTTTACTTTCAGAAAAACTAATTTAGCTTACAGGCTGCTGATTTATTGGAAATCTAGGCATACATACATACATATTAGAAGGAACTTGCTGACATGGTTATTATGATAAGGAAGATAATGATTTATATAGTTTATTTGTTTACCCTATAGTTGTTATTGATAGTAATTGTATGTATAAGTTATGTTAGAACAAAACACACAAATGACAAGAACCAAATTTATTTGTCTATTGCATAATTCAAAAAATAATAAAATATTGAATATGTTTTATAAGAAACACATACTTTCTTTTATTTCAAATAAAACTAAATACGATTTTCGGGGCGCATATATAAATGTTTTGATTGAAATTTATAGCCAATTTCAATTAATTATTTAATTGAATGAGTCAGATAGTTGATTGATTTTTGTGTCGAAATTAATTAAAATTTTAATTGATTCAATTAAAACTGTGATTGAATTTTATGTTAAAAATGAATCACGTTTTTAATTGATCAAATCACACAATTAATTGATTCCGTGACAAAAGTCAATTAAATTTCTAATTGAAAATCAAAATGGGTGATTGATACTATCATTTTCGTGATTGAAGATATTTCAATTTAAAAAATGATTGAATCTGCGATTTTCGTGATTGAAATATAAAAAAAATTGTGTGTAGCAGGCACTGAGTGGTTATAAATATTAGAGCGTTGCATCGGCCATATATTGCTGTGTTCAAGAGCAACTCGAAGCCTAACAAGTAAGATAGAGATTTGTAGTCGTTCCCGTTTGGACCGATGTTTGTGCGTTCGAATACAACCATAACTCGTTTTCGTTTGAGTTGCATTAAACGGTCAATCAAACAACTTTAGTCTTTGGAATGAAACACAACGGGTCAAATTGTTTTCGAAAACAGAGTGAAGGAATCGAGCATTTCGATTCTTTTTTGGCCCTCATATAGTAACAACAACAACAACTTTATATACATACTGTTTAATGTCGAACGACATTAAACCATGAATTTTTCCAAAGAAAACTACAAAATTTAAATTTATAAATTCAATTACTTAATTTGCTTTGAAGTAGTAAAATATTCTTATTTTCCTTATTTAATTGTGATTACTTTTCTATTTCTATGTCTATTTTATTTCCTTAATTATTTTCCAAGTCATCACATATTCAATTCTATATATACAAAATACGACCCACCCTAATTTACTCTACAATACAAAGGAAAGCAGGAGTAAGTCAGTAGTCGTTAAACCATTGCGTCGGTCGCGTATATCAAACAAACAATCAAATCAATCGTAAAACAAATAGACATTAACATAGAAAATGAAAGAACTTGATATCAGAATAGAATAAAGTAAAATATTTTTGTAAAACAAAACAATCAAACTAAAACAAACAAAAGTGCACATATATAGTGAATTAAGAAATAAAACTTATCAAATACAAAACCAGCAAACATATATAAAAGCTTTATAATTTGGAAAGGCAAAGTGTGGTAAAATCGGACGGACATAAATGAAAAAGGACAGCAGTAGCATGTAGTTGTTTCAGCAAACATTCGTTAGTTGAAACAGCAAACATTTTTTACAGCTAAAATAGCAAACAAATGCTGCTGAATTAGCAAACGTGTTTAGGTTAGGTTAGGTTAAAGTGGCAGCCCGATTAAGATTCAGGCTCACTTAGACTATTCAGTCCATTGTGATACCACATTAACTAAAAGTACCTATTACATATGGGCACTTCTAGTTTTAACCGCTGTCTATTTTATTTCCTTAATTATTTTCCAAGTCATCACATATTCAATTCTATATATACAAAATACGACCCACCCTAATTTACTCTACAATACAAAGGAAAGCAGGAGTAAGTCAGTAGTCGTTAAACCATTGCGTCGGTCGCGTATATCAAACAAACAATCAAATCAATCGTAAAACAAATAGACATTAACATAGAAAATGAAAGAACTTGATATCAGAATAGAATAAAGTAAAATATTTTTGTAAAACAAAACAATCAAACTAAAACAAACAAAAGTGCACATATATAGTGAATTAAGAAATAAAACTTATCAAATACAAAACCAGCAAACATATATAAAAGCTTTATAATTTGGAAAGGCAAAGTGTGGTAAAATCGGACGGACATAAATGAAAAAGGACAGCAGTAGCATGTAGTTGTTTCAGCAAACATTCGTTAGTTGAAACAGCAAACATTTTTTACAGCTAAAATAGCAAACAAATGCTGCTGAATTAGCAAACGTGTTTAGGTTAGGTTAGGTTAAAGTGGCAGCCTGATTAAGATTCAGGCTCACTTAGACTATTCAGTCCATTGTGATACCACATTAACTAAAAGTACCTATTACATATGGGCACTTCTAGTTTTAACCGCTGAACCTTCTTGATTATTTTTCTTTGTTGAACCAACCAGATTGTTCCAAAAATATTAGCAGACTGCTTAAGTTAACGTTTTCCAGATCCGCCAGTAATCTGAAGCTATATGCTCCTAAAAGTTGCTTGCGCTTTACACAAAATGCAGGACACTCACACAAGAGGTGTTTAATTGATTCTTTTTCCTCCGCATCATGACAGCTCATACAATAGTCATTATACTTCGCGCCAATAGTTTTTGCAAAATCTCCTATCAGGCAGCGACCCGTTATAGCAGATATCAGGAGTGATATCTGACGTCTCGAGAACATTAGCATATCTAGTGTGCGGTTTAAGTTGAAATGGGGCCATATTTGCTTGGTGTCGTTACAACCCTTGCAATTCTCCCATCGAACATTTGCCATCATAACAGCCTTCTCACGCAGCATGAGCTTGCAGGTAGCTAGGGGCATACCAACAAATTCTAGTTCCCCTGGAATATGTAAGGTAGTCCCTAGCCTTGCCAACTCATCCGCTTCGCAGTTCCCCGGTATGTTCCTATGGCCAGGCACCCATATTAGGTGAATATTGTACTGCTCAGCCATCTCATTGAGAGATTTGCGGCAATCGATGGCCGTTTTCGAGTTGAGGAACACAGAGTCCAAGGATTTTATTGCAGGTTGACTGTCTGAGTATATATTAATGCCCACATTCTTTGGAACATTACTTCTCAGCCAATTCGCCACCTCTCTTATTGCTAATATTTCAGCCTGAAAAACACTACAGTGATTAGGTAATCTTTTCGCTATTTGAAGTTCCAAATCATTAGAATATACTCCGAAACCCACTTGTCCATCCAATTTGGAGCCATCAGTGTAGAAATCTATATATTCTTTATTCCCCGGGGTCTGTGTGCACCACGTCTCACTGTTGGGGATTAGAGTCTCAAACTTTTTGTCGAAAAGTGGACTCGCCAACGTGTAATCCACTACGTTAGGCACATCTGACATTATTTTGAGGACAGAACTGTGACCGTAACCTTTTTCCGACCACAGCGATAGTTCGCGCAACCGCACAGCCGTTGTTGCAGCTGACTGTTTGGCCAAAATGTCTAAAGGCAATAGATGCAGCATGACATTAAGGGAATTTGTTCCTGTCTTGCTGAATGCGCCTGAAATACACAAGAACGCCATACGCTGAACTTTATCTAAACCAGTCGGTTTCTGAAGTGCCGGCCACCAGACTACAACACCATATAGCATTATAGGTCTAACCACTGCCGTGTATAGCCAATGCACAATTTTTGGTTTTAGTCCCCACTTTTTTCCTATTGCCTTTTTGCACGAGTACAAAGCTACAGTTGCCTTCCTCGCCCTTTCTTCAATATTAAGCTTAAAGTTCAGCTTCCTGTCCAAAATAACGCCAAGGTATTTTGCACAATCACCAAAGGGAATTTCAATACCCCCTAAGGAAATAGGCCTAACCGTGGGAGTTTTGCGATCTTTGCAGTACATGACTAATTCTGTCTTTGCAGGATTTACCCCAAGACCATTGTCTTTCGCCCATTGTTCAGTCATCCAGAGGGCCCTCTGAATAATATCTCTCATTGTGGATGGGAATTTTCCCCTGACTGCCAGAGCTACATCATCTGCGTATGCCACCACTTTTATCCTTTCTTTTTCTAGAGTAACCAGAAGGCTATTTATAGCAACATTCCAAAGAAGAGGTGATAGAACTCCTCCTTGGGGAGTGCCTCTTTTCACATACTTTTGTATGTTTGCTTGTCCTAGTGTGGCTGAAATACGTCTCTTCATTAGCAGTTCGTCTAACAGCCTGAGTATACATGGATCAACATTCAGAGTTGTCAGTCCATTTAATATCGAGCTCGGATGGACATTATTGAACGCCCCTTCGATGTCTAGAAATGCCACGATTGTGTATTCTTTGACAGATAGTGAACTTTCAATAAAGCTGACTAATTCATGTAGTGCGGTCTCAGTAGACCTGCCCTTCGAGTATGCATGCTGTCGTTTCGAGAACAAACTTGAATCGATGCTAGTTCTAAGATAAATATCTATCATCCTCTCCAGAGTCTTAAGTAGGAATGAGGATAAGCTGATTGGTCGGAAATCCTTCGCCCTCGAGTGAGAGGCTTTTCCCGCTTTAGGTATGAAAACGACTTTTGTTTCCCTCCACTTTCCTGGGATATATGATAAGTTGATACATCCTTTATATGTCACCGACAACCAGGGGATAATTTTGTCAGTTACAGCTTGTAACTCCGCCGGAGTAATTCCATCAGGTCCAGGGGATTTGAATGGTCCAAAGCTATTTAGCGCCCATCTTATTCTAGTTTCCGATACAATTTCCTCGATAGGAAATGACCGCTGAGCAACTGTGGCACCGCCAGTACATGGTTCAACCGTCTGATTTCCAGGAAAATGTGTGTCCAATAGTACCTCCAGCGTCTCCTCACTGGACGTTGTCCAATTGCCCTCCGATGTTTTAATGAAACCTGGAGCGGAGTTGGTGGATGCTAGAACCTTCCGTAGTCTGGAAGCCTCGGACGTATTCTCAATACTGCTGCAGTAATCATTCCAAGAGTTATGCTGAGCCTTTCTCAATTCTCGCTTGTATCCTCTCAGATTCTTCTTGTAAGCGTCCCAGTCCTCAGGGGCTCTGGTGGACTTTGCCTTGTTAAAGAGCTTCCTGCAGGATTTCCTCATATTACTTAATTCCGTAGACCACCATGGTGATCGATGTTTCCCCCTTGGCTTTCCTCTAGGGCATGCAGCTTTCAGTGAGATGTTGAAGGCCTTAGTAATCCGCTCCACTGCATTTTCGATATCTTGCACATTTCTCATATTTGTCTCTGTTATTTCCGGTATCATCATATTGAACGATTCCCTATACCTATTCCAGTCAGCTTTCCTAACATTTGGCGGAAATATGATCTTGGTGATATGAACATCAAATTTGAAACTGATGTAGCGATGATCTGAGAAGCTGTGTTCACTTAAAACCTGCCACTCAGATATCATTTCATTCAGTTCTTGCGAGGCCAAGGTGATGTCCAAAGCCTCTTGCCTGTTTTTAGTGACAAAGGTTGGGACATCTCCCTTGTTGCAAACTACCAGATTAGTACGCAAAATAAACTCTATTAGCGACTCTCCCCTTGCATTAGTATCACTACTTCCCCATATACTATGATGTGCATTCGCATCGCATCCCATAATGAGTTTCGTCTTTGTTTTCAGTGACTCCTCCACTAAGGTCTTAACGGCATATGGAGGCATCTCCCTGTCATGTCCCATGTAGACCGAAGATACCCAATATTTGCATTTGGCTATTTCTAAACTTGCAACGACAGTGTCTGTATTGCACATTGAAGGAAGCAGAAACAAGTTGAGCTCGTTTATAGCAATTATACAGGCTCGATTTACATCATTACCAGTATACTGCAATAGTTTGAACCCCGGAGTACTTAATTCACATATTTTGTTTTTATAAACATATGGTTCTTGAAAAAGAACAATATCTATGTCCCCTTTCATCAGGAGAACTTTTAAGGCAGCACATGCAGCCTTACAATGATGAAGATTTATCTGGAGGATCCGTAGGACCATCGAGATTTTCAACAACCGTCACATCAGCCGCTTCAATCGAGTCATCAAGAATGTCCTCTTCAGAGATATCGGTGACTCTCGCAATAGGTTCAACTTTGGTGAGCTCTGAGGCAGCAGAAGCCTCCTCACGCATACGGTATCTATCCATGTCTTCAAATGTCTTGGTATCCCCCTCGACTTCGCAAGAGGATCCGCTTACTTCTGATTCAGACAGAGGCTTGTCCATTTCTGAATCCTTTAGCTGATCGTTTTTATACACCTTCATTTGGATATAATGAAAGCCATAACATACACGGCCCTGGGACTTTGCTAGATGTGGCAAAGACTGAGTGTTCAATATAAATACTGCATGCCGTCTTGGCCCATCCACTTCATCCAAACGGCCAACCTTCCAATCAGCTGTTGGGAGATCTGGATTGCATTGTTTCAGTCTATTTAAAATAGATTCAGGGTTAGGAGGGTTTGCAGGTATCCACGCATGTGCTCTTGGTCTAGCCGGTATGTCTTTCTTCTCGACTAACTCTAGAGCAGCTCCTTCCCAATCTTCACCAATTAGTATCAGAGCAGCTTTAAAACATTCTATAGACCTCTGGTCCTCAAATGCGACTAGCTTAAATCGTCCTTGATACCAACCAGCCTCTTGGTGTCGAGGATCTGGGCCGGGAAACTTTTCCAGCACCTGTGAGTAGACGCCAGACAAAGCATTCTCAATTTCCCCCCATTTTTGCTTTGGAACCATACCGTCCAATGCTCCTTTATTTATGATAGCCATCACAAGGCTGTCTTTAGCAACTGAGGCAAACGATCGTTGATCCCTTTTGGAGGATGGCAGCTCATCCGGTGATCGTTCCCTTTTTCCAGCCTCAAGAATTCCTTGAGCCCATTTTAAGGAATCGCTTTGTTTAGCCGACAACGTGCTTGGGTCGACTGATCCTAATTTCTTTAGGATAAACAAAGCATTTCTGCGTTCTTTGAATCTCTTTCGTGAGGGATTACCTCCTTTTGATGCCGTTACCTTGGAAAAGGTCCGACTTGTCAAATTGTCGCCACCTGTCGACCCGTCTACAGGTCGACTAATTGGGCCTAACTCTTGGTCATTGCCCAAATTTATAACTCCAGTCGATACCCGTCCACTGGGCCCTGAAGTTAGCAACCCAGTGGATGTCTTTGAATTTCTCTGCATGGTGGCCTAATATCCCACCACACTTGAAATTCGTAGTAGGTACTTATTACGATGATTTTATCCGCTATTAAAAAACACGTCTGTTCCGTTCGACGGTTGAGATAATAATCCCAGCAAACGTGTTTGCTAGAAGCTTTCGACAAACATCGCTGCTAAAGTAGCAAACTGCGTTAGTTGAAATATCTAACATTTTCTATAACAACTACAAATGTTTGTTGTCCCAGCAACAAAATTTGTCGTTTTTTTTTAATGAATCTCGCAAATCATTTAATACTATTACTTCTACATTTACTAAATGTGTGAAATAAATTGAATTCCATCAAAGTATTGGAAGTTGAGTTGGATTGTTGTCCAGGATTTATTTTCCTTTATTTTTCTTCTTTGGCCTTATGCACGCGGATAAAACATAACAATGTTAAGACAATCTGTAATGAAAAGCAAAAAAAAAAACAGTAATTACACTAGTTTACACTAAGATTTACATTTGATGAGAGCTTGCTTTTTATGTATTTTCATCTCTTGAATTCGAAAATAGAGGTTATTTTTTAATGAAACAGTTATCTCAGAAACTTATATTTTTATAAGAAAACATGACATGACATAACAAACTTTTCATTTTGTAAACTATTATTTATAGGAATTGTATTAAATGATGTCATCAACGTTTTATTGGTCAACTTGGTGCTTTTAGTGCTTTTAATACTCACATTTAAGGTGAACTATGCCAATTGTGATACATTCGGGTACAGTTTAGGTTAGCTATAGTGGCAGCCCGTTATTTCAGACTCACTTTGACTATTTAGTCCATTATGATACAGTAGTGTTGAACTTCTCTCTTGTCAGTGAGTGCCACCCGATTCCATGCAGGAAGCTCAAAGACAAGGAATCTCATTTTTTTAGCCGAGTCTGAATATCATTTCCCATTGCGATGAAAAGTTTAAAGCAGCTTTGAAACACTCAGAAATGTCACCAGCATTACAGAGGGAGTAATCCACCGTCGCAAAACTTTACGGTGTTTGGTCGAAAGTAGGATTGAATCCATAACCGTTTGTATGCAAAGCGGGCATGAACCATTGTACGACGGTTGCTCCCATATATCAATGTATAATAGTAATTTTCCAATAGAAAAATTATTAAAACAAATTATTAAAAACAAAATGACTTTAAAAGGAATATAATATTATACAATACAATACTTACCAAATATAATAAAAAAATTTTGAAAAATATATTCCAAACCAATACAAAATAATTTTTCAATTTTTCGGCTTGTCTCGTGTTTTCGTTTCAAAGTGATGCTTTGACGGCGTTGGCGTTTGACATGTCGACGTTGACATTTGACAAAACCAACAATAGGTCTATTCGCGTACTTTTCTAGCAATAATTATCCAATAAAAACTAGCAAGAGAGTAAAAGTGCATTTTACTCTCTTCGCTTAAAATTGCTGACACGAGAATTTTCGTGTCAAGTTGTTACACTGTGTGGATGAGAGGTGTGCGCGTGACACGAAATTCTCGTGACACGCGTGATTCACACGTGAATCACGTGAGTCGTGAACAAAATCCAAAGCAAGTCTCGTGAATGTGCGTGAATGGGACTAAAATAAATATGTCGTGCGTGAGCGTGCGTGAGAAATAAAATCGGTTCGTGAATGTGCGTGAATAAAATTCTGCGTAGTCACGCTCACGAAAAAATCAAGATTTAATTCATACTCGTATGTTAAATGAAATTAATTTAGCTCTCGAACTATATTCTATTTTTGAAGTTTGTTACCTTTGCTGATTTCCGTTTGGAAAATGTCGTGAGTCTCGTGAATTTGTCGTGAATCACGAGAATTGTCGTGAATCGTGCGTGAACGTGAGTCCTTAAAAGTAGTTCATGCGTGAGCGTGCGTGAGTACTGGTTTTCATTTCGTGAATGTGCGTGAGTGGGATTGGCTACAACATGTATCGTGCGTGAGCGTGCGTGAATAAACATTTTGCTTCCTGAATGTGCGTGAGTGTGAGTGAAATTTCAGTCCCGCGTACACCTCTAGTGTGGATGTGTTTTTAGCTTATCCAATTAAAATTAAAATTCATTGTGAATATCCCGCTTAATTGGTATTAAAATCTATGCTTAATTGTGATCGAAAGCTTTTGCAATCTGTTCAAAATATTCGTTTGAGTTATTTTGTGGTGAAAGCTGTATTTTTTTGCAGTATTATAAAACTGCAAACCATTGAAAGCAATACAACTTATTCAGGTTTTGTTGTTATTTCGTGGTCTTTGTAAACAAAGAGAAAAGGCGCTTTGACCTGTGAGTAGATAAATTACAAACGTCATCTTACTCCTCACTCAACTGTGTTGGCCCGCAAAACGTCATCCACAGTTCTCCTCCTGTTTTGTGTTTGATAAAGCTCACTTCAAAAGTTTTTCTGTGGCTGTTTATCAGGCTAAGTACTAATCACCAACCAAAGATTATAAATTGTAGGAAGATAGGAAATTAGCTACTGAGGAGATCGAACCATTTAGTTAATACACGAACCAAACGCGTATACGACTAGTATTGACATAGCTTTAAAATGCAATAAAAAGAAATTAAGTGCACGAAATAAATTTCCATAAATGGGAAAATGTATTTTTGTTTGTTGTTGCCTAAAATTTAACATTGTTTCATTAAGAAAATTAAATTTTTCATTTAAACAATAAAAACGAAAAACAACTAAAAGATTACAAACATGTATTGAACTAATCTGGTAAATGCAACATTTGGTATGACGGAAGCCAATTTCCTATCTTCCTCAAATCTATAATCTTTGGTTGTAACAAATAATTACTGCATATGTCTAACCTAAACTCAACTCTGATTTTGCTGATATTTGAGAGGGTAGTTTTGTATATGCCTAAAAGTATGCTTTGAATTTTACGTATTATTTGGAAATAAGTTTTACATTTGAATTCAAGTCTGAATAATATATGTTGAGAAAACTAACGTAGATTGAAATGAATAGCAAAGTAAGAAAACCAAATTTTCCACTATTAAAAAATGTTAATACAATTTATTTATTTGCTGTAAGAAAAAAGGGTTATAAAATTATTACAATGTTGACGATACTTATGTTCTTTATGCTTTGGTGGTTAGACAAAAAGAGATCATTTAAAATTTACTTTCATAGCAAGAAACCTTAAAGCTAATAAATATTATCATCTAGAAAAAAGACATAACAAACTACATAGATATGTACACTGTTAGAAAAATATGATTTCATATGTTTCGATATAAACAAAATGTGTTTCGGGCACAATTTTTAAACACAATATATTTAAGTGCAAACATGTAATATTCCTAAACTAACTCTAAATGTTTGGGACACATATGTTAGTATGTTAGAATATATTATGTTTGGGGCATGAATGTTTCATAACAATAATATGTGTGAATGTAAACATATATACAAATTTCGAGTAAACATATATATGTTGTGATATTTTATTAAGAGAGCGACAGAGAGAGAGAGAGTATAGAGAAAGAAATAGAGATGGAAACCGGGAGGGTTGACGAAAGAGATCAACATAACACAGCGAGAGAATGAAAAGAGAGCAATTTCTGTCAAACCGCTTCTATGTTGTTTCGGAAAACTGTTTTATGATAAGGCCAAAAATTTGATATGCTTAAGTCTAAATATTATTTAATTTGAATATTAGAATGAGTATTCGGAGTAAAGAGAAAAGATTTGAAAAAAAAAAATAAATACAGCATGTGTTTTCGCCTTGAGAGCAGCATTTTATGTATGTGTGGACATATGTTTTGTTTATCATTTTGGCATTATGGGCACAATTTTTTTCTTGGTTCGTTAAAAGAAATCGGAACGTACGAGGAGTAAGTCAAAAACAAATACAAAGGGATCTTCATAAAAATAACGAAAGGGCACTATACTCTTTTTAGTGTAGGGACAGTAAAATGAAAAAAGGAGGAAACAGTGGAAAATTAAACAGTAAAATGTATAAAAACAAAGTTTAGTTCCCCTTTATTAATAAGTTGTCCAAGAGGACTTGTCGGACACCTTCAAATATAAAATCGGGTATTAAGTTCGAGTTTTGAAGCTACAACAATTGAAAAAGTTTATTTTCTTTAAAATGAATTATTAAAGAAAAGTAAAAGGCAAGTCATTTTAAAGCAATAATGCCAACTTAATACCGGCCTTAAAAGTAAAAATGAAATTAAGTACAAAACACGATAAGTTTTAAATGCATTTAAAATGGTGTTAAATGCTAGTAAAAAACTGTATACGCCTAAATAAATTTATGTGTATATTATAAAATTATTTATGTATGTTTATACCCGACTCCACGTTCTTCTTTTGTTGGAGTTTTTGAATTCCTTCCAAAATTTCAAACTTTTATACCAAAAACATTTTTTTATTACAAAATTGTTATTTTTCCATTTAAAAAAAATTATATTTTATACAAAAGCTCAGTCCATTTCGTTTATATCAAGCACTGTTTCTGACTGTAAATCTTTAATAACCCACATTTTGAAGTTTCATTATAAAAATATAGTATAAATATAAATGTGTAAATAAAAAAAAATTGGTGTTCGGTCGGAGCAGGGATTGAACCCACGACCCTTTGCATGAAAGGCGGACATGCTAACCATTGCTTCACGTGGCAAACAAATGTATGTTTCTGTTAAATAATGTTTTGTTTGCAACGGCTCGTGGGCGCTGCAGACTACACGCTCACAAAAAATCGCTTCTGTAACATATACTCCCAAACATATTTTGCTTCAAGCATATACATTTTTGGCTATTGCCCAAACATTTATATGTTTGATCTCTTCCAATATATAATATGTTTGAAAGCATATTGGTCTAAACAATATATGTTTGGTTAGTCAATTTCCAAACATTTTGTATTTTTGCATCCAAATTCAGTAATGTTGTCTTCCAAAAAACAATATGTTATTATGTGAACATATAATATGTTTGTAAGCATTTTTCTCCCAAAAATATTATATGCTTAAAAAAAATTCTTCCAAACAATATTGTGCTCAAAATTTTATTTATTTATTTATATATTTACAATCATAATGAATTATGAAAATAAACAGGTAATATAGGTGCTAACAACATAGGTTTTCGACCTGAATGCTCAAAATTTTGTTTCTGCCCAATTGTATATTCCCCCACATCTTTCTCACTTCCACGAGATTTTTTAGTTCCTAGCACCTTTTTCTGTAATACAAACATTGTAGAAGAAATTATTCAATTGTATGATTTTTTTTATTGTAATTTTACCTTTTGCCGGACGGGGATTCGAACAGCGGACCACACAGTTTGTAAGGATCAAAGAAGTAGCTGATCAATTGGCCAAGGAAAAATAAAATGTTAATTTTGTAATAACAAGCAACAACCACCAACTTAATTCAATATCGCTCCCTGTTAAATAGCGCTCCAAGCTACTAAACTCATATATGTTTATAGGCTATTTCTATATTAATATATGTTTGCATCCAAGCATATTATATTTACAAACATTTTATGTCCCAAACATAATATGTTCTAACATATTAACATATATGTCCCAAACATGTTATGCTAGTTTATGAACATTATATGCTTGCACTCAAAAATATTGCGTTTAAAAATTTGTGTTCTAAACATATAATGTTTATAGCCAAACATATGAAAAACAGCCTTTTCATCCGTGTAGACATTTGTAGAAATATGTAAGTGTATTTTAACAAATTAAAAATCACATTAAAATGGATTTATTTTAATCGATTAACATGCAAAAGGTATCGGTGCCCAGAGTCCGGTTAAGTCGTGATTGTACCGGCTAAACTTGCTTAGGAGAAAATTAATGATTCCGTACCGGCATAACAAGAATTTTTACAGCACAACATAAAGTGTAGTGTTATTTAGAGTTGGAGTTTTCGAACACATTAAAAGTTTGTTTCAAATACATAAGAAAAACTTGTTTATTTTATATGGTTAATAAACAGGCATATAATGCTTAGTAAATCAGTTCAATTTACCGAGGGATGAAATAATTGTTGTCTATTTTTATAGAGGGATTTTTGTACACCAATGACAGATGGTTATTAGAAGGTCATTATGTGGTGGAACTACAAAACATATTTGAATATATACTTACCTTAAATGTCCTTCTTAAGCCTCTAGATATAAATACAGATCGTCTTAGAGCGCTTTGGGGTCATACGAATGTGATATTTCTAGATTTAAGTTTATTTAAATTAGTTTCCGTTAATTTAAATTTCAAATTGTAACGATAAAATTACGTCATAACTTGTTAGAGTCATTTCTTTATTTTCTAGTACTTTCCTAAACATCTTTTCCCAATAAACACAGGATGAGCGTTTTTCAAATGCAACAACTTTTCAGTTTGAGGGTAAATATAATTTTCAACATAAATTCAACTTGACTTGAAATAGCTCATCTTCAATACATCTTCAAATTGTTTGCGAATTACTTCCAATTTGCCAAAATGTTGACGAAATCTTTGAAAAGGTGTTGAATATAATATGAGAAAACTTTGACAAAACACTACCCTAAAATGCAACGAAAAAACCATGTGGTTTTCAATACTTATTTGTGCAACGAAGTTCGTGGTCAATTGCAAGAAATTAAAAAAATAGAAAATTTTAGACAAATAACCAAATAGTTTATAAAAATAGGTAAGTGAAAATAAAAAATGAAATAAAACTTTAAGGAAGTCACTAAATGTATATCTCTTTGCAGAAAACTAACATTATGGATTCTACGTTCTTGAAAACATTAAACAGCTGACCAATGAAAAAATGGTGGACAATTAACTGGAACTGCTTCAAATAGTTTATAATAATTGGTACGTCAATATGAAAAATTAAATCAACACTTTAGAGAAGTCACTAAATTTAAATCTCTTTGCAAACTAAAATCTTTGGATGCTACATTCTTGCAAACATTAAGAAGCTGACCAATGAAAAATGAGTGGCTTATCGACAAGAAAAAGTTTCCAGAAACATTACAAGTGCAACCAATTAAAATTGTTAAAAACAACAAATTGTTGAAATCAACAACTTCTGGGTGAAAATGTGCATCACATCGTCAGTTTAATTCATATGCTATTATCAGTTTAAAATGGATATTTTGTGAATTCCTTCTGCTGGAAATCAATTCTAACACGCGGTCCAGTATGTTCCTAATTTCAAATTGCCCGCATGTTAATAAATTTTAATGCTGTTTTATGACACCAAAAGGAAGGAAATCGAATTATCAATGCAAAAGTGTTTACTAATAGTGTTTAAGATATTTAAAGTTTTGTTGTTTGTTTTTTTGTTCTTATTTGTTGATATGTTTAATAAGATTATTATTTATCAATTGGTATTGTAGTGTATTATGTAGTGTAGTGTATTATTATATATTTTATTTTGATGAAAATGAATAAATTATACAAAATTCATAGAATTTTGGCTTTGACTTTCAATTTGAAGTGGGGATATCATTCATACAAATTTAGGTTGAAAAGTATTTGCAACGATGTTAATTTTGAATTTGACTCGCATCGAAAATTGTTTGACAAATTATTGAGTAGCGATGCATTTCAATTTGAGGATAACACTTGAGATATTATTGCTAATGTGTTGAATTTCACTGTTGAGGGTAATGTCTGTTTTTTGTTGCGAACGCGATTTTCTCAACAATTTCTCAACTTGAATATTACCCTAATCCTTTGAAAAAATGTTTGAAAAATTGTTGAAATTTAGCATTTTTCAAACGTTTGTGTTTATTGGGTTGTGTTCTTAGTTTTACAATCGTTCATTGTAAAGGTAACGCTTTTTGTTTTGCTTATTGTTGTAGTTGTGGTGATGTGACCATGGTCACTTATGTTATGCCTGCACGACATCCACCAGATAGTAGAATGCACTATATTATTAGCATAAGCCTAAAAGTATGTGTGCCATATCACCTGTACAATAACGCCCGATAGAACATTCCAGATGGCTGTAGGCAATGAAGATAACCGGTTGAATATGTGCTGTTAGATAAATTGTATCTAGATAGTTCTAGATGGTTGTAGGCCAAACTACCCAGAATCTTCGAAATCGTCAAATCACGGTATATAAGCCCCTGGCGGAGGGAGCTGTGAAGTCAGTCGTAAGCTAAAGTTTATACAGTACACATCGTAGAGCAAATAAGTGAAACCTATCAGTTAAACAAATAAATTGTAGATTGTCGTTATTTGAAAAGAACTGTGTTTTAATTATAGGGTTATTAAACACGCCTCAATATAAAAACAATATTATGTACTCTTGAGTTTATCATTAATTCTCTAATTGTCTTCATTTTCATAATTATTTTTGTCACTTTCATTACAACATTTGATTATAGCGAATACTCTCACTCTTATTATACCCTTCACCACTACTGTGGTACAGGGTATAATAAGTTTGTGCATTTGTATGTAACGCCAAGAAGGGAAAGTCTGAGACCCATCGTTTAGTATATCGATCGTCTTAGAATTAAATTCTGATTCGATTTAGCAATGTCCGTCCGTCTGTCTGTTCATGTATTTTTATGTGCAAAGTACAGGTCGCAGTTTAAATCCGATCGTCCTCAAATTTGGCATAGGGTCGTTTTTTTGGCTATTGATTTTGGAAAAAATCGGTGCAGATATAGTTTACTATCGATTTTCGTGAAATTTTGCATAGAGAGTAGAATTGACAT
This sequence comes from Haematobia irritans, assembly GCF_050003625.1. Lineage (NCBI taxonomy): Eukaryota > Metazoa > Arthropoda > Insecta > Diptera > Muscidae > Haematobia > Haematobia irritans. The sequence goes on along the minus strand of NC_134397.1, from coordinate 94,501,038 downwards.
TCTACCAACGCTTGGTAAATTGGATTGAAATCGGTTTAGTTCAAATTTTGCACAATGAGTAACATACGTTTAATAGTAAATAACATAGCTGCCATATATATCTTTGGACTTATATGGCCTCAAAAGCCATGACTTGCTACAAATTTTGCACAAGGAGTACGTTTAACAGTATCGGTAAGTGTGCCAAATTTGGTTGAAATCGATTCAGATTTAGATATTTTTTTTTTTGTTATTATTTTCATCTATGGATTAAACCCTTACAGACTAACAGTAATATATTACATTATATACATATCGTTTGTTAATATATCAAGTATTTAATAATAATGTTATCTTTTTCTTTACATTGTATTTCTCTTCTGACAAATCAAGATAATAATAAAATTTATTGAATTCTTTACAAAGACGGCGAAGTGGATCGTTGTTTTCAAAGTTCGTTCGAAAGTATTCAATGTGGAGCAGTTCAAAGTTGCGGGTAGGTCTAAAGGGTACATTGAATGATATGCTGTTAATAAGGAAGTCAGATTTAAATCTTCCGTTAATTAAATCAACCATAAAACAGATATTCAGCATGGTACGTCTACTTTTCAGTGTAGGTAATTTGATGAGCGATAGTCTTTCTTTGTAAGACGGCAAGGTTTGAGGTGTCCAGTTATTCCGACGTAAACAAAACAGTAAAAATTGTTTCTGAACAGATTCAATACGATTGCAATGAATTTGGTACTGTGGGTCCCAAATTACAGATCCATATTCCAGGATAGGACGCACAAGTGAAGTATATAAGTTTCTTGTAACAAATGGGTCAGAAAATTCCTTACTCCAGCGCTTGACAAATCCAAATGATCCATAGGCCTTATTTACAGTCATAGAAATGTGAGATCTAAAATTTAGCCTACGATCCAAAAGTATTCCAAGATCTTTAAAGGATTCAACAGTTTCAAGCGTTGTGCCATTCAAGTTATAATTCGTGTCGACATAATTTAATCTATAAAAAGAGATATGCTTGCATTTCCTTATGTTCAGTTCCATCATATTTGATGAGCACCATCTGTACATGCTATTCAGATCAGATTGGATTAAGGATTGGTCATCACTATTCCGAATAACCTTTATAATTTTAACATCGTCAGCATACATGAGAGTGTAACCATATTTAATGGCTGATGGAAGGTCATTTATAAATAAGCAGAACAATAGAGGGCCAAGATGACTGCCTTGTGGAACACCAGAAGGCACATGTATTGATTTTGAAATAATGTTATCAAATACTACAAATTGTGTACGATTCTTTAGATAACTTTCAAACCAGGATACCATTAATTCACTGAAGCCCATGCGATGCAGTTTGTACAGTAAAAGTGAATGGTTTACTTTGTCAAACGCCTTACTAAAATCAGTATAAATGACATCAGTCTGTAAACGATCTCTAAAGCCTTCATTAACCATTGTAGTCAATTCCAAGATATTTGTTATGGTCGAACAAGATTTACGGAAGCCGTGTTGTTTAGGCGATAGAAGAGAGGAGACTTGATGATTCAAACTATCAGAAATAATTTTCTCCAACAGTTTTAGAATAGCACTTAATTTAGGTTAGGTTAAAGTGGCAGCCCGATTAAGATTCAGGCTCACTTAGACTATTCAGTCCATTGTGATACCACATTAACTAAAAGTACCTATTACATATGGGCACTTCTAGTTTTAACCGCTGAACCTTCTTGATTGTTTTTCTTTGTTGAACCAACCAGATTGTTCCAAAAATATTAGCAGACTGCTTAAGTTAACGTTTTCCAGATCCGCCAGTAATCTGAAGCTATATGCTCCTAAAAGTTGCTTGCGCTTTACACAAAATGCAGGACACTCACACAAGAGGTGTTTAATTGATTCTTTTTCCTCCGCATCATGACAGCTCATACAATAGTCATTATACTTCGCGCCAATAGTTTTTGCAAAATCTCCTATCAGGCAGCGACCCGTTATAGCAGATAACAGGAGTGATATCTGACGTCTCGAGAACATTAGCATATCTAGTGTGCGGTTTAAGTTGAAATGGGGCCATATTTGCTTGGTGTCGTTACAACCCTTGCAATTCTCCCATCGAACATTTGCCATCATAACAGCCTTCTCACGCAGCATGAGCTTGCAGGTAGCTAGGGGCATACCAACAAATTCTAGTTCCCCTGGAATATGTAAGGTAGTCCCTAGCCTTGCCAACTCATCCGCTTCGCAGTTCCCCGGTATGTTCCTATGGCCAGGCACCCATATTAGGTGAATATTGTACTGCTCAGCCATCTCATTGAGAGATTTGCGGCAATCGATGGCCGTTTTCGAGTTGAGGAACACAGAGTCCAAGGATTTTATTGCAGGTTGACTGTCTGAGTATATATTAATGCCCACATTCTTTGGAACATTACTTCTCAGCCAATTCGCCACCTCTCTTATTGCTAATATTTCAGCCTGAAAAACACTACAGTGATTAGGTAATCTTTTCGCTATTTGAAATTCCAGATCATTAGAATATACTCCGAAACCCACTTGTCCATCCAATTTGGAGCCATCAGTGTAGAAATCTATATATTCTTTATTCCCCGGGGTCTGTGTGCACCACGTCTCACTGTTGGGGATTAGAGTCTCAAACTTTTTTCAAAAAGTGGACTCGCCAAAGTGTAATCCACTACGTTAGGCACATCTGACATTATTTTGAAGACAGAACTGTGACCGTAACCTTTTTCCGACCACAGCGATAGTTCGCGCAACCGCACAGCCGTTGTTGCAGCTGACTGTTTGGCCAAAATGTCTAAAGGCAATAGATGCAGCATGACATTAAGGGAATTTGTTCCTGTCTTGCTGAATGCGCCTGAAATACACAAGCACGCCATACGCTGAACTTTATCTAAACCAGTCGGTTTCTGAAGTGCCGGCCACCAGACTACAACACCATATAGCATTATAGGTCTAACCACTGCCGTGTATAGCCAATGCACAATTTTTGGTTTTAGTCCCCACTTTTTTCCTATTGCCTTTTTGCACGAGTACAAAGCTACAGTTGCCTTCCTCGCCCTTTCTTCAATATTAAGCTTAAAGTTCAGCTTCCTGTCCAAAATAACGCCAAGGTATTTTGCACAATCACCAAAGGGAATTTCAATACCCCCTAAGGAAATAGGCCTAACCGTGGGAGTTTTGCGATCTTTGCAGTACATGACTAATTCTGTCTTTGCAGGATTTACCCCAAGACCATTGTCTTTCGCCCATTGTTCAGTCATCCAGAGGGCCCTCTGAATAATATCTCTCATTGTGGATGGGAATTTTCCCCTGACTGCCAGAGCTACATCATCTGCGTATGCCACCACTTTTATCCTTTCTTTTTCTAGAGTAACCAGAAGGCTATTTATAGCAACATTCCAAAGAAGAGGTGATAGAACTCCTCCTTGGGGAGTGCCTCTGTTCACATACTTTTGTATGTTTGCTTGTCCTAGTGTGGCTGAAACACGTCTCTTCATTACCAGTTCGTCTAACAGCCTGAGTATACATGGATCAACATTCAGAGTTGTCAGTCAATTTAATATCGAGCTCGGATGGACATTATTGAACGCCCCTTCGATGTCTAGAAATGCCACGATTGTGTATTCTTTGACAGATAGTGAACTTTCAATAAAGCTGACTAGTTCATGTAGTGCGGTCTCAGTAGACCTGCCCTTCGAGTATGCATGCTGTCGTTTCGAGAACAAACTTGAATCGATGCTAGTTCTAAGATAAATATCTATCATCCTCTCCAGAGTCTTAAGTAGGAATGAGGATAAGCTGATTGGTCGGAAATCCTTCGCCCTCGAGTGAGAGGCTTTTCCCGCTTTAGGTATGAAAACGACTTTTGTTTCCCTCCACTTTCCTGGGATATATGATAAGTTGATACATCCTTTATATATCACCGACAACCAGGGGATAATTTTGTCAGTTACAGCTTGTAACTCCGCCGGAGTAATTCCATCAGGTCCAGGGGATTTGAATGGTCCAAAGCTATTTAGCGCCCATCTTATTCTAGTTTCCGATACAATTTCCTCGATAGGAAACGACCGCTGAGCAACTGTGGCACCGCCAGTACATGGTTCAACCGTCTGATTTCCAGGAAAATGTGTGTCCAATAGTACCTCCAGCGTCTCCTCACTGGACGTTGTCCAATTGCCCTCCTATGTTTTAATGAAACCTGGAGCGGAGTTGGTGGATGCTAGAACCTTCCGTAGTCTGGAAGCCTCGGACGTATTCTCAATACTGCTGCAGTAATCATTCCAAGAGTTATGCTGAGCCTTTCTCAATTCTCGCTTGTATCCTCTCAGATTCTTCTTGTAAGCGTCCCAGTCCTCAGGGGCTCTGGTGGACTTTGCCTTGTTAAAGAGCTTCCTGCAGGATTTCCTCATATTACTTAATTCCGTAGACCACCATGGTGATCGATGTTTCCCCCTTGGCTTTCCTCTAGGGCATGCAGCTTTCAGTGAGATGTTGAAGGCCTTAGTAATCCGCTCCACTGCATTTTCGATATCTTGCACATTTCTCATATTTGTCTCTGTTATTTCCGGTATCATCATATTGAACGATTCCCTATACCTATTCCAGTCAGCTTTCCTAACATTTGGCGGAAATATGATCTTGGTGATATGAACATCAAATTTGAAACTGATGTAGCGATGATCTGAGAAGCTGTGTTCACTTAAAACCTGCCACTCAGATATCATTTCATTCAGTTCTTGCGAGGCCAAGGTGATGTCCAAAACCTCTTGCCTGTTTTTAGTGACAAAGGTTGGGACATCTCCCTTGTTGCAAACTACCAGATTAGTACGCAAAATAAACTCTATTAGCGACTCTCCCCTTGCATTAGTATCACTACTTCCCCATATACTATGATGTGCATTCGCATCGCATCCCATAATGAGTTTCGTCTTTGTTTCCAGTGACTCCTCCACTAAGGTCTTAACGGCATATGGAGGCATCTCCCTGTCATGTCCCATGTAGACCGAAGATACCCAATATTTGCATTTGGCTATTTCTAAACTTGCAACGACAGTGTCTGTATTGCACATTGAAGGAAGCAGAAACAAGTTGAGCTCGTTTTTAGCAATTATACAGGCTCGATTTACATCATTATCAGTATACTGCAATAGTTTGAACCCCGGAGTACTTAATTCACATATTTCGTTTTTATAAACATATGGTTCTTGAATAAGAACTATATCTATATCCCCTTTCATCAGGAGAACTTTTAAGGCAGCACATGCAGCCTTAAAATGATGAAGATTTATCTGGAGGATCCGTAGGACCATCGAGATTTTCAACAACCGTCACATCAGCCGCTTCAATCGAGTCATCAAGAATGTCCTCTTCAGAGATATCGGTGACTCTCGCAATAGGTTCAACTTTGGTGAGCTCTGAGGCAGCAGAAGCCTCCTCACGCATACGGTATCTATCCATGTCTTCAAATGTCTTGGTATCCCCCTCGACTTCGCAAGAGGATCCGCTTACTTCTGATTCAGACAGAGGCTTGTCCATTTCTGAATCCTTTAGCTGATCGTTTTTATACACCTTCATTTGGATATAATGAAAGCCATAACATACACGGCCCTGGGACTTTGCTAGATGTGGCAAAGACTGAGTGTTCAATATAAACACTACATGCCGTCTTGGCCCATCCACTTCATCCAAACGGCCAACCTTCCAATCAGCTGTTGGAAGATCTGGATTGCATTGTTTCAGTCTATTTAAAATAGATTCAGGGTCAGGAGGGTTTGCAGGTATCCACGCATGTGCTCTTGGTCTAGCCGGTATGTCTTTCTTCTCGACTAACTCTAGAGCAGCTCCTTCCCAAACTTCACCAATTAGTATCAGAGCAGCTTTAAAACATTCTATAGACCTCTGGTCCTCAAATGCGACTAGCTTAAATCGTCCTTGATACCAACCAGCCTCTTGGTGTCGAGGATCTGGGCCGGGAAACTTTTCCAGCACCTGTGAGTAGACGCCAGACAAAGCATTCTCAATTTCCCCCCATTTTTGCTTTGGAACCATACCGTCCAATGCTCCTTTATTTATGATAGCCATCACAAGGCTGTCTTTAGCAACTGAGGCAAACGATCGTTGATCCCTTTTGGAGGATGGCAGCTCATCCGGTGATCGTTCCCTTTTTCCAGCCTCAAGAATTCCTTGAGCCCATTTTAAGGAATCGCTTTGTTTAGCCGACAACGTGCTTGGGTCGACTGATCCTAATTTCTTTAGGATAAACAAAGCATTTCTGCGTTCCTTGAATCTCTTTCGTGAGGGATTACCTCCTTTTGATGCCGTTACCTTGGAAAAGGTTCGACTTGTCAAATTGTCGCCACCTGTCGACCCGTCTACAGGTCGACTAATTGGGCCTAACTCTTGGTCATTGCCCAAATTTATAACTCCAGTCGATACTCGTCCACTGGGCCCTGAAGTTAGCAACCCAGTGGATGTCTTTGAATTTCTCTGCATGGTGGCCTAATATCCCACCACACTTGAAATTCGTAGTAGGTACTTATTACGATGATTTTATCCGCTATTAAAAAACACGTCCGTTCCGTTCGACGGTTGAATAATAATAATAATAATTCAACTGGTTGGTTATCTTCATAGTCTTGCCTACAACCAACTAGACTATTCTACTAGTATCTGGCAGATGTCGCACATGCATATCTGATTATGCTCAGCCATCAAGTATCTCGTAATTTATCTGCAGATGATTATGCTCATATTACTACAACAATAACAATAAGCAATGAAGACTACAAAACAAAAGGGGTTACTTTACAATGAACGATTGAGAAACTAAGAACACAAAAGATGTTTTGGAAAGTACTAGAAAATAAAGAGATGATTTTGACATGTGATGACGTAATCTAATCGTTACAATTTGAGATTTTAAATTAACGGAAACTAATTTAAATAAACTTTAATCTAGAAATATCTAATTCGTAACAATATTGAAAAAGGTCCTTTCGATAGGTGTTGTAGGATAGATCAAATACTTCAACGTATTCGGAAGACTATTATACAGTCACCAATTATCACATGAAAGGGTTTATTCATGTGTCGACTAGCAGATGGAAAAATCAATTGATTGCGACGAATTTATATCAATATTCCCAGCGACATTCCCATATAGTGTAACTAATTCATTCATTCCGTCTCTACCGCCGCAAACCAGGTCGTTTCCATTACCCCACTTAGACCAGCTATCCTTAATTATCATTTTATCCTCTCGGATTTTAATTTTATGCTCTTAGCTAATGTTTCGTTTTTTAGTTGACCACAGTTGGACCCTTCATCCTTCCCGGTCTGTCCTTAAATAGTGTAGGTGAGGACATTTTTCCGACAATTTTCAGTACTGTTAAAGCAAATTGAATATTTAAAGTTTTTTTGTATAAAATAACTTTAGTTACAATTTCTAATTTTATTTGTCACAATTGTCTCTTAAACATTGACGTAGCTAGCAAAGTTCTCCAGAGGAGTGAGAACTACAATGTATGCGCTTTGTTATATACCCTTAAAAGAAAGAAATTCAAGAAGATGCGAAGAGCACACGACATTCAATACAAGGATATACTGATTTCAAGTCGTTTGCAAGAGTTCACATGTAGCTATTCTGTGTTAAGGTATGTACTATGTTCGCTTTTCGCGTTGAAATTTTCGTGGTTACTTCATTAAAAAAGTTCAATATAAAGCAGATAAATTAACTCAATTGATACGATGTTTCTTGTTTCTCTAGATTTCGACAAGACTTTACAGGAATAACTTTGTTTTCATTTATAATTTCGATTATGTAAGGAATAGTAATCGCGAAAATAAAGTGATTTTCAACTGGAAAACCGAACATGGAACAAGTACCAAAAGCTAGGAACTTGGGCGTTATCATAAACAGTAGCCTTAGATGGAATGATCATATTGTTACGTTTTTATATTGAAGCGTGTTTAATAATCCTATAATTAAAACACAGTTCTTTTCAAATAACGACAATCTACAATTTATTTGCTTAACTTTCACTTATTTGCTCTACGTTGTGTACTGTTTGCCTTTTAGTTTACGACTGACCTCACAGCTCCCTCTGCCACAACCATCTAGAACTATCTAGATACAATTTATCTAACAGCGCATATTCAACTGGTTATCTTCATTGCTTACAGCCATCTAGAATGTTCTACTAGTGTCCGGCAGATGTCGCACATGCATAGCCGATTATGTTCATAGTCTTGCCACAATTATCTAATCATTTTGTCTAGTCTTGCCTACAATATCTAGAACAATCACTTTGTCGTTTCTGCCTATCTCGTAATTTACCTGACAGAGGGTTGTGCTCATATTACTACAACAATAACAAAACAAAAGGGGTTACTACCATTATTGTGAAACTAATAACACAAAAGATGTTTAGGAAAGTACTAGAAAATAAAGAAATGATTTTGAACGTGATGACGTAATTTGACCGTTACAAATTTTAAATTAACGGAAACTAATTTGAATAAACAACTTAAATCTAGAAATATCAAATTCGTAACACTGCCTCCCGCTTAAGCATGTTCGTCCCGAACAGGCACAGAACCCGTTCCGTATGGAGCCAAACGTCCAATGTGAACAACTTTCATCTTTGACCTTGGGCTGTCGTCCTCTTGAATGCGGTATACAACATCATTGATCTTCTTGATGACTTTATATGGGCCTTCCCACTGTGTTTGTAGTTTAGGACATAATTCTTCCTTTCGTTGCGAATTGAATAGCAGAACCAGTTGTCCTTCTTTAAAGCCCTCAGTGTTCGCTGCACGATCATATCTCGCCTTCATCCTGTTGCTGACCATTTTTATATTGTTTCGTACTGATTCTTGAACTTTACCAAATGTGTTTGGTATGTCGTTACTAGTTTCTTCCATGGCGAGATCATTGGGTGTAGCGCCGTATCAAATCTCCGGGAAACTTCAATTCAATGCTCGTCCCAGTCTGGTTGGCCGTTATCCACCACCTTTCGAAGATGTTCTTCCAGAGTGCGATTAAACTTTTCTACCATGCCATCAGATTGTGGATGCAATAGCGTAGTCCTTGTTTTCTTGATACCAAGGGAGTCACAAATCTCTTTGAATAGGGCCGATTCAAATTTCTTCCTTGGTCTGAGTGTATCTCGGACGGCACACCGGACATCAAGCAGCTATCTTCTCGTTACGCAATGGTTATTTTCGGGCTTGGACAACGTTCGGCTAAAATATCCGATGACCTTCTCTTTACCATCTATTTGTTGGGACAAGACACCTCCAATTCCGAACACGCTAGCATCTGTATCCAAAACAAATTTTTTACCAGGAATAGGATATGCCAGGACAGGAGCAGAACATAAAAGTTCTTTTAGATGATGGAATGACTCTTCCTGTTCATTACTCCACTGGAACTTCTGACCTTTTTGGGTTAATTTATGGAGGCTAGCGGCGATGCTGGCGAAATTTGGTACGATTCGCCTGTAGTAGGTGCATAAACCAAGGAAGTTGCGCAATTCATGGAGATTGGCCCTCTGCTGTCACATGATGACCCAAGTACTTAACTTCCCGCTGGAAAAGGGAACACTTCTTTGCGTTAAGTCGTAGACCAGCGGCTGACAGTTGCTGGATAACATCCTTCAAGTTCTTAAGGTGTTCGTCAAATGTTTTGCCCATAACTATGTTATCGTCGAGGTATATCAAGTAGGACTTCCAATGCAACCCCTTTAGCACCCGCTCCATCAATCGCTCGAAGGTAGCCGGAGCATTGCAGAGCCCGAATGGCATTACATTGAACTGCGAAAGACCGCCATTAACGCCAAAAGCTGTCTTTTCTTTGTGTCTCTCTCGGCGATCTCTACTTGCCAATATTCACTCTGCAAATCAAGCGTGGAAAACCATGTTGTCCCGGCTAATGTGTCAATCGTGTCATCAATGCGTGGAAGCGGATAACTGTCTTTTTTGGTGACATGATTTAATTTTCTGTAGTCCACACAGAATCGGGTGCTACCATCTTTCTTTTTGACCAACACAACTGGGGAGCACCAAGGACTTGATGATGGCTCGATCACACCACTTTCCACCATTTCCTTTACAAGTTTTTGAACCTCATCTCGTTTTGCTAGAGGAACACTTCGTGGTGCCTGTTTTATTGGTCTTTGCTCTGTGGTATTTATTTCATGCTTCACCACAGATGTTCTTCCCTGATTCCCCTTCTCAAAGGCAGAGGCGTTTTTCCATAACAATTGCTTCGACATAACCTTCCAGATGTTTTCTCGCAGTTCCATGTGCCTTTGATGAGTTGCTTTCCAAATTTACTATTGCCTCGGCTGGTGTACATTTGCCAATGTCAGAAAATTTTCAAATAAGCTCATCATGGTCAGATAAATTTAAAACTCGAACTGGTATATGTAAGTCCCTCTTCATTTGTTGTTACCAGGGCATTTGCTATCAAGATGTTGTTTTTGTTTTCTGCTGGTTCAACAACCCAAAATTTGCCGACTTCACAATCTCCATTCACAGAAACCCATATTATTGCTTCGGCATTTGGTGGTATTGACCAAAGATAATAAAAGAGGAAGATGGGAGATTGGCTTGCGGCATACCAAATGTTGCATTTACCAGATTAGTTTAATACATGTTTGTAATCTTTTAGTTGTTTTTCGCTTTTATATTTTAAATGAAAAATTTAATTTTCTTAATGAAACAATGTAAAATGTAAGGCAACAACAAAAAAAATTACATTTTCCCCTTTATGGAAATTTATTTCGTGCTCTTAATTTCGTTTTATTTGCATTTTAAAGCTATGTCAATACTTGTCGTATACGCGTTTGGTTCGAGTATTAAACTAATGTGGTAAATGGTTTGATGTGCTCAGTAGCCAATCTCCCATCTTCCTCTTTTATTATCTTTGGTATTGACTCTGGCTGGCTCGTTGTCAAACATCTGACAGGCGTATTCTCACTATAGCCCACGTTTACCGGTATTTCGATATGGCGCCAGGTCATTATATGACGCCTCATATCCAGGTTAAGATCAAAGGCAATCATAAAATCTGCTCCAATTATAACTTCGTCCACTATATCGGCCACAATGAATTCATAATTTACGGATTTGTTCGCAATGGTTAACTTTACAGGAACCTTTCCATATACGGTTGCTGGTTCCCCTGTAGCAGTAAGTAGTCTAACTCCAATCAGCGGTGTAACTTTCCCTTTTACTAAATCAGATCTAATGATAGATTTCGATGCACCAGTATCTACCGTCAAGGTACGCTTATCGCCATTAATACCACCCCAATAGCCAAATTGTTATTTCTCTGTTGAACTATTGCTATAGAGATTGTGGGGCCATCATCTGTGGGAGCCAGCTCTTGCCCCGCTGAACTAGCTCGATTTAGTTTAAAGGTGACTCACTTGAATGTGAGATCACCATTTTGTGGTGATTGCCTGATGGGGATGTTGATCTTGACCGCTTGCGTCGTGCTTTACATTCTCGGGCAAGATGTCCGGGCTTATCACAGTTATAACATTTCATAGCCTGCTTAAAAGCCTCTTTTACTGATTCAATCACGGATTTTGATTCATCTTGATCGGTCTCCACTCTGCGTACCTTGTGAATTTGGGGTCGTGCCAGCAATCTCGCAGTCTCTTGTGCAAGTGCAAATGTTACGGTCTCTGCAAATGTAGCCTTTTGTGACGCATATGTTGCGCATTTTATATCTGGGTCTCTAATTCCATTCACAAAGGTCTCAATCTTAATGCGGTCCACAAGTGGATGGCCTTCTCCTGGATATGTCAAAAGCACCAACCGCTCAACCTCAGTTGCAAAGTCTTGTAGAGTCTCATTTGATTTCTGGACTCTTCCTCTTAATTCCATTCTGAAGATGTCTGGCTTATGTTCTCCGCCGTACTTACGTTGAAGTGCCGCTATTACTTCATTATAATTATTTCTAGAGGCAGCGGAAATGCTTTGTATCACATCAGCGGCATTGACCTTTAATGCCAATAGAAGTTCAATTACTTTGTCATTGTCGTTCAATAAATTTCTAGAAGCAACCATTTCGAATTGGAATTTGAATACATCAAATGAAGTTGAGCCATCGAAAACAGGAGGTTTGGTTTTCGAGCCCTCGATAACGCGCACTGGTCCACCTTTAATTTCGAGGTCAGCCATTTTTTCTCCAGGTGTAGAAGTTTCTCATCGTGAACTACAATTTTCTCATCCACGGAAAGAATTTTCTTATCCAATTCTAGCAGAAGGATTGTTATAGTTCGGATACGACATAAATTACTACTTTGTGAATCGCAATTCCTCATAAATTCCGTCCGTCTTTGGAACACGATCCAAAATACAATCAGCAACGCATACTCTTTCAAAAAAGCATTACATAGATAATTTAAAAATAACACTTTTAACTAATTAATTATTTTTTATTTATTTATTTATTTATTTTTGTTTTTTGTAAAGATTATTATGCATTCATATATTTCCAGTAAGTATAATTCTGTGCAAAATTTTAATTTCTATTTTCTATTCAACTATATTATATATTCTATTATTCTATTCAACTATATTATATGGTATATTTCTTGTACTTATTTTTTAAAATTTGCATACATATTTTGTTTTTATCTAAAAATTTTATATTCTTTAATTAAACCAATATAAATCACATACAATAACTAAAAGATTTAATGTTGTAGGGTATGCAAACAAAATAAATAAAATATATAACCATAGTACGTCCTCAGCGTACTGAAATTTGGAAGAACATTTGTGTTTACCGATTATTTTCTGAATGTAGTTTTCCTATATACCTCTCGTCCTGCAGAAATACAGACCCTTTTTAAACATTGTTTAAACGATATATATTTTGTTTTGGTGTTAATTACTATTATTTTTCTTTTTTGCTTACAAGTTATTTATCCTTATTTCGCTACAAGGTACCAAACATATGTTGTTTAATTAACTAGAATCACATACTCGTACTGTAATGTGAAACTATAAAATAAATAAACCCACAAAATATACATATACAAATACGATTGTGTGTGGTCTGATGTTATCATCGACAAATTCCGATATTACTTTATGTACTCATATTTTCTTGTGGCCCTAACATTATATTATTTGAAAAAACATATAGCCACGACGGTTTCATGGGGATTCATAACAAATAGAAAGGTGAATATTATTGTATAAATTTGATTATAATTAATCCTGTCAATATTGCTAATTCAAAAAAAATTATGAGAGACAACAACAATTTGTTATATATAAATTCGCGTTGAAGCTTTCGTATAATTCTACGTGCTTTGGAAAGATCTTCATTAGCATCTTCAATCCGTCGAGTAGAACGTAAAAGAGATTCTCGCTGTTCTCCTAAATCAGCTAGCACCTATAAAAGAAAGGATACACTTTGAAAAATCGAAAGATAGTAATATAAGATGCCTATGTTGAATAACATATAAGAAGCGTTTTGAGACAAATTAAACCCCTAAATTTTGAGAATCCCATTTAAGGAATACATAGGTCTACTATTTATTCCTTTTCCATAAAAACATGATAATAAAATACTTCATTCCTTTTTAAAGGTGATGCTGCTTTTAAGTATATTAAGTCCAGTAAGTTAAATATTAAGTTCAGTAAGAGCCATAAATACTTTGTCACTTTTTTTAATATGTGGTGAGTGATGATTTCGATGGAACAAAGCTACTTTAGCAAACGTTGTTAGAAACAAAACAAATTTTTTTGAGTGCAGGAGAGCGGATTTTAAAGCCAAAATGTTAAGTAAAAATTTGTCGGAAAAGCCTAGTTTTCGAGATATCCACACCTGCAAATATGTATTTTCCTTAATATTTTTGTTAATTCTGGCAGCAATTTTTCATGAAATGAATGAAATAGCGTTTTTGGTAAAAATAGTACATTTTAGAGAGAGTACAAATTTTGTCGGAAGAGCGTAAATTTCGATACTTGAAAATTGGCGTATAGGTGGCACGACCCTTGAAAATTTGCGTATAGGTGGCACGCCTTCGGCCGGGGTTTGAGACTTTCTCCTATAGACTGGGTCCACAGTAGGTCAACGCGAAACCAAAGGAGATAGGTGGCCGGTCTTCGGCCACCTATCCGACAGTGTCGAAAGTGGGCTCATGCGAACACAGGACCTCTCCGGGTCCATGTTATTCTAAATATATTACGTTTAGGATGATAATGTGAGATGGATACTAAATCAATCTTCGTGATAATGAAAACTTAAGGGCCTGTAACTCCGAAAATAGGTCTTTCCGACAAAAAGTGGTATATCACATCTGTGTTTAGAATCGAAAAGTCTACAACCTGGCAAATTTGACCAATCGGACCACTTCGACTAAAGTAGATAAGATATTAAGGAATTCATTAATTAAGGAAAATTGGACCATTTGTACTAAATTAAATTAAGCCCAAAACGAAAACATCAAAAAAATCCACAAAATGATTTTGAATGACCATAAAATGAAGTTGATCGCAATAGCAGAGGCCTTAAAGATATAAAAGGAACGTGTTGGTCATATCATTCATCAATATTTGGATATGCGGAAGCTCTGTGCAAAATGAGTGCCGCGCGAGCTCACATTTGACCAAAAACAACGTGTTGATGATTCTGAGCGAGACAATGGATGAAACATGGCTCCATCACTACACTGCTGAGTCCAACCGACAGTCGGCTGAGTGGACAGCGACCGGTGAACCGTCTCTTTGGGATGCGCATGGAATAATTTTTACCGATTATCTCGAGAAGGGAAAAACCATCAACAGTGACTATTATATGGCGTTATTGGGGCGTTTGAAGGTCGAAATTGCAGCAAAATGGCCCCATATGAAGAAGAAAAAAGTGTTGTTCCACCAAGACAACGCACCGTGCCACAAGTCATTGAGAACGCTGCAATGAAGAGTTGATAGCCGAAACTGAGGCTTATTTTGAGGCAAAACGGAAGGAGTACTACCAAAATGGTATCAAAAAATTGGAAGGTCTTTATAATCGTTGAATCGCTGTTTAAGGGAACTATGTTGAATAATAAAAACGAATTTTGATAAAAAAAAATGTGTTTTTCTTTGTTAGACCGGGGACTTATCAGCCAACCTGTTAAGAATTTACTACTGAACAAGAAAATTTTACCATTGTACTAAATTAAATTAAGCCCAAAACTGATTTTACCTCAGTGCCAATTTGCTCTGCTTCATATGCTAACACATTAGATCTTTGAAGACTATCACCAGTTCTTTGCAGCACATTGTATGTGCTATTCCTGAACTGTTCATTAGTATTCGCGAACATTTTCTTTTTCAGTGGTGTTGATTTGGAATTACTATCAGCTGGAAAAACATTGTTCCCTAAACTAAGTCATACGACGTACATCATAAGGCAATAAGACGACAACAGGGTGACAATAGTTCCGTACGAGTTCCCGACTCCCAATGGACACAAACGCTTAATAAATGCTACAATTCAACCTTGATAGAATAAGAGAGGTAGTCTGTCTTCTACAAAAACAATATTTTCAATTCTTAAATTTCAAGTTGAATGTTATCAAAAACAAAAATCCTTATTCCAACAAAAGTTTTCTCAACCACCACGTCGAAAACAGTCGTATACGATATCCCAAGGCATATTAATTAAAGGTAAAGTCACGAGCAAACGTGTGTACACTCCATGATATTTAGAAAGTCAAACTAAAATGACAGGTCACTTAAGTTGACATTTTGTTGTTGTTGTTGTAACAGTTTATTGTGATTTCATTCATTTTTATGTTATACGCTTTGGTACTTCTGCTTGTGGCCAGATCGAGGAACTCTGCGACTAAGGTGGGGTGCGTCCAAAGTGACCTGGCGGTAAGTCGGGTTGGTTTAGCTGGGCAAGAGAAAAGATTACGCATGTCGTGTGACCCTTGGTTGCAAATTGGACATACGTCAGCTACGCTGCTATCAATCACTGATAAATAGGAATTGAGGCGGCTGCACTTGCCTGATCTTAACTGGGCTAAAACTACCCTAGTATGCCGTGGGAGGTCTCTTTCCTCCGGTGCTATGGGCGGTGGACGGACTCCGAGAACAGGATTAACCTTGTAAAGGGTGATTCTTTTGAGGTTAGGATTTTCATGCATTAGTATTTGACAGATCACGTGGGATTTCAGACATGGTGTCAAAGAGAAAGATGCTCAGTATGCTTTGACATTTCATCATGAATAGACTTACTAACGAGCAACGCTTGCAAATCATTGAATTTTATTACCAAAATCAGTGGCAGAAAATCCGCTTTTTTATCGACAAATTTTGTTCAGCGATGAGGCTCATTTCTGGTTAAATGGCTACGTAAATAAGCAAAATTGCCGCATTTGGAGTGAAGAGCAACCAGAAGCCGTTCAAGAACTGCCCATGCATCCCGAAAAATGCACTGTTTGGCGTGGTTTGTACGCTGGTGGAATCATTGGACCGTATTTTTTCAAAGATGCTGTTGGACGCAACGTTACGGTGAATGGCGATCGCTATCTTTTGATGCTAACAAACTTTTTGTTGCCAAAAATGGAAGAACTGAACTTGGTTGACATGTGGTTTCAACAAGATGGCGCTACATGCCACACAGCTCGCGATTCTATGGCCATTTTGAGGGAAAACTTCGGAGAACAATTCATCTCAAGAAATGGACCGGTAAGTTGGCCACCAAGATCATGCGATTTGACGCCTTTAGACTATTTTTTGTGGGGCTACGTCAAGTCTAAAGTCTACAGAAATAAGCCAGCAACTATTCCAGCTTTGGAAGACAACATTTCCGAAGAAATTCGGGCTATTCCGGCCGAAATGCTCGAAAAAGTTGCCCAAAATTGGACTTTCGGAATGGACCACCTAAGACGCAGCCGCGGTCAACATTTAAATGAAATTATCTTCAAAAAGTAAATGTCATGGACCAATCTAACGTTTCAAATAAAGAACCGATGAGATTTTGCAAATTGTATGCGTTTTTTTTTTTTTAAAGTTATCAAGCTCTTAACAAATCACCCTTTAGCTTCTCACCGCTTCAGCTACAGTATCCTCATGAATCCTGTTCAAACCTGCCTGGTACGCTGCTTGATCTAGAAGCTCTCTTTTGTAGCGCTCTCTTTTTCCAGACACGCTGCCTCCATCGAGAATAAACAAACGGCTGATAGTTCTTTTATTAATGAAAAAAGTTATGTTAAATGTGATGAGATAGACGGAAAAATGTTATATTTATAAGAATTTATATATGTTTAATCAAATCAATAAACATCTACACAATCGTGTTTTACTTGACCACAATGATTCTTCTACAATTACCTTAAAATGCACTTTTTCTGATAGTTTGCAGGGGTTCTTAATGGCGTCCTTCGAAATTGATCTAAATAGGCACCTAATAATTGCACTGATGAGAAACTTTTTCGTAGTAACTTGGCGTGGTACAACTTCTCAATAGTGACGGCGCTTTTCCGACGAGTTTTTGATGTCGTATATGATTGTTTTCGACGTAGTGGGGATTCTCAGAAGCGCCCCCAAATTCAAAAAATGTTGGCAGGGTACATTAATATCGAACTTAATAACAACTAGGGCTGCCATCCGGCATAAATCCCGAATCCGGGGATGTTTTATTTTGAATCCCGGCATCCCGAAAAAAATAATTCCAATTATTACATTTGCCTCTTTTTAGCATTATTTGTTAATAAATTGCAATAAATTCAGTAAAAACGGACTTTAGATTTCATACCCGACAAATTGAGTTAAAAAACATTTATCCCTGACAGCATTTCAAAGTTCCATTTCATCCTCATCGCTACCACAGACTCGTAAGTGACACTGCAACAATCGCCAACTGTGATGGGGGAAGCGTATGAAAAAGTATGAAATGTACATGAAAGTATTTTGCCATCACTATTGTTACAAGAGCCATTTTATATTTTGTGAAGCTCCAAGCGCAACTAGCTTCTTATAATTTATTTAAATAAAATCGATAATGAAGTGCTGAAAACATAGTTATTTCGCTTAAAATTGTAAAATGTATATTGGTGAACAATTTTTGATTTTGCAAATGGAATAAAGTGATTGTTTTTCCAATCTTTTACAGACACGCTGCCTCCAGCGAGAATAAACAAAAGGCTGATAAACGCTGCAACATGTAACTTGCCACTTGTAAATCAACATCATTCTATTATTAAGGTGGGTATTAAGTTCGAGTTTTTTCACTAAAGTGAAAACTAAATCAGTAAAAAAAGGAATAAAATTATACATATATGTTGCAGATTTTATTATAACTTGATGGGGAATAGCTCAAAGTAAGTTTTCACAAAGTTTGTATTCCTTAAAATGGAATATTAAAGAAAAGTAATCGTGAAAAAATCATGTTTTTAGCGGCTAAACTCGAACTTAATACTCACCTTTAATGACAAAAATTATGTTATGCGCTTTACAGACTATCAGTTATTCCGGACGACAGTGCTCGTGTCGAACATATCCCATATATTGTGCACATTATAAGCTAAGTCCGAAGGCATAATCGATACTGCTGCATGTTTATGGGATCGATAACACATTTACCGATTATTTAGTCATCGCCGACAAGTCGTATCGATCCGACACAATGTAAGATTCTTTACAAACGCCGACATTCCGTCCGGAATAACTGATATTCTGTAAAGCGCATTAAATGTGTTGTGATAGTGGTATAAATGTTATTTTATAAGAATTTATAAATGTTTAATCAAATTAATAAACATCTAAACAATCTTGTTTTACTTGACCACAATGATTCTTTTACAACCCAATAAACACATGATGAGCGTCCCAATAAACACAAACGTTTGAAAAATGCTAAATTTCAACAATTTTTCAAACATTTTTTCAAAGGATTAGGGTAATATTCAAGTTGAGAAGTTGTTGAGAAAATCGCGTTCTCAACAAAAAACAGATATTACCCTCAACAGTGAAATTCAACACATTAGCAATAATATCTCAAGTGTTATCCTCAAATTGAAATGCATCGCTACTCAATAATTTGTCAAACAATTTTCGATGCGAGTCAAATTCAAAATTAACATCGTTGCAAATACTTTTCAACCTAAATTTGTATGAATGATATCCCCACTTCAAATTGAAAGTCAAAGCCAAAATTCTATGAATTTTGTATAATTTATTCATTTTCATCAAAATAAAATATATAATAATACACTACACTGCATAATACACTACAATACCAATTGATAAATAATAATCTTATTAAACATATCAACAAATAAGAACAAAAAAAAAAACAAACAACAAAACTTTAAATATCTTAAACATTATTAGTAACACTTTTTCATTGATAATTCGATTTCCTTCTTTTTGGTGTCATAAAACAGCATTAAAATTTATTAACATGGGGGCAATTTGAAATTAGGAACGTACTGGACCGCGTGTTAGAATTGATTTCCAGCAGAAGGAATTCACAAAATATCCATTTTAAACTGATAATAACATATGAATTAAACTGACGATGTGATGCACATTTTCATCCAGAAGTTGTTGATTTCAACAATTTTTTGTTTTTAACAATTTTAATTGGTTGCACTTGTAATGTTTCTGGAAACTTTTTCTTGTCGATAAGCCACTCATTTTTCATTGGTCAGCTTCTTAATGTTTGCAAGAATGTAGCATCCAAAGATTTTAGTTTTCTGCAAAGAGATTTAAATTTAGTGACTTCTCTAAAGTGTTGATTTAATTTTTCATATTGACGTACCAATTATTATAAACTATTTGAAGCAGTTCCAGTTAATTGTCCACCATTTTTCATCGGCCAGCTTTTTAATGTTTTCAAGAACGTAGAATCCATAATTTTAGTTTTCTGCAAAGAGATATGCATTTAGTGACTTCCTTAAAGTTTTATTTCATTTTTTATTTTCACTTACCTATTTTTATAAACTATTTGGTTATTTGTCTAAAATTTTCCTTTTTTTTTATTTCTTGCAATTGACCACGAACTTCGTTGCACAAATAAGTATTGAAAACCACATGGTTTTTTCGTTGCATTTTAGGGTAGTGTTTTGTCAAAGTTTTCTCATATTATCAAGTTTATGTAGGTACCACGAAAAACAAACTAAAATCTAGAATCTCAGGACATAAATCAAATATAAAACTCAGAAATAATAATGCAGTACAGAAAACAGCACTCGCAACCCACTGTGTTGAGAAACAACACAATGCAGATCTGGAGAGAGTGAGAGTATTACATTGCGAAAGCCATCACAACAAACGAATGATGCTAGAAATGCTATACATACAAAACACACAAGCAAAACAACGAATGAATGCGAAGACGGACGTCGATAATCTCGCTCAGAGTTATAAGCTTATAATTGCAAGACAAACCAAACAAATGAACCAGTGTGGTAGCAACAACAGACATGGGAGGACAACAGCAGTGACATAGCTTGTAACTTTATTTATTTATTTTGTAAGTCTGTAATGTTAAACGAAATCTTGTGTCATTATTACATATTTGTTTTTAATACAATATAGATTCCCGTTGATGATTTCCGAAGGGGATCGAAATATCGAATTATGAAAAAATAAAACAAAAAAAAAATAAATAAAAATAAAACTTTGACCTCGAGCTTGAATTTACAAAAAGATAACATAAGGTAATAAACAAAAAGGTCGAAAAACAAAAACAACAAACGTAGATAAATAATATTAACATGGGGGCAATTTGAAATTAGGAACGTACTGGACCGCGTGTTATAATTGATTTCCAGCAGAAGGAATTCACAAAATATCCATTTTAAACTGATAATAACATATGAATTAAACTGACGATGTGATGCACATTTTCATCCAGAAGTTGTTGATTTCAACAATTTTTTGTTTTTAACAATTTTAATTGGTTGCACTTGTAATGTTTCTGGAAACTTTTTCTTGTCGATAAGCCACTCATTTTTCATTGGTCAGCTTCTTAATGTTTGCAAGAATGTAGCATCCAAAGATTTTAGTTTTCTGCAAAGAGATTTAAATTTAGTGACTTCTCTAAAGTGTTGATTTAATTTTTCATATTGACGTACCAATTATTATAAACTATTTGAAGCAGTTCCAGTTAATTGTCCACCATTTTTCATCGGCCAGCTTTTTAATGTTTTCAAGAACGTAGAATCCATAATTTTAGTTTTCTGCAAAGAGATATGCATTTAGTGACTTCCTTAAAGTTTTATTTCATTTTTTATTTTCACTTACCTATTTTTATAAACTATTTGGTTATTTGCCTAAAATTTTCCTTTTTTTTTATTTCTTGCAATTGACCACGAACTTCGTTGCACAAATAAGTATTGAAAACCACATGGTTTTTTCGTTGCATTTTAGGGTAGTGTTTTGTCAAAGTTTTCTCATATTTTATCAAGTTTATGTAGGTACCACGAAAAACAAACTAAAATCTAGAATCTCAGGACATAAATCAAATATAAAACTCAGAAATAATAATGCAGTACAGAAAACAGCACTCGCAACCCACTGTGTTGAGAAACAACACAATGCAGATCTGGAGAGAGTGAGAGTATTACATTGCGAAAGCCATCACAACAAACGAATGATGCTAGAAATGCTATACATACAAAACACACAAGCAAAACAACGAATGAATGCGAAGACGGACGTCGATAATCTCGCTCAGAGTTATAAGCTTATAATTGCAAGACAAACCAAACAAATGAACCAGTGTGGTAGCAACAACAGACATGGGAGGACAACAGCAGTGACATAGCTTGTAACTTTATTTATTTATTTTGTAAGTCTGTAATGTTAAACGAAATCTTGTGTCATTATTACATATTTGTTTTTAATACAATATAGATTCCCGTTGATGATTTCCGAAGGAGATCGAAATATCGAATTATGAAAAAATAAAACAAAAAAAAAAAAAATAAAAATAAAACTTTGACCTCGAGCTTGAATTTACAAAAAGATAACATAAGGTAATAAACAAAAAGGTCGAAAAACAAAAACAACAAACGTAGATAAATAACGGAGAGCACACCGTAAATAAGAGATAAATATGGCATACAAACGTTTAAAACAACATCATAAAAACGTCAAAACACATATGAACAAATATAGAAATGAACGCAAGAAACAGTTTAACATTCAATCCACAATTATTTTCCTTATAATGCGCTTTACAGACTATAAGTTATTCCGGACGGAATGTCGGTGTTTGTAAAGAATCTTACAGTGTGTCGGATCGATACGACTTGTCGGCGATGACTAAATAATCGGTAAATGTGTTATCGATCCCATAAACATGCATCAGTATCGATTATGCCTTCGGACTTAACTGATAATGTGCACAATATATGGGATATGTTCGACACGAGCACTGTCGTCCGGAATAACTGATAGTCTGTAAAGCGCATAAGATGCAGAAAATCAGGTATAATACCCAATTTTATTTCTAATGCAACAAAGAATATTTTTAATATATTTGAGACGAAGAATAAATCTGAAAAGATCCAAAAAACACTCAACACATATGTAAATAATTTTCACAGCAAGATATTAAATTTGTTAATAAAACAAAAACATGAAATCAAAACAAACAATAGAGAAAACCTAAACAGAATCCAAACCAAAATTCATAAAACTTTGACAGAGGACGAACTTCAAGAATTCTACACTTGTGAAAAAACGCTGGAAACTAACATAAAACTAAAAATCAAAAAGAGACACCAAAAGAAATTTAAGTCACTACAGACAGCACAACTCGCCAAACTGAATATCACAGTCAATGACGATTGGTTTGTGAACAAAACAAACACAAATATACCCGACAACATCAAATGGCTCCTATCACATGGTAAGAAATTCGGTCTACCAAATGTTAAAGAGAACTTCCCACTACTAAAATATATCGCTGATGGTGAAGAGTGTATCAAAACTATTGGAGAGAAAGATGATCAAGAAATAGCACGAAATAAATTGACGTCGATGCTAGAAAACCATATGAATAAACAACAACTAAATGCTAGAGGGAAATATACGGTAAATGCGATGAAACACACCAAAAATTTTCTAAAACAAAACAAAAACATAGCTATACTGGAAGCTGACAAAGGAAATGTGACAGTGGCTATGAAGAGAGATGAATACGAAGAAAAGATGGATAGAATTGTTAACGATATGATGACATATAAAAGACTTCAGAAAGATCCCACAAACACATTACAAAAGAAAAACAATGATTTGGTTAACGAGTTATTCAGACAAAACATTATATCTGAATTTGAACGCAAGAGAATGAAAACTGATACAGCTGTGGCTCCACGCATATATGGTCTTCCCAAAATACACAAAGAGGGATACCCCTTACGACCAATATGTTCTTCTATTAATTCTCCCGCATCGGAATTGTGCAAATACATTACTTCAATATTAAAAAATCTCACTGTTGGATCTAAATTTAATATAAAAAACTCCATGGAGTTCAAAGAGAAGATAAATAAAACTGTGATAGAAGAAGACGAAACTATGTTCTCACTTGACGTAATTTCTTTGTTTCCAAGCGTACCTGTAGATTTAAGGCCGGTATGCACCTCTAGCGAAAAATTTCATTCCCATAAGAAATGCATTGCTATTTATGCTAACGAAATTTTCGGTAGCGTTCAATTTCGTAAGTTGGTACGCACCTCTAATGAAAATAACAGGGTTGTCAAAAGCATATTTTGGCAGCAAACATTTAATTTATTACAATCATTGTGTGCGTAAAAGTTTTAAAAGGTCTGTAAATAATAAACAATTTATTTGAGGAATATTTGGAACATATATTAACAATTTTTAAAAGCGATTAGCTGGTTTAAAATTTGTGTACACAGCCCTGTTTTTTTGTTGTAGACTTAAATAAATTTTTGCCACCGAAAATTTCGCTAGAGGTGCATACCGGCCTTTAGCTATAAAAATAATAGATAAAAAATGGACCGTACTGGAGAATTTTACAAAAATGACAAAACCTACATTTTTCAAAATCTTTAAATTTTGTATCCTGGAAAATCGGTATTTCCAATATAAGGTAGGTACTATGTTTATTGGCACGAAAAAAAAGTCCCTAAATCATTCTTTCGCGTTGAAAAATGAGAGTGTTGACAATAGATTTCGAAGGAAGAAAACAGTCATTTTGGAAATATTTCGCGTTTATTTCTCCGAAATTTAATTGACAACATCACCAAACGTCATAATATGATTACATATACAGATGCAACAATTGACTCCATTGTTTATCAATATTTGAAAATAACACAAATAAAAATTTGAAATGGATAACAAAAATATTGAAAGATTCTATTCAAAACTGTTGGAATTAAATGGAAATAAATCAAGAGACATTAATAACATTGCCGAATGTGCTTTAAAATGTACAAAGGATTCCGATAATATAGTCAAAATATTGGAAAAATATTTATATCGAGTTTCTGGCCAAATTTTGTTGCCATTACTATATGTGGTTGACGCAATAGTCAAAAACGATGAATGTGGTATATACGCAAAACAATTTAGTGCACGAATAGTTCATATATTTGCTGAAGTATTTAAAAAGGTAAGCAATAGTTTAGAATTTGAGCAACATCAATTGGAAAACACAAAATACAATTTGCAGGTGAATGAAAAAACGAGGGAAGCGATGTACAAGTTGAGGCATACATGGAATAAGACGTTCCTTGATAACGTTCTCTATGATTTGGATATGACAATCCATACTTTGGATCCAAATTGGCCAATCGTCGCAAAACCCCAATTACAACCAGTTGAAATGATCTTTTTTGTAAGTGTATTATTATTTTTATGTATTTTTGTATAATAATGTCGGTTTCGTTAATATGAAAGGAAAATGAAAATGTATCAGAAGAAGATGAAGATGAATTGAGCTCCACCGATGAAGTCGATGACGAGCTGAGTTCAAACTCATCATCAATTTCATCAAGCATGTATCAAAATGTCCAAGAAGTGCTTTCTTACAACACCACACCTGATTTGAACATTATGGTATCAGTCGCTGTTGGTGTGTATCAATTTATTAAATTGCACCGCCAACAGGAAAAAATTTCACGGAGTCCAAAAAATACGTACATAGCAGAAAGGAATCATAAAGGCCGCTTCACTACCAGTGTAAGCAATCACCTAATCGAGAAGAGATCTCTCCTATCTCACCCTATAATTTATATATATCATCCACAGTTCGAAGACCTATTAAAGTCGGAGTGTAAATTTAAGGAAAATTTTCACATGGACTCGGAGACTTTCTTTTGTCTATTCGATCTTGTGGAAGAAAGACTGAGACCGAAAAGGAATACTCATCCCAAGGATGGAATTAGTGCTAAAGAAAAGCTTGCAGTCGTGTTGGAGTAAGTAATTTTTATAAAACATGTAGTCTTTCAACCCACTTCACCTCTTTATTGCTAGATATACAATGAGCACAATGTTCATTAAAACCAAAAAAAGTTGAAGAAGAAACCAACCATAAAAAACAAATCAAAATGTAATTATTTTAGAAGCTATTACATATCTGTTGTGTATATTATAACTCACTCACTTTAGGCTCGAAATATACTAAAAGTGGATTTGAAATTCCGTTTTTGCAATGAAAATTACAAATGAAATCGAGTTAAAGTGCATTTTGGAAGTGTAATGTGAGGTATCACTTTTATTAGAAAATTGCGCGAATATACCTATTATATATGTTTTACATTAGTTATGTATTTTATATTAGTCACCCTAATTAGTAATTTAAACATCCATCCCTGAATGCAAACATATGTAAGCAAGATTTGTTTAGATTGCATATGAAACGTATGAAAACAACGTCATGTACAAGTTGACAAAATGTCATTTTATTTTATTTTCTCGGCTAAAAAAATACGGAATTGGTAAAACTTGGAACCCTATAGTTTTTGCCCAATCGAATTTTCGGAGAGGTAGCGCACACCTCAAATGACAAGTCAATGAAGGTATTACGGATGTTTAGCGAAGAGCCAGTCGATAAAAGAGACTATGTTGTTGTCAGATTGGATTTTATACGTTGGTGGAAATGACTGTAGTATCACAAAGGCAAATAAAGTTTTATAACCCATCAAGTTCTGCATCTTCTGATAGTGATGATCGGGGAGACTTGGTCGAACAACTCTATGTGGACTCCAAATGTGTAAACAATGACTTTTAAGGGTGCCCTGCATCACCAACAACAGTGCCAGCAAAAAATCCACAATGTTTGGAGTCACCAGCACCACGTACTGGCCAACCTCGCAGAAGACAGCGGACAGCTTCTATGAATAATCAAGTCACAACAGCAAATCCCTCAGAATGTGTTATTCGTTCAAATAATCGCACAATTTATAGCAGGTCGTCCTCCGTGGTGCAATTGCGCTGGTCAACAAGTGGAACCACTTATAATAGGAATTTGTGGAGAAAGTGCTTCAGGAAAAACCACTGTCGCCCAGAAAATAATAGAATCTCTTGATTTACCTTGGATTACATTGCTGTCTATGGACTGTTTCTACAAGGTCCTGAATGAAAAGCAACATGAGCAAGCGCCCGTTAATGAGTATAACTTTGATCACCCAGACGCATTTGATACTGACCTTCTTTTAGAAGTAATGAACAAATTGAAAGATGGTAAAAAAGTTGAAGTGCCAGTTTACAATTTTGTAACTCAGTCTCGAGAGGCAAATACTAAAACCATGTATGGTGCCAATGTCATCATATTTGAAGGAATTCTGGTATTCCACAGCCCTGAGATACTCAAATTGATGGATATGAAAATTTTGGTTGATACATACCCAGATATTCGTCTAGCACGGCGACTCAAAAGAGATATTTCTCAACGTGGACGGGATCTTAGTGGAGTGTTAAAACAATATTTAAATATGGTAAAGTCTTCATATGGCAGCTCATGTTTAGCTACATCAGTCCTAAAATTAGGAATGTTCAATTAGGAATGTTATTATATTCTTATGCACTGATCCAAACACATTAGAATAAACAGATTGATATACAAAATCGATGTGTTTATTTTATTAATTATTTTAATTAATTTCATTAATTTTTAAATATTTATATATTTGTAATAATTTTTCTGATTTATATTTTTCATTTTTTAATTAATTCCTAAAAAAGTACGAAACAATGATATGTAAAACACACTTTTTTAAAAACAAAAATTCCTACACCACATAGTTTTAAACCGTACCGATGATGTAAATGTGTCTTTGGATTTATATGTATCTCTTGCTTTAATTTACTTGCAGATATTTTGCATGTGGATCCTTACAACGCCATATAGCATCCGTATATCGAATAAGCAAGCAGCATTTTGGAAAAATTTTGGATGACGTCTGCAATGCTATTTGCACAGCATTGAAATCAGAAATTCCAGCTATATCTAGCGGTAACCTGAAGGCAAATGCTGAAACATTTTTGAAATGGGATTTTCCGAATTGCCTTGGAGCTTTAGATGGGAAGCATGTTTCTATAAAATGCCCCCCAAAGTCAGGAAGTTTATTTTACAACTACAAAGTGAGTGATCTTATATATCAAAATTATTATACTAAAATATTGTCTATTTGCTACAGGGTTATTTTAGCATTGTACTTATGGCTGTCGCAAATGGCGATTACTCCTTCGCATATTTTGATATAGGGGCTTATGGTTCAGAAGGGGACGCAGGAATTTTTCGAAATTGTAGTCTAGGAAAAGCAATAAAACAGAATATTCTGCCTTTTCCCTCATCCAACGCTATGGGTTATCCGTACGTATTCGTAGCGGATGATGCATTCCCGCTACATCATCGAATTATGAAACCTTACAAGCCCACTAGGAATGCAGTTTTAGACGAGGAGAAGCAAATCTTCAATTATCGTCTCAGCAGAGCCCGACGTTGCGTGGAAAATGCTTTTGGTATTATGTGCTCCAAAAATGTTTGCCTTTCAAAAACCATGTTCTGTGCACCTGATAGAGCCAAAAAAATTATTAAGACCTGTGTATATTTGCATAATTTTATGATAAGAACTCGAAAACGTAAATACTGTCATCCACTTTTACCTGATACGGAGACTAAAAATGGTGAAGTGGTACGTGGCCGATTTCGGCATGCTTTGAAGCCGGATTCCTTATTTTTTTCTGACATCAACTATGGATCACAAGGAAGATCACATGAATCTGGTATAATAGTTCGCGATACAATAAAAGATTATTTCAACTCCGAAGAGGGATCTTTACCTTGGCAGAGAAAATATGCTTACTTGGAATAAAAATTCATTTGAAATTCATTTTCTTTTATTACAAAAAATATTCATACTGCAACTTTTTGAATATTCTAATCAGGTACTTTAAATGCATTTAAAATGCCTTTAAAAAAATTCAACTAGATTCACTTATATTTAATAATCTTAAGTTTAATTTAATGTATATAAAGTAAAAGTACTTTAAATAACGTAAAAGAATAATGTAAAATAAGAAGTAAAATTAAAAAATTGAATTCATTTTTGTCATAAAAAACAGTCAAACTGCTACTAAAATAAAAAAGAATAATGCATACTTGTTATTAAAAAACAGTCAAACTGCTACAAAAATAAAAAAATAAAATCGTAATAAAAAAGAAAAAATAAAAACGTAATAAAAAAGAAAAAACAATCGATCTATTTAATTTTGTTTCTTCTTCGTATTTCAAATCCTATTTCCACTATCCTTTCTTCAAATTCCGCTATATCGTCGCTGTCAAAAGTATCCATCATCGAACTGATGAAGGCTAAAAATCCAGAATGGCTACTTTTTCCTCGTTCTGCAATATTAACCATTTTGGAAACAGATTTCACCAGTTCAGCTTCCAAATCAGATCGATCACTGTCGCGTCGAGGATCCTTTGTGCTTGCAGAATTGTTCTGAAATGTGATATTTGCATATGTGAAATCTACTTCGCCATTTCTTTTATATCCTACTTACAAATGAATATGATGATGAGGATGCTTGAGCTTCTTCCAATTCAAAATCATTTTCGAACACAATGGAACTGTCCGTACTACAAACAATAGGAAATGTAAAAAACACTTTAGTTGTAATTAAATTAAACTAAAATCTTTACTTACACTCGCAAAGTTTCCGCTTCCTCTAAAAATTGCAAATTTTCTTCAAATTCCCACGGTTCGCTGGAATTATCCAAATACTCGCATTCCATATCCAGGGGAGGGTCACATGCACTACCAGATTTTACCGTCTTTCTTTTTTGGTAACGTCTACTGTCCATAACGCTTCTCCAACCATTTCTGCATAATTTTTCTATACACAAATTTAGTGGTTATTTAAAAATTTTAACAAATAACTTTACCACTGATTCCAATTTCCTCAGAAACCGCCGCCCAAGCCTTTTGTATGGCGTTCCTGTTCGAATGGCCTTTTTCCAATTTATTCCATATAATGGGATGTTTTTCCACAGCTTGACAAATTTGCTGCTTCACTTCAGAGCTTAGTCTTACTTTTTTTATTTTATTTTCCATTTCAAACAAATTTCTAATTTTCAAAAACAACACTGACGCTGACGAACTTAGCTAACGATTAGGATGTTTGTTGTTGTTGTGCTGTAACGCTGACGTTGTAGGTGGCGCTTTGCAGTTAAATGTCAAATTTCGAGTTGAAATAAAACAACGTATCAAAAACGGAAAACAATTTCGCACATTTTTCGCAAATTGGTTTTTATATGGAGTTTCGGCTCGAAAACCGAACATAGTACCTACCTATAAAGAGAAATTCTTCCAACAGAAATGTGGGTTGCCCATCGGATCACCCGCCTCTCCCATAATAGCGGATATTGTAATGGAAGACTTATTGGAGCAATGCCTTATGAACTGTGATATTAGACCTAAGATTTTGACAAAATATGTGGACGACCTCTTTGGGATAACGAAACGAAGTGCAATAGAACAAATGATGACGATTTTTAATGACTTTAATAAAAGCATTCAATTCACTATGGAACTAGAGCGTGATGGAATAATACCCTACTTGGACACTATACTCATAAGAAAAGAAAGACAAATCAGAATGGATTGGTATCAGAAACCAACTGCATCGGGGCGATTAGTTAACTTCTACTCGACACATCCTAAAGAAATAATTTATAACACTGCGAAGAACTTCATATTCAGAGTATTAAATATTAGCGATGAGGAATATCATGAGAAAAATAAAAATAAAATTCGAAACATTTTGAAGAAAAATGGATTTCCAACAAAAACAATAAATAATCTTCTTTGTACAACATCCTCTCAAACACACAGAGATGATACTCCATCACTAACATACAAATCGGTAATATATGTGCCGAAACTTTCGGAAAGATTTGAAAAATCTGGATGTATAGACGCTAATAAGTATAGAATTGCACCAAAAATTAATAATAGTCTTCAAAAATTATTCACAAATCTTAAATCTAAAAGGAATAACATGGAGAAATCAAATGTAATTTATGAAATAAAATGTCATGGCAACGCAAACGAAACATGTGATCAAGTTTATGTAGGTACCACGAAAAACAAACTAAAATCTAGAATCTCAGGACATAAATCAAATATAAAACTCAGAAATAATAATGCAGTACAGAAAACAGCACTCGCAACCCACTGTGTTGAGAAACAACACAATGCAGATCTGGAGAGAGTGAGAGTATTACATTGCGAAAGCCATCACAACAAACGAATGATGCTAGAAATGCTATACATACAAAACACACAAGCAAAACAACGAATGAATGCGAAGACGGACGTCGATAATCTCGCTCAGAGTTATAAGCTTATAATTGCAAGACAAACCAAACAAATGAACCAGTGTGGTAGCAACAACAGACATGAGAGGACAACAGCAGTGACATAGCTTGTAACTTTATTTATTCATTATCTTGTGTCATTATTACATATTTATCTTGTGTCATTATTACATATTTGTTTTTAATACAATATAGATTCCCGTTGATGATTTCCGAAGGAGATCGAAATATCGAATTATGAAAAAATAAAACAAAAAAAAAAAATAAAAATAAAACTTTGACCTCGAGCTTGAATTTACAAAAAGATAACATAAGGTAATAAACAAAAAGGTCGAAAAACAAAAACAACAAACGTAAATTAAATCAACACTTTAAAGAAGTCACTAAATTTAAATCTCTTTGCAGAAAACTAATATCTTTGGACGCTACATTCTTGCAAACAATAAGAAGCTGACCAATGAAAAATGAGTGGCTTATCGACAAGAAAGAGTTTCCAGAAACATTACAAGTGCAACCAATAAAAATTGTTAAACAACAAATTGTTGAAATCAACAACTTCTGGATGAAAATGTGCATCACATCGTCAGTTTAATTCATATGCTATTATCAGTTTAAAATGGATATTTTGTGAATTCCTTCTACTGGAAATCAATTCTAACACGCGGTCCAGTACGTTCCAAATTTCAAATTGCCCTCATGTTAATAAAAGGAAGGAACCAAAAAGAAGGAAATCGAATTATCAGAATCAAATATAAAACTCAGAAATAATAATGCAGTACAGAAAACAGCACTCGCAACCCACTGTGTTGAGAAACAACACAATGCAGATCTGGAGAGAGTGAGAGTATTACATTGCGAAAGCCATCACAACAAACGAATGATGCTAGAAATGCTATACATACAAAACACACAAGCAAAACAACGAATGAATGCGAAGACGGACGTCGATAATCTCGCTCAGAGTTATAAGCTTATAATTGCAAGACAAACCAAACAAATGAACCAGTGTGGTAGCAACAACAGACATGGGAGGACAACAGCAGTGACATAGCTTGTAACTTTATTTATTTATTTTGTAAGTCTGTAATGTTAAACGAAATCTTGTGTCATTATTACATATTTGTTTTTAATACAATATAGATTCCCGTTGATGATTTCCGAAGGAGATCGAAATATCGAATTATGAAAAAATAAAACAAAAAAAAAAAAAATAAAAATAAAACTTTGACCTCGAGCTTGAATTTACAAAAAGATAACATAAGGTAATAAACAAAAAGGTCGAAAAACAAAAACAACAAACGTAGATAAATAACGGAGAGCACACCGTAAATAAGAGATAAATATGGCATACAAACGTTTAAAACAACATCATAAAAACGTCAAAACACATATGAACAAATATAGAAATGAACGCAAGAAACAGTTTAACATTCAATCCACAATTATTTTCCTTATAATGCGCTTTACAGACTATAAGTTATTCCGGACGGAATGTCGGTGTTTGTAAAGAATCTTACAGTGTGTCGGATCGATACGACTTGTCGGCGATGACTAAATAATCGGTAAATGTGTTATCGATCCCATAAACATGCATCAGTATCGATTATGCCTTCGGACTTAACTGATAATGTGCACAATATATGGGATATGTTCGACACGAGCACTGTCGTCCGGAATAACTGATAGTCTGTAAAGCGCATAAGATGCAGAAAATCAGGTATAATACCCAATTTTATTTCTAATGCAACAAAGAATATTTTTAATATATTTGAGACGAAGAATAAATCTGAAAAGATCCAAAAAACACTCAACACATATGTAAATAATTTTCACAGCAAGATATTAAATTTGTTAATAAAACAAAAACATGAAATCAAAACAAACAATAGAGAAAACCTAAACAGAATCCAAACCAAAATTCATAAAACTTTGACAGAGGACGAACTTCAAGAATTCTACACTTGTGAAAAAACGCTGGAAACTAACATAAAACTAAAAATCAAAAAGAGACACCAAAAGAAATTTAAGTCACTACAGACAGCACAACTCGCCAAACTGAATATCACAGTCAATGACGATTGGTTTGTGAACAAAACAAACACAAATATACCCGACAACATCAAATGGCTCCTATCACATGGTAAGAAATTCGGTCTACCAAATGTTAAAGAGAACTTCCCACTACTAAAATATATCGCTGATGGTGAAGAGTGTATCAAAACTATTGGAGAGAAAGATGATCAAGAAATAGCACGAAATAAATTGACGTCGATGCTAGAAAACCATATGAATAAACAACAACTAAATGCTAGAGGGAAATATACGGTAAATGCGATGAAACACACCAAAAATTTTCTAAAACAAAACAAAAACATAGCTATACTGGAAGCTGACAAAGGAAATGTGACAGTGGCTATGAAGAGAGATGAATACGAAGAAAAGATGGATAGAATTGTTAACGATATGATGACATATAAAAGACTTCAGAAAGATCCCACAAACACATTACAAAAGAAAAACAATGATTTGGTTAACGAGTTATTCAGACAAAACATTATATCTGAATTTGAACGCAAGAGAATGAAAACTGATACAGCTGTGGCTCCACGCATATATGGTCTTCCCAAAATACACAAAGAGGGATACCCCTTACGACCAATATGTTCTTCTATTAATTCTCCCGCATCGGAATTGTGCAAATACATTACTTCAATATTAAAAAATCTCACTGTTGGATCTAAATTTAATATAAAAAACTCCATGGAGTTCAAAGAGAAGATAAATAAAACTGTGATAGAAGAAGACGAAACTATGTTCTCACTTGACGTAATTTCTTTGTTTCCAAGCGTACCTGTAGATTTAAGGCCGGTATGCACCTCTAGCGAAAAATTTCATTCCCATAAGAAATGCATTGCTATTTATGCTAACGAAATTTTCGGTAGCGTTCAATTTCGTAAGTTGGTACGCACCTCTAATGAAAATAACAGGGTTGTCAAAAGCATATTTTGGCAGCAAACATTTAATTTATTACAATCATTGTGTGCGTAAAAGTTTTAAAAGGTCTGTAAATAATAAACAATTTATTTGAGGAATATTTGGAACATATATTAACAATTTTTAAAAGCGATTAGCTGGTTTAAAATTTGTGTACACAGCCCTGTTTTTTTGTTGTAGACTTAAATAAATTTTTGCCACCGAAAATTTCGCTAGAGGTGCATACCGGCCTTTAGCTATAAAAATAATAGATAAAAAATGGACCGTACTGGAGAATTTTACAAAAATGACAAAACCTACATTTTTCAAAATCTTTAAATTTTGTATCCTGGAAAATCGGTATTTCCAATATAAAGAGAAATTCTTCCAACAGAAATGTGGGTTGCCCATCGGATCACCCGCCTCTCCCATAATAGCGGATATTGTAATGGAAGACTTATTGGAGCAATGCCTTATGAACTGTGATATTAGACCTAAGATTTTGACAAAATATGTGGACGACCTCTTTGGGATAACGAAACGAAGTGCAATAGAACAAATGATGACGATTTTTAATGACTTTAATAAAAGCATTCAATTCACTATGGAACTAGAGCGTGATGGAATAATACCCTACTTGGACACTATACTCATAAGAAAAGAAAGACAAATCAGAATGGATTGGTATCAGAAACCAACTGCATCGGGGCGATTAGTTAACTTCTACTCGACACATCCTAAAGAAATAATTTATAACACTGCGAAGAACTTCATATTCAGAGTATTAAATATTAGCGATGAGGAATATCATGAGAAAAATAAAAATAAAATTCGAAACATTTTGAAGAAAAATGGATTTCCAACAAAAACAATAAATAATCTTCTTTGTACAACATCCTCTCAAACACACAGAGATGATACTCCATCACTAACATACAAATCGGTAATATATGTGCCGAAACTTTCGGAAAGATTTGAAAAATCTGGATGTATAGACGCTAATAAGTATAGAATTGCACCAAAAATTAATAATAGTCTTCAAAAATTATTCACAAATCTTAAATCTAAAAGGAATAACATGGAGAAATCAAATGTAATTTATGAAATAAAATGTCATGGCAACGCAAACGAAACATGTGATCAAGTTTATGTAGGTACCACGAAAAACAAACTAAAATCTAGAATCTCAGGACATAAATCAAATATAAAACTCAGAAATAATAATGCAGTACAGAAAACAGCACTCGCAACCCACTGTGTTGAGAAACAACACAATGCAGATCTGGAGAGAGTGAGAGTATTACATTGCGAAAGCCATCACAACAAACGAATGATGCTAGAAATGCTATACATACAAAACACACAAGCAAAACAACGAATGAATGCGAAGACGGACGTCGATAATCTCGCTCAGAGTTATAAGCTTATAATTGCAAGACAAACCAAACAAATGAACCAGTGTGGTAGCAACAACAGACATGAGAGGACAACAGCAGTGACATAGCTTGTAACTTTATTTATTCATTATCTTGTGTCATTATTACATATTTATCTTGTGTCATTATTACATATTTGTTTTTAATACAATATAGATTCCCGTTGATGATTTCCGAAGGAGATCGAAATATCGAATTATGAAAAAATAAAACAAAAAAAAAAAATAAAAATAAAACTTTGACCTCGAGCTTGAATTTACAAAAAGATAACATAAGGTAATAAACAAAAAGGTCGAAAAACAAAAACAACAAACGTAAATTAAATCAACACTTTAAAGAAGTCACTAAATTTAAATCTCTTTGCAGAAAACTAATATCTTTGGACGCTACATTCTTGCAAACAATAAGAAGCTGACCAATGAAAAATGAGTGGCTTATCGACAAGAAAGAGTTTCCAGAAACATTACAAGTGCAACCAATAAAAATTGTTAAACAACAAATTGTTGAAATCAACAACTTCTGGATGAAAATGTGCATCACATCGTCAGTTTAATTCATATGCTATTATCAGTTTAAAATGGATATTTTGTGAATTCCTTCTACTGGAAATCAATTCTAACACGCGGTCCAGTACGTTCCAAATTTCAAATTGCCCTCATGTTAATAAAAGGAAGGAACCAAAAAGAAGGAAATCGAATTATCAGAATCAAATATAAAACTCAGAAATAATAATGCAGTACAGAAAACAGCACTCGCAACCCACTGTGTTGAGAAACAACACAATGCAGATCTGGAGAGAGTGAGAGTATTACATTGCGAAAGCCATCACAACAAACGAATGATGCTAGAAATGCTATACATACAAAACACACAAGCAAAACAACGAATGAATGCGAAGACGGACGTCGATAATCTCGCTCAGAGTTATAAGCTTATAATTGCAAGACAAACCAAACAAATGAACCAGTGTGGTAGCAACAACAGACATGGGAGGACAACAGCAGTGACATAGCTTGTAACTTTATTTATTCATTATCTTGTGTCATTATTACATATTTATCTTGTGTCATTATTACATATTTGTTTTTAATACAATATAGATTCCCGTTGATGATTTCCGAAGGAGATCGAAATATCGAATTATGAAAAAATAAAACAAAAAAAAAAAAAAATAAAAATAAAACTTTGACCTCGAGCTTGAATTTACAAAAAGATAACATAAGGTAATAAACAAAAAGGTCGAAAAACAAAAACAACAAACGTAAATTAAATCAACACTTTAAAGAAGTCACTAAATTTAAATCTCTTTGCAGAAAACTAATATCTTTGGACGCTACATTCTTGCAAACAATAAGAAGCTGACCAATGAAAAATGAGTGGCTTATCGACAAGAAAGAGTTTCCAGAAACATTACAAGTGCAACCAATAAAAATTGTTAAACAACAAATTGTTGAAATCAACAACTTCTGGATGAAAATGTGCATCACATCGTCAGTTTAATTCATATGCTATTATCAGTTTAAAATGGATATTTTGTGAATTCCTTCTACTGGAAATCAATTCTAACACGCGGTCCAGTACGTTCCAAATTTCAAATTGCCCTCATGTTAATAAAAGGAAGGAACCAAAAAGAAGGAAATCGAATTATCAATGCAAAAGTGTTTACTAATAATGTTTAAGATATTTAAAGTTTTGTTGTTTGTTTTTTTGTTCTTATTTGTTGATATGTTTAATAAGATTATTATTTATCAATTGGTATTGTAGTGTATTATGTAGTGTAGT
This sequence comes from Haematobia irritans, assembly GCF_050003625.1. Taxonomy (NCBI): domain Eukaryota; kingdom Metazoa; phylum Arthropoda; class Insecta; order Diptera; family Muscidae; genus Haematobia; species Haematobia irritans. Next base: position 94,464,021 of record NC_134397.1, on the reverse strand, counting down.
GTTTTATTATATATTTTATTTTGATGAAAATGATGATGAATGAATGGCTTTGACTGTCAATTTGAAGTGGGGATATCATTAATACAAATTTAAGGTGAGTATTAAGTTCGAGTTTAGCCGCTAAAATTGCTAAAGTGAAAACTAAATCAGTAAGAAAAATGCATGAAATTATACATATATGTTGCAAATTTTATTATAACTTGATGGGGAAAAGCCCAAAGCAAATTTTCACAAAGTTTGTATTCCTTAAAATGGATTATTAAAGAAAAGTAATCGTGAAAAAATGACGTTTTTAGCGGCTAAACTCGAACTTAATACCCACCTTTAGGTTGAAGAGTATTTTCAACGATGTTAATTTTGAATTTGACTCGCATCGGAAATTGTTTGACAAATTATTGAGTAGCGATGCATTTCAATTTGAGGATAACACTTAAGATATTATTGCTAAAGGCCGGTACTCTGTTCGGTTTTCGCGTTGAAACTCCATACAAAACCAAAAAATGCGAAAAATTTGCGAAATTTTTTCCATTTGTGATACTATGTTTTTTCGTGTTGAAAAACTGACGTTTATAGCACGGCGCCATTTGCAATGTGAATTAAGAAATAATTTATTTATTAAAAACTATTTGTGCGGGTTTATAAATCAAACACGGACCATATTTTTGTTCCGAAACTATACAAAGGATCAAAGGAATAGCAGATCAATTGCCCAAGGAAAAATAAAATGTTATTTTCTAAAAACACGCAACAACCACCAACTTAATCCAATATCGCTCCCTGTAAAATAGCGCTTCAAGCTACCTAAAAAAACGCCGCTTTCTATGTGCGAAATAATGGTTTCCATAAAAATTTTTCGCAAGAATGAACATAGTACCGGCCTTAATGTGTTGAATTTCACTGTTGAGGGTAATGTCTGTTTTTTGTTGAGAACGCGATTTTCTCAACAATTTCTCAACTTGAATATTACCCTAATCCTTTGAAAAAATGTTTGAAAAATTGTTGAAATTTAGCATTTTTCAAACGTTTGTGTTTATTGGGAACTATCTTAAAGTGCACTTTTTCTGATTGTTTGAAGGGACTCGTATTGGCGTCGTTCTAAATTTATTAAAACAGGCACCTAATAATTCGACGTGGTGGGGATCCTCAGAAGCGCTATCAAATTCAAAAAATGTTGGCAGGGTTGGTACACCTTGAGTAAGAATTTACTATATTTGAGGTATATTATAAAAACACTATTTCATCAAAAATCGAAGTAAACGAAAGTTCCTCCTTTCCACAATGAGTTCACGTGAAATAAAATTCGTGCCACATAAAATAATAAGCAATGGTAAAGGGTCCGTCGACAACATGACAAGATCGCGTTTATCTAATTAAAAGTTGGATCCCTTGATATTTTCGAGAAGATACTTAAAATGATGAAGTACAAAAGGATTAACACCAATGTACAAATATATACCTAATCAAAATCCTTAAAATGTTTTGCTGAGTAAGATAGCGATATGGATTGCTTTTTAATTTATTTTTGTCATAATTTGTTTTCTTTTCCTCATATTGTTGAGTTGGACTGTGTTCGATATTATAGCACTTAATTTACTCTATGTTCTTTTGTTAATAAAATTGCCAAGCCTGGCAATAATGGACAGAGTTATCTCATAGATAACTGTTGGCTACTGTTAATATTGATATCGTGTATTGATTAGATTAACTTAAAATATATATTTCAACACATTCCCAGGCATTTATAAAATGTCCCAACCGAAAATTATGCGTTTAATGGCTTTATCCATTAGCACTGCTAAGCGTGCCGGTGGAATCATTCGAGATGTGATGCAAAAAGGGAATTTGGGAATTATAGAAAAGGTGAATAGAGGTTTTATATAAACAATGATCTGCAAAACTAAATTTTGGATTTTTAAGGGAAAGGATGATCTCCAAACAGAGGCTGACCGTTCTGCTCAAAGATGTATTATTGCTTCTTTATCCCAGGCATTCCCAAACATACGAATTATTGGCGAGGAAGGTTGTTCCGACCTTAATGTCAATAAGGATTGGCTAGTCACCCAGCCGGATGAAGACTTTTTGAAACAATCTTGTCCCAAACAATGGCTGGAAGTCAATGATGAAGAACTTGTAGTTTGGGTAGATCCTTTGGATGGCACTTCAGAATATACACAAGGCTTTTTAGACCATGTAACCATTTTAATTGGAATCGCCATTCGAAATTCTGCTGTAGCTGGCATTATTCATCAACCGTACTTTAAAAACACTGGAGGCGAGCTGGGACGAACTATTTGGGGATTAAAAGGGCTGGGTACTGGTGGCTTTGTATCCATCCAACCCCCACACGACAAATTCATAATAACGACCACTAGATCCCATTCCAATGATATTGTACAAGCCGCTCTTGAATCACTTTCTCCTACTGATGTTATTAGAGTTGGCGGAGCAGGTTATAAAGTTTTGCAATTATTAGAGGGAAAAGCTCACGCTTATGTTTTTGCCAGTCCTGGATGCAAAAAGTGGGATACGTGTGCACCAGAGGCTGTGTTAGAAGCGCAAAGAGGTAAACTTACCGATATGTTGGGAGATCACTATTCCTATGCTGCCGACATAGGCCATCCAAATAAAAGGGGTGTTTTAGCGACTGTGGAATGTATATCACATTATGACATAATTAAAAAGCTACCTCAACACGTATTAGATGCAATGCAAAGCAATCCATAGTTCTAGCAAATAATTGTCATTTTGTGAATTGTCATTTGATTTATTATTTTAGCCATTTTATAAAAATGTAATTGCAATTAAGTGATAAATAAATGATAATTAAAGATTGAATGTTACGCTCCTGTATTCGTTAGTATGTGTGACTAAAATAAAATAGAATTCATCGGAGGCAGCGATTGATGAAAACTTGAAAGAGTTCGAAATTTTCCAAGCACTTATATGTTGCTCTTATAAATAATTTAATAATTGTCTTGCGAACCGTAACACATCTCATATTTCGAAGCATACATCGATATATTTCCAGTTTTCTATATTTTAAATTTAAATCAATTTGACTGACAATCAAAGTTTCAATATGGCGACTGAAATTTGTTTTTGTAAAGGCCGGTATGCACCTCTAGCGAAAAATTTCATTCCCATAAGAAATGCATTGCTTTTTATGCTAACGAAATTTTCGGTAGCGTTCAATTTCGTAAGCTGGTACGCACCTCTAATGAAAATAACAGGGCCGGTATGCACCTCTAGCGAAATTTTCGGTAGCAAAAATTTATTTAAGTCTACAACAAAAAAACAGGGCTGTGTACACAAATTTTAAACCAGCTAATCGCTTTTAAAAATTGTTAATATATGTTCCAAATATTCCTCAAATAAATTGTTTATTATTTACAGACCTTTTAAAACTTTTACGCACACAATGATTGTAATAAATTAGATGTTTGCTGCCAAAATATGCTTTTGACAACCCTGTTATTTTCATTAGAGGTGCGTACCAGCTTACGAAATTGAACGCTACCGAAAATTTCGTTAGCATAAATAGCAATGCATTTCTTATGGGAATGAAATTTTTCGCTAGAGGTGCATACCGGCCTTAGTACTAAAACTATTTCCTCTAATTCGAACGCCTCCCAATCGGAAACTTATCAAAATAATGTGAACCAAAATGAAGAACATAGAATACGTCGTACTTTTAGAATAGGAAATTTATACCAAAAGCACATACAACAACCCATCCATCCAAAGATAGTCGCTCGACTTCATATTACAACCATGCAATTGTATATTATATATTAAACTATATTTATTTCGCAGTCTAGGACTGCCTTTCCTTCTTGATTAGCAACAACCATTCAATTAAATCATTGGTGAATATTTTCATTAAATGCACTTTCCTATATTTTTATTGTATACTTATTTGCGAAACATATTTGATATTAGCAATGGCCACCTTCTTTTAGTTTAGCCACTAAAGTGTCAACATCAGGAACAACGGCGCCAGCTTGGCGCACAGGAGGATCTTGTACTGAAATAATGTCAATTCTTGGCGTAGTATCAACTCCCAGATCGGATGCACCGATTTTCTTCAATGGTTTTTTCTTTGCTTTCATAATGTTGGGCAAGGTAGCATATCTTGGTGTATTCAAACGCAAGTCGGCACTAAGAACTGCTGGAGTTTTTGTTTTGATAGTCTCTAGACCGCCGTCGATCTCACGAGTGATTGTTATGCCTGAATCAGTTTTCTCAATTTTGTTGCAAAAAGTACCCTGTGGCCAATCAAGAACAGCAGCTGTCATCTGCGCAGTTTGATTAGAATCGTCGTCAATAGCCTGCTTGCCTAAAATAACCAAATCAGCTTTTTCTTCCAAAGCCAATTTAGCAAGTATTTTGGAAACGTGAATAGGCTGCAGCAAATCATATTCTTTTCCTGAAATTTCTACATGAATTCCCCTATCTGCCCCCATTGCCAACGCAGTACGAATCACTTCTTGTGATTGACTGGGTCCAATGGAAACGGCTACAACTTCATTGGCCAACTTTTTTTCCTTCATTTTGACAGCTTCTTCCACGGCAATCTCATCGAAAGGATTCATTGAGTGTTTCACACCCTGAGTAACCACCCCAGACTTCTCAGGATTCACACGTACCTAAAGTAGAGGTAGAAATTCATTAGACAACTATGCATTGATTACGCAAATTCAACAAGTGAGATAAGACATTGGTCAAATTTGCACAACTTATCTCAAACACCGTGTTTTTTATTAACTACCTTCACAGCATAGTCCACAACTCGCTTGACACCAACTAAAATTCGAGACATATTAGAAATATTCCTGCAATAGAAAACCGAAATTAAGTAAGTGCTTAATTGTAAAGTACTGCTGCAATGCTCAAAGAATTACAAGTCCAAAGGTGAGTGTGCAACCTAAAAAAAAATAGTTTTTGTTGAGTAGTGTTTCCTATTTCGTATATAAACTGAACAGCAACATAGACAAATTAGAAGAAGACGCAGTCTTGTCATTGCAAAACTGAAGCACCAGAGGACTCTGTCAACAAAATATCATGAAGTTTGCGTCGACGTGTCTCTCAAATGTACTGCCGTTTGCGTCGGAAAATATTGTTACGTTTTTATATTTAGGCGTTTTTAATTACCCGACAATTAAAATACAGTTCGTTTCAATAATCTACAATTTATTTACTATGACTTCACTC